>NC_140008.1:29590692-30027998 GCF_964263955.1 Coregonus lavaretus | reverse complement strand
CTTTATCTGATATTCTTACTTCTTTATCTGACTTATTTACTCACTGGAGATCAGTCAGACAGACAGACAGACAGACAGACAGACAGACAGAAATCATGTGGTTGAGTTGCAGGAGAAAAAGGGAGCTCCACACATACACCAAGACACACAGAAAACACACACACCAACAGAAACACACACACGATTTATCGTAAGTTGTTGCGCTTTGTGGGATGTCTATAGCCCATGTGACCTTCATCTGATATCAGTCAATGTGAGGAGAGATTTGAGACATATGTGAATAGCTATGTAATTGGATATGATAAGGTCTGTGGGGGGGTGGGGGGAGGGGGCTTTGATTTGCTGGACCAAAAGCCTAAAACTGGCCACCCCTGGGCAATACAGTGTTATTTGTACTACAAGCAGTCCTTTCTATGACATGACATTACACTAACATCTCCATAGTGTGTGAGCATGTGTTTGTTTCCCAGGGGATGAATTAGTGTAGTGTGTCGTCTGGTGGGGAGGTTTGTCTTTGTTGTTGCTTAATGGAATAGGATACTTTTCTCTGTGGAACGCCACAATTGAGCTGTTATTCTGCTCACTATAACCTCCCACACACATGCACACACACACACACACACACACATTGTTATTGTTATCCCCATGAAGTGTATTGAGTCACTATCAGCTCATTCCAGCTCTGACAGAATACAGTATAAACCTCAACACAAGCTGCTATTAAATTAGGCATGGAGGACTGTATTGTACACACACACACACACACACACACACACACACACACACACACACACACCACAGCTGGCTCCGCCTCTTCAAACAGATGATAGAGATGAGTTATATGTTTATCTCTGGCTTTGTCTGTGTTTGACACGGAGTTGGAGTAGTGTGAGAGCAGTACACTACACACTCTTTCTCTCCCTCACTCCTGTCGTATCCATCGGTCTACAGGGGTTACTTAACTGGCTTTACTTTTCTAACCCTCCATAATATTCCATGACCCTGCATGGGATGGAGGGAGGACAGGAAGAGAGGAGAGGATGAACCCAGGTCTCATTAGATCTGTCACAGAGGAGTGGAGAAGAGGAGAGGAGGAGGAGGAGTGGAGGAGGGCTGTTAATTAGAGACTTAATATTGAGAATCCCCCTGGTCTTCATCCTCCTATCTCTCTCACACACACTCTCACTTTCTTCCCCCTGGCTCTATCTCCTTCCTCTCCAGCCAAAACCTCGTCCTCCCTCCCTCCCTCCCTCCCTCCCTCTCTCTACTTGTCTGTGTGTGTGTGCGCCTGTGTGTGTGTGCGCCTGTGTGTGTGTTTGTGTGTGTGTGTGTGATCAAAACAGGCCTTAAGAGCAGATATTCATAGCCATTCTACACTAAGAGCATACATTTAAAAGCAGATATTCTTAGCTATAAGAGCACTACAGTAGTTTTACGCTCCACTGCCAGCGTATGGAGACAGATTGTGGGCTGACACTATTGGACTCCATCACCAGATGTGAAACTTATTTACTTTCACATGTTATCTTGACAGGGAACTAAAAGAGACCAAAACAAAACAACCATATTTAACTTTTGTTCACAACCACCTATCATCATGTTCTTCTACACTTTAGATATTATAACCAACTAAATTATATAGTAAAAGTTCACTTGAATCTTTTGTTTTACGCTTTCCCAGAGGAAAAGAACAGGTTAAAACAGGTTGTAATATCCTGTCTGTAAGAGATTGTGATGGCCTCACAGTGTGGTATGTCTGTGGTTATAGTCATATCCTGTAATGAATGCTAAGAGATCATGAAGCTGATAAACTGTATGTTGGCTGCCATCTCTCCTCTGCTGTCTGTGCTAAATACAGTCGCATCTGTCCGGACACACACAAACACACATACAGCTCTATCTGGCAGGATAGAGGGGAAAATATTGATACAATTTCGTTACTATCATTTAATGTATCTCTCTTTCTCTCTCTCTCTCCTTTCTCTCTCTCAGAGAGTGTGTGTGTGTGTGTGTTTGTGTGTGAGATGACAGAGTGCTGCGGCCTCCGGAGCCTCTTAGCAGCTGGTTTATCTGCAGCATATTTCATAGCAGATATTAATCAGAGTAAACAAAGGCACATCACTACCGTATCAACCTGTTCCGCTATTAAAAGTGGTGTGTGTCTGTGTGAGGTTGGCGGCGTGCGAGTGTGTTAGAGGGGTATTAAAAGTGATGTCGCCTCTGCAGTGTGTGAGCGTTATGTTGCTTGCTTTAAGAAATATATATGTTTCTTTCATCCTCTACTAATATGTTGTGAAATCTGTTATGAATGTATTGTAATGTTTTTAAAATGTATAACTGCCTTAATTTTGCTGGACCCCAGGAAGAGTAGCTGCTGCCTTGGCAGCATCTAATGGGGATCCATAATAAATACAAATACAAAGTGCTGACTCGTGCAAAGCAGGTGTCGAAAGTTCAAAACGAGCAAATGAATGAATGTTTTTAAGGTGTGTGTGTAGAGGGGTGGGGGATTGAAGTGAATGACTGCTTTCATGAGGTGGGCAAGGGGAGTACCCTGCCCCATGTTCTCTCTACTTCCATCTCCTCCCTCCATCTCTCTTGTTGACACACACCCCGCTGAGACACTGAAGTTTTAATTTACCGGTCAGGCTCCAATGCATCCATCTCTAACACACACACACACATACACATACAGACTGCAAGGCTGGTATTTTTCTGTCATTCATATAGACATACAGTATTAGGTGTTTCTTTACTCGTGGAGTGTTTGACAGCTGTTCTATCTAGATCCATCTACGAGGATAATGACACTGAGCCTTTTTCTTAAATGAGATTGGAGAAGACATTGAGAAGGATCTTAGACCATTCCTCCATACAAAATTTGATGTGTGCTTGAAGTTATTGTCTTGCTGACCATAGCACCGGTTCCAATCCAAGTTGTACTCCTGAGTGGCGCAGTGGTCTAAGGCACTGCATCGCAGTGCTAACTGTGCCACTAGAGATCCTGGTTCGAATCCAGGCTCTGTCGCCGCCGGCCGCGACCGGGAGACTCATGGGCGGCGCACAATTGGCCCAGCGTCGTCCAGGGTAGGGGAGGGAATGGCCGGCAGGGATGTAGCTCAGTTGATAGAGCATGGCATTTGCAATGCCAGGGTTGTGGGTTTGATTCCCACGGGGGGCCAGTATAAAAAAAATATGCATTCACTAACTGTAAGTCGCTCTGGATAAGAGCGTCTGCTAAATGACTAAAAAATGTAAATGTAAAAAAAGTTCAAATGCCATTTAGCAAACTCCAGGCGGTGCTACAGCCTGGTCTCATAGACTAGACATAACATAGTAAACATAGCATATCATACTAGTTGGAATGTCCCAGATTTACGTTTACTATGTTATGTCTACCCATGAGTCCAGGTTGGGTGCTATGGTCAGATGACATGAAAATAGAGCTCTAGCAAGAGGATCTTCCAGCAAGACAAGCATGGCCGCAAGTGGATCTTCCAGCTAGACAATAAACCCAAGCACACATCAGAATCCACAAAGAATCCACATACCGCTTGGGCGGTATCTAGATTGTCATACCATATCGACCCTGTGCCATCCCAGGATATTAAATGATACCGGCACTGAACACAAGGGGTGCTATTTTCAAACCCCACTGAGCCTCTGTAATCTGAAGGTTACCAATGCTAACAAGTACATGTAAAATCCCATAGCACATGCTAGCTAAATGCTAACGAGTGAATTGTGAAAATGTTATACTGTCTCTGACATAAACTATTTGCAGGACAGACATCCCAGCTCATAAATTTAAACAAGTAACAAAAAAATGCTACTCACAGTTTGCTGCACACACAATAGATATATTGGACAGCAAGGCTCTTGATCCAAGGAGGCGATTCTCTGCTGTTACCAAGAGAAGCTTGATTTTGCAAGAAGCTAACCAGCTAGATAACTACTAAGTTAGCTAGCAAACCAAATGCAAAACTGCAGAGCATTTAGCACATTTTAGACAGTTAACTTAATAGTTATAAGATATCTAGCTGACAAATATTTAGTTGTGAATTCCATACTGTAACCACAGTGAGTGACTCGCAAGGTTCCGTTCTCTCTTCGTTGTGTGCTTGTAATCAAACACCATGTGATTGGAGACTACCGGTAAGCTTAATAATGAAAAATAATGTAACAGGTGAAATGAAGAACGAGATCTGCTTTATCTCCTAACGTATTGCACAAGTTGACTGCAGGTATTTACTTAAAAAGTAGCTACAAATATTCACATTTACAAATAAATAGTTTCAACGGTATTGAAAAACCATCCCGTGGCTATTTCCAAATACCCCGGTATACAGTATATAAGGTATACCACCCAAGCCTGTGTGTGTGTGTGGGTGTGTTTGTTTGTTTGTGTGAGTCATCCCTGATAGCTTTGGCTGTCCCGGTCTTTGTTACACTCTCTGTGCTAATCACCACACCAGGGACCTACATCACTGTGGGAATGGCGAGGCATAGTGTAGTGTAGGCAAGGAAATAACAAACTGGAGCCACCAAGAAGTTAGGAGACATCAGCTAGGCCCCTGGCATGACACACACAGTTCTGAAAGGTTGTGTTTAGTTTCTCTCACCGCGGGAGCTGTCCTCTGATTTGTCTGGAAGGGGTGTATGTGTGTTTGTGTGTGTGTGTTCGTGTGTGATAATGTGTGTGTGACGTTTTCTACCTCGGCTCATTGACGTTAAGCATTTAAAGAGCAATTAGGGAAAAAAGCGGAGAAACCGGGACTGTTTGACTAGGCTGTCGTTGTTGAAGACTGATACACTACATGACCAAAAGTATGTGGACACCTGCTCATCGAACATCTCATTCCAAAATCATGGGCATTAATATGGAGTTGGTCCTCCCTTTGCTGCTATAACAGTCTCCACTCTTCTGGGAAGGCTTTCCACTAGATGTTGGAACATTGTTACGGGGACTTGCTTCCATTCAGCCACAAGAGCATTAGTGAGGTCAGGCCCTGATGTTGGGCGATTAGGCCTGGCTCGCAATCGGCGTACCAATTCATCCCAAAGGTGTTCGACGGGGTTGAGGTCAGGGCTCTGTGCATGTCAGTGAATTTCTTCCAGACCGATCTCGACAAACTATTGCTGTATGGACCTCGCGTTGTGCACGTGGGCATTGTCATGCTGAAACAGGAAAGGCCCTTCCACAAAGTTGGAAGCACAGAATCGTCTAGAATGTCATTGTATGCTGTAGGGTTAAGATTTCCCTTCACTGGAACTAAGGAGCCTAGCCCGAACCATGAAAAACAGCCTCAGACCATTATTCCTCCTCCACCAAACTTTACAGTTGGCACTATTCATTGGGGCAGGTAGCGTTCTCCTGGCATCCGCCAAACCCAGATTAGTCCGTCGGACTGCCAGATGGTAAAGCATGATTCTCCACTTCAGAGGTAGTGAGTGTTGCAACAGAGGACATACGATTTTTACGCGCTACGCGCTTCAGCACTCTGCAATCCTGTTCTGTGAGATGTGTGGCCTACCACTTCGCGGCTGAGCCGTTGTTGCTCCTAGACATTTCCACTTCACAATAACAGCACTTACAGTTGACCGGGGCAGCTCTAGCAGGGCAGAAATTTGATGAACTGACTTGTTGGAAAGGTGGCATCCTATGATGGTGCCACATTGAAAGTCACTGAGCTCTTCAGTAAGGCCATTCTACTGCCAATGTTTGTCTGTGGAGATTGCATGGCTGTGTGCTCAATTTTATACACCTGTCAGCAACAGATATGGCTGAAATAGCAGGGTTCCACTAATCTGAAAGGGGTGTCCACATACTTTTGTATATATAGTGGAAATGTCATGATGTAAGCAGCCTCCAGTCTCAATACAACACAATTACATTACACTTGTTTGGCACTCTAGTTATTCTGTAAAAACTTTGATAGCTAGTTTGTGATAGATGTAAATGGGAGATTTACATGAGAGGTTGAGTTACACAAACAGATTATAAGTTAGGGTTCAGCTCTATGGTAACTTTTGGTTGTGTACCTATTTCCTCTGTTTCTGTCCTATAGGATCTTCTATGTATCTCATGACTCCCAGGACCTGAAGATCTTCAGCTACATCGCCAGAGACGGACAGAGTAACGTCTTCCGCTGTAACGTCTTCAAGTCCAAGAAGAAGGTGAGACAGACACTTTATCTCTTTTTACTCTCTCTCTTTCCTCTCTTGCATGATAATGTTATCCACAGTCCCATTGACATTACTGAGCCATGTCCAGTCATGTTTGCTAAATGTAAGCAAAGGAATTCACACATTCACACTCCCTCTTTCTCTCTGTCTCTTTATTTAAGAAATAATAATTATTGGTTGCAATTGTGAACAATAGCCAAATCAGATATAAAGTAAAATCCAGTCGCCCAGTCATATGGTTCACTGCAGGTCAGTGGGGGTGGGGTGGTCAGGAGGTGTTCATGCACTCGGCATTTGAAGGCTTGAAGACCACTGTGATGTCACTGATAACGTGCTCTGGAAGTCTATTCCATATATGGACAGTAGTTTGTAGGAAGCTTCTGTCCAAGGAGCGTGTTCTGGTGACTAGGAGGGTGAGAGCATGGTCTGGCATGGCTGTGCATAGGCGGGTAGTGCGGCGTCTGTTATATGGTGGGTGGAGCATATCTTGGAGGTCCATGGGGCAGTGGTGTGAGTGCAGCCCTGTACAGCCCTCTCACACACACACGCGCTTCCTCCCCCTATCAACTGTGCCACACACACACACACACACACACACACACACACATACACACACACACACATACACACACACACACACACACACACACACACACACACACTCAACCTCAAAGCCTTAGTCCTGGGAGAGCGGGGAGTGAAATACACTGACATTCGCATGGGCAGCTCTGGCCCAAGGCCATTGAGATGTAAATAACTTTTCCTGAGCGTGCGTGTGTAGGTGTGTAGGTGTGTGTGTGTGTGTGTGTGTGTGTGTGTGTGCGCACATGCCTGCCTGCCTGCCTGCCTGCCTGCCTGCGTGCTTGTGTAAGAGAGGGAGAGAGTGAAAGTGTGTGTTCTAATCTACAGTCACTAGCATGGACAGACACAAAGCAATGTGCATTGGAGTGTGTCAGTAATAGATTGCTACAGGCCCATGGCTGTACTGTATTCTACCTCAACACGACCTGCACGTATTAAACAGCATCCTGCCATATTAAAACCTCCCAGTACACTCACACTACATACCTCTACCCAACCACACTAATCGCAATGCTGTCACGAGTCATAGAACCATTATGTGTGTGACAGAGAGACAGAGCGAATAGGGAGTACTTTTGGTTTCAAGCTGAAGTTAAAGTTATTTGTCTCTTAAAGGAATTCACAGATATACAATGAACAAAGCCACACACCACAAGTCAAACAGCATGGTAGAACCATTGAGAGCGTAAATTTCCATCTGTTTTACACAGACACTCTCCCTCTCCACCTTTCCTCCCTATCCCTTTTCCTTTTTCTGTAATTCTCCCTCCCTCTCTTCCTCCATTCCTCCACCCTCCCTCCTCTCTATCTGTCCTCCTGTAGACACTTTAAAGCAGTGTAATTAATGGCTGTGTCTCCATCACACTGTAATTAACGAGGCTTCCTCCATCACAGAGAGTTAATTGAGGAGGAGACCTACAGGGAGAACCCATTAGAGACCAGAGGCCTGGACCAAGGCGAGACTGCCGTGTGTGTGTGTGTGTGTGTGTGGGTGAGTGAGTGAGAGATCCCTCCCATCCATTGCCAGTTGCCACTCTCTCTGCCAATCTCAGACACAGTGCGCTGGCATGGGCGAAGTGGCATAACCCAGGAGACTGACCCAGTGGTTGGCCAACACAGATTCTATTTGACCATGCAAATACTCATTAATCTGTTTAAGTTCCAAATAAATTATGTGAGCTATGACTTAATAATTCATCCTCAAAGACCCATGGAACACTAGATGTAATGCCTTTTCCTCAGTCCTTCCCGTTGTTATTGTGTAGAACAGTCACAGTTGCACCCCAGCCCTGTCTGTGTTAATGACTTTCTGGACAACTGTTGAGCCATAATGGCTGTTAATTGACAGGCTGAATTGGAGGGAAACACCTTGAGTTAGATAGAAAGCGAGAGTCATTATCACACTTTAACATCAAGGTGCTGTTCCAATGCTGGTCCTTTATCTAGGCTTTATCTAAAAAGGCTAACGATAGTAACAATGCTAGTGCTGCTCTCGCAATTGATTATACATGGTGGATTTAATCCTGGGACAAGGCTGTGTGAATAGAACTGTGTGTGTCTGACGAGGAATGTGTGTTTGTGTGTGTGTGCGTGTGTGCGTGTGTGCGTGCGGCCTGAAAAGAGAGCTAAGTCTTTACAGTCAGGCTACACACACACACAACCACACACACCCTCTCATTCTCTCCAGTCATTCAGATTGTGGTGTGATAAAGGCTGCTCTCCGATAACCTCTCATTATTTTTCCCCCAGTCCTTCTCCAACTATTTTGAAAGCATCTGGAGAATATGAGGAATGCTATTCATTTCTTTCACCTTTCTCTCACTTTCATGCTCTCTATCTCTCTTTCTCTGGGTCGAGTACAGTATCTTTCATTAAAAGATAGAGAGAAGTCACCACAGTAGCTCATCGAAGACCAACTCTCTCTTTGTCAAGAGGTTAGGAAGTACAGCTCAGTTTCCACCTCATTTTGTGGGCAGTGTGCACATAGCCTGTCTTTCTTGAGAGCCAGGTCTGCATACGGCGGCCTCTCTCAATACCAAGGCTATGCTCACTGAGTCTGTACATAGTCAAAGCTTTCTTTAATTTTGGGTCAGTCACAGTGGTCAGGTATTCTGCCACTGTGTACTCTCTGTTCAGGGCAAAATAGCATTCCATTTTGCTCAGTTTTTTGTAAATTCTTTCCAATGTGTCAAGTAATTATCTTTTTGGTTTCTCATGATTTGGTTGGGTCTAATTGTGTTGCTATCCTGGGTATCTGTGGGTCTATTTGTGTTTGTGAACAGTGCCCCAGGACCAGCTTGCTTAAGGGAATCTTCTCTAGGTTAATCTCTCTGTAGGTGATGGCTTTGTTATGGAAGGTTTGGGAATTGCTTCCTTTTAGGTGGTTGTAGAATTTAACGGCTCTTTTCTGGATTTTGATAATTAGCGGGTATCTGCCTAATTCTGCTCTGCATGCATTATTTGGTGTTTTAAGTTGTACACGGAGGATGTTTTTGCAGAATTCTGCATGCAGTCTCAATTTGGTGTTTGTCCCATTTAGTGAATTCTTGGTTGGTGAGCGGACCCCAGACCTCACAACCATAAAGGGCAATGGGTTCTATAACTGATTCAAGTATTTTTTGTCAGATCCTAATTTGGATGTCGAATTTTATGTTCCTTTTGATGGCGTAGAAGGTCCTTCTTGCCTTGTCTCTCAGATCATTCACAACTTTGTGGAAGTTACCTGTGGTGCTGATGTTTAGGCCGTGGTAGGTTTAGTTTTTTGTGTGCTCTAGGACAACGGTGTCTAGATTGAATTTGTATTTGTGGTCCTGGCAACTGGACCTTTTTTGGAACACCATTATTTTTGTCTTAGTAAGATTTACTTTCAGGGTCCAGACCTGACAGAATCTGTGCAGAAGATCTAGGTGCTGCTTGTAGGCCCTCCTTGGTTGGGGACAGAAGCACCAGATCATCAGCAAACAGTAGACATTTGACTTCAGATTCTAGTAGGGTGAGGCCGGGTGCTGCAGACTGTTCTAGTGCCCTCGCCAATTCGTTGATATACACTACCAGTCAAAAGTTTGGACACACCTACTCATTCAAGGGTTTTTCTTTATTTTTACATTGTAGAATAATAGTGAAGACATCAAAACTATGAAATAACACATATAGAATCATGTAGTAACCAAAAAAGTGTTAAACAAATCAAAATATATTTTATATATGAGATTCTTCAAATAGCCACCCTTTGCCTTGATGACAGCTTTGCACACTCTTGGCATTCTCTCAACCAGCTTCATGATGTAGTAACCTGGAATGCATTTCAATTAACATGTGTTCCTTCTTAAAAGTTAATTTGTGGAATTTCTTTCCTTCTTAATGCGTGTGAGCCAATCAGTTGTGTTGTGACAAGGTAGGGGGGATTACAGAAGATAGCCCTATTTAGTAAACGACCAAGTTCATATTATGGCAAGAACAGCTCAAATAAGCAAAGAGAAACGACAGTCCATCATTACTTTAAGACATGAAGGTCAGTCAATACGGAACATTTCAGGAACTTTGAACGTTTCTTCAAGTGCAGTCACAAAAACCATCAAGCTCTATGATGAAACTGGCTCTCATGAGGACCGCCACATGAATGGAAGACCCAGAGTTACCTCTGCTGCAGAGGATAAGTTCCTTAGAGTTATCAGCCTCAAAAATTGCAGCCCAAATAAATGCTTCACAGAGTTCAAGTCACAGCCACATCTCAACATCAACTGTTCAAAGGGGACTGTGTGAATCAGGCCTTCATGTTCAAATTGCTGCAAAGAAACCACTACTAAAGGACACCAATAAAAATAAGGGACCTGCTTGGGCCAATAAACACGAGCAATGGACATTAGACCGGTGGAAATTCTTCCTTTGGTCTGGATTCCAAATTGGAGATTTTTAGTTATGGGTGAACGGCTGATCTCCGCATGTGTAGTTCCCACAGTGAAGCATGGAGGAGGAGGTGTTATGGTGTGGGGGTGCTTTGCTGGTGACACTGTCTGTGATTTATTTAGAATTCAAGGCACACTTAACCAGCATGCCTCCCACAGCATTCTGCAGCAATACGCCATCCCATCTGGTTTGGTTTTGTTGGGACTATCATTTGTTTTTCAACAAGACATTGACCCAACACACATCCAGGCTGTGTAAGAGCTATTTTACCAAGAAGGAGAGTGATGGAGTGTTGCATCAGATGACCTGGCCTCCACAATCCCTTGACCTCAAACCAATTGAGATGGTCTGTGATGAGTCGGACGGCAGAGTGAAGGAAAAGCAGCCAACAAGTGCTCAGCATATGTGGGAACTCCTTCAAGACTGTTGGAAAAGCATTCCAGGTGATGCTGATTGAGAGCATGCCAAGAGTTTGCAAATCTGTCATTAAGGCAAAGGGTGGCTATTTGAAGAATCTCAAATATGAAATATATTTTGATTTGTTTAACACTTTTTTGGTTACTACATGATTCCATTTATGTTATTTCATAGTGTTGATGTCTTCACTATTATTCTACAATGTAGAAAATAGTAAAAATAAAGAAAAACCCTTGAATGAGTAGGTGTGTCCAAACCTTTGACTGGCACTGTATATGTTGAAGAGAGTGGGGCTCAAGCTGCATCCCTGTCTCACCCCACGGACCTGTGGAAATACTTTTGAGTGTTTTTTGCCAATTTTAACTGCACACTTGTTGTTTGTGTACATGGATTTTATAATGTCATATGTTCTCTATCTCTCTCAACTCCTTCTCCTCTCTCCAGTCCCAGGCCATGCGTGTCGTGCGGACGGTGGGCCAGGCATTCGAGGTGTGTCACAAACTCAGCTTGCAACACACACACCAGAACGCAGATGGACAGGAGGACGCAGACAGCGACAAGACCTGCAACGAGAAGTCCACACTCTCAGGTGCATACAGACAAACACACACACAAAATCACACACACTATCACACTCATGATTGAGTGTTAGATGCCATTTGAGAGGATTGCATCACAGATGAGTCAGTCTAATAGAGAGACTGTGGCTGTGGAACAGAACAGAACAGTGGTGGGATGACTCTGGCTCCAGTAACTACAGGGCCCTTTCATATGCAGATGATCCCACAGCACCCACGCGCCACACTCCTACACACACCAATGTTAATTTTGACACACTTTTTTAGATATAGTCTAGTCTTAGTCACATTTCTTGTCATTTCAATAATAAGTTATTGTCAAAATGACAAACAGTGGGACATTTTACTCAACTTAAATGCCCTTTCATTTTAGTCACATTTTAGTCACATCACATTTATATTGTCTCATTAACCTAATAGTAAACATAAATCACTGACTTCCATGTGCACAAACATACTTACCCTTGTCCTACCAACATATTTTTCTGCATAACATAACTATTCTCTTCCCAACAGCAGAAATGTGACAAACATATATAAGAATGATCTGTCCGTGTAAATTCCTAATTCAGCCTACATAGATATTGCACATTACATACAAAACAAACAGACACACATGCAGAGCGAGACACACACACAGAGACAGAGACAGAGAGAGAAAGAGAGAGAGAGGTAGAGAGAGAGAGAGGTAGAGAGAGGTAGAGAGAGAGGGAGAAAGAGAGAGAGAGAGAGAGAGAGAGAGAGAGAGAGCGAGTCCGAGTCAAACATTTTGTGAAGTTTGAGTCCCAGTAAGTCTGAGTCACTGGATCCACATTAACTCAAAATGAAGTGATTTACCCAGTCAGATATAGTGTACAGGCTAGGGATGTGGTGGTTATGAAATTTTCTGCAAAAGACTCACGGTAATTGACCGTTAATTAACATAAACACATTTAGCTTCTCCAGGCCTCCACACATTCAAGCTGCTGATGCACGCCTTTGGACATCTACATTTAAAAAAGTCTAATAAATAATTTTAATATACACCATCACAGTAAATCCATTATTTATTTTTGGCAGGTCTAAAGAAACATTATGATATGAAGAAAATTTATTTCAGAAAAACAGAATATGAATCGACCTAATGTACTGTATGTTATCTGGCTATGCGCCATGCCATAGGCAGTAGGCTTGTTCATTTAGCAGACAAGATATGCTTATACAGTGGGGAGAACAAGTATTTGATACACTGCCGATTTTGCAGGTTTTCCTACTTACAAAGCATGTAGAGGTCTGTAATTTGTATCATAGGTACACTTCAACTGTGAGAGACGGAATCTAAAACAAAAATCCAGAAAATCACATTGTATGATTTTTAAGTAATTAATTAGCATTTTATTGCATGACATAAGTATTTGATACATCAGAAAAGCAGAACTTAATATTTGGTAAAGAAACCTGTGTTTGCAATTACAGAGAACATACGTTTCCTGTAGGTCTTGACCAGGTTTGCACACACTGCAGCAGGTATTTTGGCCCACTCCTCCACACAGACCTTCTCCACATCCTTCAGGTTTCGGGGCTGTCGCTGGGCAATACAGACTTTCAGCTCCCTCCAAAGATTTTCTATTGGGTTCAGGTCTGGAGACTGGCTAGGCCACTCCAGGACCTTGAGATGCTTCTTACGGAGCCACTCCTTAGTTGCCCTGGCTGTGTGTTTTGGGTCGTTGTCATGCTGGAAGACCCAACCACAACCCATCTTCAATGCTCTTACTGAGGGAAGGAGGTTGTTGGCCAAGATCTCGCGATACATGGCCCCATCCATCCTCCCCTCAATACGGTGCAGTCGTCCTGTCCCCTTTGCAGAAAAGCATTCCCAAAGAATAATGTTTCCACCTCCATGCTTCACGGTTGGGATGGTGTTCTTGGGGTTGTACTCATCCTTCTTCTTCCTCCAAACACGGCGAGTGGAGTTTAGACCAAAAAGCTCTATTTTTGTCTCATCAGACCACATGACCTTCTCCCATTCCTCCTCTGGATCATCCAGATGGTCATTGGCAAACTTCAGACGGGCCTGGACATGCGCTGGCTTGAGCAGGGGGACCTTGCATGCGCTGCAGGATTTTAATCCATGACGGCGTAGTGTGTTACTAATGGTTTTCTTTGAGACTGTGGTCCCAGCTCTCTTCAGGTCATTGACCAGGTCCTGCCGTGTAGTTCTGGGCTGATCCCTCACCTTCCTCATGATCATTGATGCCCCACGAGGTGAGATCTTGCATGGAGCCCCAGACCGAGGGTGATTGACCGTCATCTTGAACTTCTTCCATTTTCTAATAATTGCGCCAACAGTTGTTGCCTTCTCACCAAGCTGCTTGCCTATTGTCCTGTAGCCCATCCCAGCCTTGTGCAGGTCTACAATTTTATCCCTGATGTCCTTAAACAGCTCTCTGGTCTTGGCCATTGTGGAGAGGTTGGAGTCTGTTTGATTGAGTGTGTTGACAGGTGTCTTTTATACAGGTAACGAGTTCAAACAGGTGCAGTTAATACAGGTAATGAGTGGAGAACAGGAGGGCTTCTTAAAGAAAAACTAACAGGTCTGTGAGAGCCGGAATTCTTACTGGTTGGTAGGTGATCAAATACTTATGTCATGCAATAAAATGCAAGTTAATTACTTAAAAATCATACAATGTGATTTTCTGGATTTTTGATTTAGATTCCGTCTCTCACAGTTGAAGTGTACCTATGATAAAAAATTACAGACCTCTACATGCTTTGTAAGTAGGAAAACGTACAAAATCGGCAGTGTATCAAATACTTGTTCTCCCCACTGTAAGTCCCATGCCATTATTTTAAATTATTTTATAGTAAGAATAATATAATTGAACTTAGCTGAATAAAATATAAAGGATATTTTTCCCATTCCAGAGCAAGTGCACTCGCATATGAAGTGGCTATGTTGAGCATAAAAGTGATCATTTGAAACAGGTCCTATACACTAGATTTAGAGTTATTTGGCAACTTTAGTTGTGAATGGCACAAACCTTAGAATGTCTTAGAAATCAGAACATATATGGGCTGCATGATGCGACTATAGGCAATTGATGATTTGAGAAAGTCACAAAAAAAGCTTCCCCTCAGTTCCTTGCCTCAGGCTGCACACAATGTTCCCTCATCAAGTGATAATATTTTCACCCATCAGACTATTCTCAATTTAATCTTGTCTTTACTAATATGTAACATTTGTTTATATTTAGAATAGCCCATTATCAAATGGGCAGGAACATGGGCAGGGGAAAAAAGACATGTCATCGTATGAACTAGAATAGCTGATGGAGGCCACTTTCCCACAGGTTCGTTTTTCTCACTCATGCCGGTAGGGTGACCAAATTTAAAATACCCAAATGTGGGACAACAGGATGATTTTGTGGGACAGTGTAGGCTAAATTATTAAATTAATCATCACCTTAGAAAGCGCTGTCCATTTCATTGTGCTAGGCTTTGAAACAAAGACCATGTTTTCCACTCAGTTTCAACCTGTTGTTGAACTTCTTTCTTCAAATTGATCAATCACAGTGAGTTGAGTTTTAAAAGCACATACTGTTTTGATGATAAGTGTTTGATGTGATTTTAGATTGCATTTGCATTGATGTCAGAGTGGTTATAGGGACAATAGAGCCCTGAGTACCAGGCCATTAGTGACGGGTACTACCAACGCAAGACCAGAGTGCATAAGAGAAGATTTCCGTGACTCAACGGTCACGTGGAATTTTACTGCGGTTTTGGCAGTAATATGGTTACCGCAACAGCCCTAGTACAGGCAAGAGGAATTGAGTCAATAAATTGTTTGCTATCCCTTTTCCTTTCTTTCTGTGACACCAAATGTTTGCATATAGGCTACTGGTAATGATACCAGGGCCACGTTCAGTTGCAAAACGTTCTCGAACTTTGCAGATATTATTCCTTGTGTTATTTTAATTTGTTCTATTATTTTTCTCTCTGCATTGTTGTTTACGAAGCATGTGACAAATAACATTTGATTTGATTCCATGAATAGAACTGACGTTATTCCTTATTCAACATGTCAGAGAGTGTTTGTTCTATATAGCATTTGTCTATCTGAATGTTCCAAAACGTTGCGTCCTGCTAAACCCGCCCCAGGTTGTTAGCTATAGCTAGCAAATGAGGTAACATGACTGAACAAGTTGTATCCTAAACAAATGGTTAACGGTCTGGCCTGCAAGTACCAAATTCTCTGTCTTAGGTCAGTTAGGATCACCACTTTATTTTAAGAATGTGAAATGTCAGAATAATAGTAGAGAGAATGATTTATTTCAGCTTTTATTTATTTAATCACATTCCCAGTGGGTCAGAAGTTTACATACACTCAATTAGTATTTGGTCGCATTGCCTTTAAATTGTTTAACTTGGGTCAAACGTTTCGGGTAGCCTTCCACAAGCTTCCCACAATAAGTTGGGTGAATTTTGGCCCATTCCTCCTGACAGAGCTGGTGTAACTGAGTCAGGTTTGTAGGCCTCCTTGCTCACACATGCTTTTTCAGTTCTGCCCACACATTTTCTATAGGATTGAGGTCAGGGCTTTGTGATGGCCACTCCAATACCTTGACTTTGTTGTCCTTAAGCCATTTTGCCACAACTGTGGAAGTATGCTTGGGGTCATTGTCCATTTGGAAGACCCATTTGCGACCAAGCTTTAACTTCCTGACTGATGTCTTGAGATGTTGCTTCAATATATCCACATAATTTTCCTTCCTCATGATGCCATCTATTTTGTGAAGTGTACCAGTCCCTCCTGCAGCAAAGCACCCCATTGTGACGAGGTGTGAATGAAGGAGTCAGGCGCAGGAGGTAAAATACCGTAGTCCAGAGTTTATTCCATTTACATAAATCAAACGCCCCAAGCATCAAACGAAACTATTACAAGGGAAAACATCCACCTTGGCATAAACACAGTGAATAGTAGCTCAACCGAACTACACGCTCTCACAACAAACAATCACTCACAAAGACAAGGGGAACAGAGGGAACACTTATACACATACTAATTAGGGGAATGAGCACCAGGTGTGTGTGATTGACAAGACATGACAAGTGGAGTGATGAGAATGGGATCGGCAGTAGCTAGTACTCCGGTGACGATGAACGCCGAAGCCTGCCCGAACCAGGAGGGGGGGCAGCCTCGGCGGAAGTCGTGACACCCATAGCATGATGCTGCCACCCCCGTGCTTCACGGTTGGGATGGTGTTCTTCGGCTTGCAAGGAACCCCCTTTTTCCTCCAAACATAACCATGGTCATTATGGCCAAACAGTTCAATTTTTGTTTCATCAGACCAGAGCACATTTCTCAAAAAAGTACGATCTTTGTCCCCATGTGCAGTTGCTAACCGTAGTCTGGCTTTTTTATGGCGGTTTTGGAGCAGTGGCTTCTTTCTTTCAGGTTATGTCGATATAGGACTCGTTTTACTGTGGATATAGATACTTTTGTACCTGTTTCCTCCAGCATCTTCACAAGGTCCTTTGCTGTTGTTCTGGGATTGATTTGCACTTTTCGCACCAAAGTACGTTAATCTCTAGGAAACAGAACACGTCTCCTTCCTGAGCGGAATGACGGCTGCGTGGTCCCATGGTGTTTATACTTGCGTACTATTGTTTGTACAGAGGAACGTGGTACCTTCAGGCGTTTGGAAATTGCTCCCAAGGATGAACTAGACTTGTGGAGGTCTACAATAATTTTTCTGAGGTCTGATTTCTTTTGATTTTCCCATGATGTCAAGCAAAGAGGCACTGAGTTTGAAGGTAGACCTTGAAATACATCCACAATTGACTCAAAATATGTCAATTAGCCTATCAGAAGCTTCTAAAGTTATGACATAATTTTCTGGAATTTTCCAAGCTGTTTAAAGGCACCTTCAACTTAGTATATGTAAACTTCTGACCCACTGGAATTGTGATACAGTGATTTATAAGTGAAATAATCTTTCTGTAAACAATTGTTGGAAAAATTACTTGTGTCATGCACAAAGTAGATGTCCTAACCGACTTGCCAGAACTATAGTTTGTTAACATTTACATTACAGTCATTTAGCAGACGCTCTTATCCAGAGCGACTTACAGTTAGTGAGTGCATACATTATTTTTTTATTTTTCATACTGGCCCCCCGTGGGAATCGAACCCACAACCCTGGCGTTGCAAACGCCATGCTCTACCAACTGAACTGGGCCAATTGTGCGCCGCCCCATGGGTCTCCCGGTCGCGGCTGGCTACGACAGAGCCTGGATTCGAACCAGGATCTCTAGTGGCACAGCTAGCACTGTGATGCAGTGCCTTAGACCACTGCGCCACTTGGGAGGATAACAAGACTTTAACTTTAACAAGAAATGTGTGGAGTGGTTGAAAAACGAGTTTTAATGACTCCAACCTAAGTGTATGTAAACTTCCGACTTCAACTGTATAAACCACAGGAGTCTCTGAGCCCCGCTAGTGGGCTTATCAGGAGAGTTAATTGTCAGAGCAGGGAGAACAGGAGAACACCTTAATGAAGCACATCCCAGCCTGCCACTTCTCTTCTTTTCTCCTCCCTCATCTTTTGGTGTAGCAACTTTCTTTCTAACAACAAAGTATATTACTCCATTGGCCCTCCTTCTATGGCAACTATTTAACATGGCATAGTGATTAGGTGTTTCCTTGACAATGTGTTGCTGTGTTTGTTCTCTCAGCCCGGGAGTTAACAGGAGCGGAGAAGTTGGTGGTTGCTGTGGAGACAGACATTGATGCGGAAGAGGCTCCTTTACCGTTACCGGACAGTACGGTCGAGGAGTTTAACCGCGGGGTCACTGACTTGGACGGACTGGACGCTACTGTCAAGACTGACCACACACACCTCAACAGCATCGACAAGGTATGGCTGTGTGTATGTGTTTTGGGGGTGAGGTTGGGGTATGTTTGGTGGGAAGAAAGGGGACAGAGTTGCAAAAGTACTAATACATGCGTATACTAACTAAGGCCTTGAATGAGAGAACACAATAATGGCTGGTCATTATTACTCTTACCACTGAAATACAATACCATTCATCTATCTCCTGTATAGATTGCTTATTCCAGGTAACACAATACCATTGGTCCATCTATAGATTGCTTCAACCAGGGAAATACAATATCTTGTGGCCTGTGTAAAGATGGCTTGAGGTAGCGGAAAACAATATTGTGTGGCCTATGTACAGTGGGGAAAAAAAGTATTTAGTCAGCCACCAATTGTGCAAGTTCTCCCACTTAAAAAGATGAGAGAGGCCTGTAATTTTCATCATAGGTACACGTCAACTATGACAGACAAATTGAGAAAATGTTTTCCAGAATATCACATTGTAGGATTTTCTATTAATTTATTTGCAAATTATGGTGGAAAATAAGTATTTGGTCACCTACAAACAAGCAAGATTTCTGGCTCTCACAGACCTGTAACTTCTTCTTTAAGAGGCTCCTATGTCCTCCACTCGTTACCTGTATTAATGGCACCTGTTTGAACTTGTTATCAGTATAAAAGAAACCTGTCCACAACCTCAAACAGTCACACTCCAAACTCCACTATGGCCAAGACCAAAGAGCTGTCAAAGGACACCAGAAACAAAATTGTAGACCTGCACCAGGCTGGGAAGACTGAATCTGCAATAGGTAAGCAGCTTGGTTTGAAGAAATCAACTGTGGGAGCAATTATTAGGAAATGGAAGACATACAAGACCACTGATAATCTCCCTCGATCTGGGGCTCCACGCAAGATCTCACCCCGTGGGGTCAAAATGATCACAAGAACGGTGAGCAAAAATCCCAGAACCACACGGGGGGACCTAGTGAATGACCTGCAGAGAGCTGGGACCAAAGTAACAAAGCCTACCATCAGTAACACACTACGCCGCCAGGGACTCAAATCCTGCAGTGCAAGACGTGTCCCCCTGCTTAAGCCAGTACATGTCCAGGCCCGTCTGAAGTTTGCTAGAGTGCATTTGGATGATCCAGAAGAGGATTGGGAGAATGTCATATGGTCAGATGAAACCAAAATAGAACTTTTTGGTAAAAACTCAACTCGTCGTGTTTGGAGGACAAAGAATGCTGAGTTGCATCCAAAGAACACCATACCTACTGTGAAGCATGGGGGTGGAAACATCATGCTTTGGGGCTGTTTTTCTGCAAAGGGACCAGGACAACTGATCCGTGTAAAGGAAAGAATGAATGGGGCCATGTATCGTGAGATTTTGAGTGAAAACTTCCTTCCATCAGCAAGGGCATTGAAGATGAAACGTGGCTGGATCTTTCAGCATGACAATGATCCCAAACACACCGCCCGGGCAACGAAGGAGTGGCTTCGTAAGAAGCATTTCAAGGTCCTGGAGTGGCCTAGCCAGTCTCCAGATCTCAACCCTATAGAAAATCTTTGGAGGGAGTTGAAAGTCCGTGTTGCCCAGCGACAGCCCCAAAACATCACTGCCCTAGAGGAGATCTGCATGGAGGAATGGGCCAAAATACCAGCAACAGTGTGTGAAAACCTTGTGAAGACTTACAGAAAACGTTTGACCTGTGTCATTGCCAACAAAGGGTATATAACAAAGTATTGAGAAACTTTTGTTATTGACCAAATACTTATTTTCCACCATAATTTGCAAATAAATTCATTAAAAATCCTACAATGTGATTTTCTGGATTTTTTTTCCTCATTTTGTCTGTCATAGTTGACGTGTACCTATGATGAAAATTACAGGCCTCTCTCATCTTTTTAAGTGGGAGAACTTGCACAATTGGTGGCTGACTAAATACTTTTTCCCCCACTGTATAGGTTGTTATGTAGGGTGATGCATACTGCTTTTGTGAGTCAGGGAGAACACACACACTGCATTGTCTGATGTTACTGCAGATTGAGTTATATTGGGTAATATTGCTATTCTTGGATCGAAGACAGAATAAAATATTGTTTCCTGGACTGCTTGGACAGGGTAGAAGCATGCTTTTGGATTCTATCTAGAGACTATACTATACTAAGACTGGTCTGCTGCTCTATCTTTATCCCTCTGACTGGATTGGAGAGTGATATATTGTGAGCTATCTGTTCTGGTTATCGTTTGTTGTGAAGAGTAATATTGTGACTCACAAACAGGGGAGGTTAGATCGAGTCAGACCTGGGTGGAAATATTATTTGTTTTCTTTGAAACGTTTTAGGGGCACTTGATCTAGTTCTCCTGTAGCTGACATTTCTTCTAGCAGTCTTTTCTCAATTTGTCAGCTCTTACTAGTATATTTAGCATGTATTTGGCATGAAGTTACATGTTTTTCACACTTAGGTAACATTTAGTTAGTTAACCTAATTAGCGACGCTGTCATCTGCCTTATCAGAAGTTATATAGCACCATAATAACTCCACATAATAAAGCATTTATAATGGATTAGTAAATAGTTTATTCATCATGTATTCATCATTACGCTGTGAGAGTGTGATTTGAAGGAGTCAGGCGCAGGAGGGTAAATTACAGAATACAGAGTTTATTCCGTAGTACACAGTTACGCTGGACAGCGTCAACAGTCCATTGCGCAAAACAGGCGCACTGGAACAAATACAGGCACACAGGGAAAATATACCCCGGCAATACAAAGTACAGGTAGCTCCACCGAGCTACACTCATCTCACATGAAACAATCACCCACAAGGACAAGGGGGCAGAGGGAACACTTAAACACATACTAATGAGGGGTCCCACGGGGGGCCTCTATGAAAAAAATTAAAATAAGGTATGCACTCACTAACTGTAAGTCGCTCTGGATAAGAGCGTCTGCTAAATGACTAAAATGTAAAAATGAATATGAACCAGGTGTGTGTAATTGACAAGACAAGACAAATGGAATGATGAGATGTGGAGTGGCAGTGGCTAGAAGGCCGGTGACGACGAACGCCGAAGCCTGCCCGAACAAGGAGGGGAGGCAGCTTCAGAGGAAGTCGTGACAGTACCCCCCTTGACGCGCAGCTCCAGCAGCACGCCGACCCCAGCCTCGGGGACGGCCAGGAGGACGCAGAGCAGGGCGAACCGGATGGCGACGGTGGAAATCCCGCAACAGGGAGGGATCGAGGATATCCCTCACCGGGACCCAGCACCATTCCTCTGGACCGTACCCCTCCCACTCCACGAGGTACTGAAGGCCCCCCACCCGACACCTCGAATCCAGGATGGAACGGATGGAGTACGCCGGGGCCCCCGAGATGTCCAGAGGAGGCGGAGGGACCTCCCGCACCTCAGATTCCTGGAGTGGACCAGCCACCACCGGCCTGAGGAGAGAGACATTAAACGAGGGGTTAATACGGTAAGCAGGGGGGAGTAATAACCTATAGGTAACCTCGTTGATTCTCCTCAGGACTTTGAACGGCCCCACAAACCGCGGGCTCAGCTTCCGGCAGGGCAAGTGGAGGGGCAGATTCTGAGTCGAGAGCCAGACCCGATCACCCGGTACGAAGACCGGGGTCTCACTACGGTGGCGGTCAGCGTTGACCTTCTGACAACGCACGGCGCGTTGGAGGTGGACGTGGGCAGCGTCCCATGTCTCCTCCGCGAGACGAAACTAGTCATCCACTGCAGGAGCCTCGGTCTGGCTCTGGAGCCACGGTGCCAGAACCAGTTTGTAACCTAAAACACATTGGAATGGCGTTAGGTTAGTGGAGGAGTGACGGAGAGCGTTCTGGGCATATTCGGCCCATGGCAAGAACACCAACCACTCCCCCGGCCGGTCCTGGCAGTAGGACCGCAGGAACCTACCCACATCCTGATTTACCCGTTCCACCTGCCCATTACACTCGGAGTGGAAACCAGAGGTCAGGCTGACCGAGACCCCCAGACATTCCATGAACGCCTTCCAGACCTTGGATGTGAACTGGGGACCCCGGTCAGACACTATATCCTCTGGTACCCTGTAGTGCCGGAAGACGTGTGTAAACAGGGCCTCCGCAGTTTGCAGGGCCGTGGAAAGACCGGGCAGAGGAAGGAGGCGGCAGGCCTTGGAAAAGCGGTCCACAACGACCAGGATGGTGGTGTTACCTTGGGAGAGGGGAAGATCGGTAAGGAAATCAATGCTCAGGTGAGACAATGGTCGTTGTGGAACTGGTAAAGGTTGTAACTTACCCGCTGGGAGGTGCCTAGGTGCCTTACTCTGGGCGCACAACGAGCAGGAGGAGACATACACCCTCACGTCCTTAGCCAAGGTAGGCCACCAGTACTTTCCGGTCAGGCAGCGCACTGTACGACCAATATCTGGGTGACCAGAGGAGGGTGATTTGTGTGCCCAGTAGATCAGACGGTCACGGATAAGAGCAGGCACGTACTGCAGCCCAGCTGGACACTGAGGTGGAGATGGCTCTGCGCGTAACACCTGCTCTATATCCGCGTCTATCGCCCATACTACCGGCGCCACAATGCAGGAGGCAGGGAGTATGGGGGTGTTGTCTCTGGGCCTCTCCTCTGTGTCATACAGCTGTGACAATGCGTCTGCCTTCACGTTCTTCGTACCCGGGATGTATGATAGTTTGAAATCAAACCGGGTGAAGAATAGGGCCCACCTGGCCTGGCGAGGATTCAGCCTCCTCTTTGCCCGGATGTACTCCAGGTTACGGTGGTCTGTCCAGACGAGGAAAGGGTGTTTCGCCCCTTCGAGCCCATGCCTCCACACGGTCAGGGCTTGGACAACAGCCAAAAGCTCCCGATCACCAACGTCGTAGTTCTGGTCCGCCGGGCTGAGCTTCTTAGAGAAGAAGGCACAGGGGTGGATCTTGGGTGGCGTGCCCGAGCATTGAGACAGGACAGCGCCTATCCCTACCTCGGACGCATCCACCTCCACTACGAACGGTAGTGATGGATCAGGGTGGGCCAGTACCGGGGCTGAGGTGAACAGACCCCTCAGGTTACTGAAAGCCCTGTCAGCCTCAGCAGCCCAGCGGAGCCGGGACGGCCCACCCTTCAACAGAGATGTAATGGGAGCTGCGACCTTGCCAAAGCCCCGGATAAACCTCCGATAGTAGTTGGCGAAGCCAACAAAGCGCTGCAACTCCTTAACCGTGGTTGGAGTCTGCCAATTATGCACGGCTGAAATGCGATCTCCCTCCATCTCCACACCTGAGGTGGTAATGCGGTATCCGAGGAAGGAGACGGACTGCTGGAAAAACAGACACTTTTATGCCTTGGCATAAAGGTCATTTTCCAACAGTCGGGTCAGCACTTTGCGAACCAGGGACACATGCTCGGTGCGCATAGCGGAATACACCAGAATGTCATCGATGTAGACCACTACACCGCGACCAAGCATGTCCCGAAACACCACGTTCACAAAGGACTGGAAGGAATGAGCACGGTGGATGTACTTTCTGGATTTTCCACCGTGGTTGCACCAACGGAAACACCTGGACACCTACCCTAACACTCTCGTGACCACCCTGTGAGAACCCTCTGCGGCCATGAGAAGGTGGGGTTGTGGAGTGCTAACCAAGGGATACCTAATACCACAGGGAAAGCAGGAGACTCAATAATAAATAAATAATGACTTGCTCGCAATGAGTCTAGTGGGTAATTAAGGTGACTGGTGCTGTAACTTCCCTAACAAACCTGGACCCTAATGGTCGACTATCAAGTGCTCTGATGGAGAGTGGAATGGATAGGTGAACCAATGAAATGCCTAAACTGTGTGAGAATGCCCTGTCCATAAAGTTCCTAGCTGCGCCTGAATCGACTAGCGCTTTACACTGGGGAACTACCATGTGATCAGGAAAGTAGATGGGTAGGGTACAGTGCGCAGCAGAGGGCTCTGAACAAGTGTGGGTGTTTGATACCTGGGGTGATGCGAGAGTGCCCTGCCTGCCGCCTCGAGACCCAAAAGAACGCTGATGACATTGTGCGGTGTAATGTCCCTTCGTACCACCAGAATGACACTGGCGCTGTCGTCCTTTGCTCTCTCGGATCGTGGCTCCACCCAGCTCCATCAGCTCGTGATCCGAGTCGGCCGGGGATGGAACAGGCAGACCCCCTCCAGGACGTCCGCTGGCCGCCAGCAGGTTGTCCAAACGGATGGCCATGTCCACCAGTTGCGTGAAGGACAACATGGTGTCCCGGCAGGCTAGCTCCCTTCGGACGTCCTCCCGCAGATGGCACCGGAAGTGGTCGATAAGGTCCTGCTCGTTCCACCCGGACCCAGCTGCTAATGTCCAAAACGCCAAGGTGAAGTTCTGCGCAGTCCTCGTCCCCTGCCTCAGGTGGACCAGCTGCTCGCTCGCCTCTCGACCCTCGGGCGGTTGATCGAAGACAGCCCGAAAGAGGCGAGCGAACTCCCCGTAATTGTCCAACGCGGCTCCTCTTTCGTTCCAGACCGCGTTTGCCCACTCCAGGGCTTTCCCCGAGAGGCAGGAGACGAGGGCGGACACCTTCTCCCACTCCAATGGGGCTTGGCTGATGCTGGAGAAGTAGAGCTCCAGTTGGAGGAGGAATCCCTGGCAGAGAGCAGTTGTCCCGTCGAACTCCCGTGGTCGGGATATATGGATCCCTCTAGGTGCTGGAGTGTGGGTGGCTGGATCTGGTCGCCCAGCTGGTCTCGACAGATTGGGTTCTCTCCTCTCAAGGCGTTGGACGACCTGAAGAACCCGATCCATCGCCTCACCAAAGCTGGCTAGCATCGTTGAATGCTCCTGGACCCGTGCCACGACTCCAGGCATGCGCTCCTCTCTGGAAATATTATCTGTTTTCTTTTAAACGCTTTAGGGGCACTTGATCTAGTTCTCCTGTAGCTGACATTTCTTCTAGCAGTCTTTTTCTATCAGTTTTTGTCAATTTGTCAGCTCTTACTAGAATATTTAGCATGTATTTGGCATGAAGTTAACATGTTTTTCACACTTAGGTAACATTTAGTTAGTTAACCTAATTAGCGACGCTGTCATCTGCCTTATCAGAAGTTTAGATAGTACTTCATAATAACTCCACATAATAAAGCATGTATAATGGATTAGTAAATAGTTTATTCATCATGTATTCATCATTACGCTGTGAGAGTGTGATTTGAAGGAGTCAGGCGCAGGAGGGTAAATCACAGAATACAGAGTTTATTCCGTAGTACACAGTTACGCTGGATAGCGTCAACAGTCCATTACGCAAAACAGGTGCACTGGAACAAATACAGGCACACAGGGAAAATATACCCCGGCAATACAAAGTACAGGTAGCTCCACCATGCTACACTCATCTCACATGAAACAATCACCCACAAGGACAAGGGGGCAGAGGGAACACTTAAACACATACTAATGAGGGGAATATGAACCAGGTGTGTGTAATTGACAAGACAAAACAAATGGAATGATGAGATATGGAGCGGCAGTGGCTAGAAGGCCGGTGACGACGAACGCCGAAGCCTGCCCGAACAAGGAGGGGAGGCAGCTTCGGAGGAAGTCGTGACATACGCCCACTTTTGTAAATGTTAGTGACCTAGTTATTCACAAATGTATGAACAACTTTTAAAGTATTTAATAATGATTCATAAGATGGTTAATATAGGTCCTTATAATCCATTTACTAATCAATAGGTATTTTTTCTTCATTTTTGTGTGGCCTCATCTAAAGTATTGGCTATTTACTTTATATATATTTTATAAATACTTATAAATGTTTTGAGTGAAATATGGACATGCCATCGGTAGACATTCCAGCAGTACCTGATGCTCCTTAAGGTCTCAAAATGGCCCCTAGAATAGGGCTGTTAGGGTGACCATATTACCGCCACACCGGCGATCACAAGTCATGACAAGTCATATTATTTAGTATGTGTAAAGACAAGATTAAATGAAGAATAGTCGGATGGGTGACAATATTATCACTTGTGAATGATGCCCAGCTTATGCAGTAAGGCAAGAAACAGCACATGCCTTTTTTTTGCAACTTTTTCAAATCATAGTCGCACACATCATATAGCCTAGCCCATAGGCCTATACAGTGAGGGAAAAAAGTATTTGATCCCCTGCTGATTTTGTACGTTTGCCCACTGACAAATAAATGATCAGTCTATAATTTTAATAGTAGGTTTATTTGAACAGTGAGAGACAGAATAACAACAAAATAATCCAGAAAAACGCATGTAAAAAATGTTATAAATTGATTTGACACCCTCTCAATCAGAAAGATTTCTGGCTCCCAGGTGTCATTTATAAAGGTAACGAGCTGAGATTAGGAGCACACTCTTAAAGGGAGTACTCCTAATCTCAGTTTGTTACCTGTATAAAAGACACCTGTCCACATAAGCAATCAATCAATCAGATTCCAAACTCTCCACCATGGCCAAGACCAAAGAGCTCTCCAAGGATGTCAGGGACAAGATTGTAGACCTACACAAGGCTGGAATGGGCTACAAAACCATCGCCAAGCAGCTTGGTGAGAAGGTGACAACAGTTGGTGCGATAATTTGCAAATGGAAGAAACACAAAATAACTGTCAATCTCCCTCGGCCTGGGGCTCCATGCAAGATCTCACCTTGTGGAGTTGCAATGATCATGAGAACGGTGAGGAATCAGCCCAGAACTACACGGGAGGATCTTGTCAATGATGTCAAGGCAGCTGGGACCATAGTCACCAAGAAAACAATTGGTAACACACTATGCCGTGAAGGACTGAAATCCTGCAGCGCCCGCAAGGTCCCCCTGCTCAAGAAAGCACATACACAGGCCCGTCTGAAGTTTGCCAATGAACATCTGAATGATTCATAGGAGAACTGGGTGAAAGTGTTGTGGTCAGATGAGACCAAAATCGAGCTCTTTGGCATCAACTCAACTCGCCGTGTTTGGAGGAGGAGGAATGCTGCCTATGACCCCAAGAACACCATCCCCACCGTCAAACATGGAGGTGGAAACATTATGCTTTGGGGGTGTTTTTCTGCTAAGGGGACAGGACAACTTCACCGCATCAAAAGGGACGATGGACAGGGCCATGTACCGTCAAATCTTGAGTGAGAACCTCCTTCCCTCAGCCAGGGCATTGAAAATGGGTCGTGGATAGGTATTCCAGCATGACAATGACCCAAAATACACGGCCAAGGCAACAAAGGAGTGTCTCAAGAAGAAGCACATTAAGGTCCTGGAGTGGCCTAGCCAGTCTCCAGACCTTAATCCCATAGAAAATCTGTGGAGGCAGCTGAAGGTTCGAGTTGCCAAACGTCAGGCTCGAAACCTTAATGACTTGGAGAAGATCTGCAAAGAGGAGTGGGACAAAATCCCTCCTGAGATGTGTGCAAACCTGCTGGCCAACTACAAGAAACGTCTGACCAACAAGGGTTTTTCCACCAAGTACTAAGTCATGTTTTGCAGAGGGGTCAAATACTCATTTCCCTCATTAAAATGCAAATCAATTTATAACATTTTTGACATGTGTTTTTCTAGATTTTTTTGTTGTTATTCTGTCTCTCACTGTTCAAATAAACCTACCATTAAAATTATAGACTGATCATTTCTTTGTCAGTGGGCAAACGTACAAAATCAGCAGGGGATCAAATACTTTTTTCCCTCACTGTATGTTTTGATAAGGTTTGTATCACAACTAAAGTGACCAAATAACTCCAAACGTAGCCTATAGGCCTAGGACTCCTGGAACACAGTTGGAGAGCACATAGCCTACAGAGCCTAGTGAAACGTGTTCTTATAAGCCCAGTCATTGCGCAATCGCATGTGAAAACAGAGTTTTGACTGGCCACTATTTAAAAGAGGATCCCAGCTTTCTCCTGCTGCTATATTTATTGCTCAATTCTTAAAATTAAGCACATTCATCCGCTTTACAACCTGGCATACATAGACGGCACGTGAGTTTCAAGTTTGGGGAAGCTAATTTTTACCATAAAAATACAGGCTACGGATGATGTTTTGGGGGGCTATTTTAAATCAAAACTAATTCAACCCATAGGCTTAATGTAAAGACCAGATTAAATTACAAATAGGGTGATGGGTAAGAATATCAAGTGCTTGTCAAATTGTGAATGAGGAATGAGAGACAGATGAAGTGTGTGCAGCCTGCGCTAGAAACAGAGCATCATTAATGTTGCATCATGCAGCCTTAGAATGTAACCAAAGTGTAAAAAAAGTAATTAAATAAATAACAATACCGAGGCTATATACAAGGGGTACCGGTTCTGAGTCAATGTGCAGGAGTACAGGTTAGTCGAGGTAAATTAGGTAATATGTACATGTAGTTAGGGGTAAAATGATTATGCATAGATCATAAACAGTGAGTAGCAGCAGTATATAAAAAAGGGGGGGGGGGGGGGGGGGTAGCAATGCAAATAGTCCGGGTAGCCATTTGATTAATTGTTCAGCAGTCTTATGGCTTGGGGGTAGAAGCTGTTAAGGACCCTTTTGGACCTAGACTTGGCGCTCCGGTACCGCTTGCCATGCAGTAGCAGAGAGAACAGTCTATGACTAGGGTGGCTGGAGTCTTTGACAATTTTTAGGGCCTTTCTCTGACACTGCCTGGTATAGAGGTCCTGGATGGCAGGAAGCTTGGCCCCAGTGATGTACTGGGCAATACGCACTACCCTCTGTAGCGCCTTGCGGTCAGATACCGAATAGTTGCCATACCAGGCGGTGATGCAACCCGTCAGGATACTCTCGATAGTGCAGCGGTATAACTTTTTGAGGATCGGAGGACCCATGCCAAATCTTTTCAGTTTCCTGAGGCGTTGTCGTGCCCTCTTCATGACTGTCTTGGTGTGTTTGGACCATGATAGTTTGTTGATGATGTGGACACCAAGGAACTTGAAGCTCTCGACCTGCTCCACAACAGCACCATCAATGTGGATGGGGGCGTTCTCTGCCCTCCTTTTCCTGTAGGCCACGATCATCTCCTTTGTATTGATCACATTGAGGGAGAGGTTGTTGTCCTGGCACCACACTGCCAGGTCTCTGACCTCCTCCCTATAGGCTGTCACATCGTTGTCGGTGATCAGGTCTACCACCGTTGTGTAGTCGGCAAACTTAATGATGGTGTTGGAGTCGTACTTGGCCACGCAGTCGTGGGTGAACAGGGAATACTGGAGAGGACTAAGCACCCCTGAGGGGCCCCCGTTTTGAGGATCAGTGTGGCAGATGTGTTGTTGTCTACCCTTTCCACCTGGGGGCGGCCGTCAGGAAGTCCAGGATCCAGTTGCAGAGGGAGGTGTTTAGTCCCAGGGTCCTTGCTTAGTTGTGAGCTTTGAGGGCACTAGGGTGTTGAACGCTGAGCTGTAGTCAATGAACAGCATTCTCACGTAGGTGTTCCTTTTGTCCAGGTGATAAAGGGCAGTGTGGAGTGCAATAGAGATTGCGTCATCTGTGGATCTGTTGGGGCGGTATGTGAATTGGACTGGATCTAGGGTTTCTGGGATGATGGTGTTGATGTGAGTCATGACCAGCCTTTCAAAGCACTCCATGGCTACAGACGTGAGTGTTACGGGTCGGTAGTCATTTAGGCAGGTTACCTTGGCGTTCTTGGTGGTCTGCTTGAAACATGTAGGTATTACAGACTCTGTCAGGGACAGGTTGAAATTTTCAGTGAAGACATTTGCCAGTTGGTCAGCGAATGCTCTGAGTACATGTCCTGGTAATCCGTCTGGCCGTGCGGCCTTGTGAATGTTGACCAGTTTAAAGGTTTTACTCACATCGGCTACAGAGACGTGATCACACAGTCATCCGGAACAGTTGGGGCTCTCATGCATGCTTCAGTGTTGCTTGCCTCGAAGCGGGCATAGAAGTAATTTAGCTTGTGTGGTAGGCTCATATCACTGGGCAGCTCACGGCTGGGCTTCCCTTTGTAGTTCATAATAGTTTGCAAGCCCTGCCACATCCGACGAGCGTCAGAGCCTGTGTAGTAGGATTCAATCTTAGTCCTGTATTGGCGCTTTGCCTGTTTGTTGGTTCGTCGGAGGGCATAGCGGGATTTCTTATAAGCGTCTGGGTTAGAGTCCCGCTCCTTGAAAGCGGCAGCTCTACCCTTTAGCTCAGTGCAGATGTTGCCTGTAATCCATGGCTTCTGGTTGGGGTATGTACAGTGCATTCTGAAAGTGTTCATACCCCTTGAATTTTTCCACGTTTTGTTACATTATATCCTCATTCTAAAATGGATTCAATAGTTTTTTCCCCTCATCAATATACACACAATACCTGATAATGACAAAGCAAAAACAGGTTTTTAGAATCTTTGAAAATGTATTAAAACTGAAAAACTGAAAAATCATATTTATTCAGACCCTTTACTCAGTACTTTGTCGAAGCACCTTTGGCAGCGATAACAGCCTCTTGGGTATGACACTACAAGCTTGGCACACCTATATTTGGGGTGTTACTCCCATTCTTCTCTGCAGATCCTCTCAAGCTCTGTCAGGTTGGATGGGGAGCGTCGCTGCACAGCTATTTTCAGGTCTCTCCAGAGATGTTCGATCAAGTTCAAGTCTGGGCTCTTCCTGGGACACTCAAGGACATTCAGAGGCTTGTCCCGAAGCCACTCCTGTGTTGTCTTGGCTGTGTGCTTAGGGTTGTTGTCCTGTTGTAAGGTGAATTTTGCCCCAGTCTGAGGTCCTGAGTGCTCTGGAGAAGGTTTTTATCAAGGATCTCTCTGTACTTTGCTCCGTTCATATTTCCCTCGATCCTGACTAGTCTTCCAGTCCCTGCCGCTGAAAAACATCCCCACAGCATGATGCTGCCACCACCATGCTTCACTGTAGGGATGGTGCCAAGTTTCCTCCAGTTGTGACGCTTGGCATTCAGGCCGAAGAGTTCAATCTTGGTTTCATCAGACCAGAGAATCTTGTTTCTCATGGTCTGAGAGTCTTTAGGTGCATTTTGGCAAACTCCAAGCGGGCTGTCATATGCTTTTTTACTGAGGAGTGGCTTCCGTCTGGCCACTCTACCATATAGGCCTGATTGGTGGAGTGCTACAGAGATTGTTGTCCTTCTGAAGGTTCTCCCATCTCCATAGAGGAACTCTGGAGCTCTGTCAGAGTGACCATTGGGTTCTTGGTTACCTCCCTGACCAAGGCCCTTCTCCCCCGATTGCTCAGTTTGGCCAGGCGGCCAGCTCTAGGAAGAGTCTTGGTAGTTCCAAACTTCCTCCTTTTAAGAACGATGGAGGCCACTGTGTTCTTGAGGACCTTCAATGCTGCAGAATTTTTTTGGTACCCTTCCCCAGATCTGTGCCTCAACACAATCCTGTCTCAGAGCTCTACGGACAATTCCTTCGACCTCATGGCTTGGTTTTTGCTCTGGCATACACTGTCAACTGTGAAACCTTATATAGAAAGGTGTGTTCCAGTCTGTGTTAGCAAAACAGTCCTGTAGCTTAGCATCTGCGTCATCTGACCACTTCCATATTGAGCGAGTCACTGGTAATACCTACTTTAGTTTTTGCTTGTAAGTAGGAATCAACAGGATATAATTATGGTCAGATTTGCCCAATGGAGGGCGAGGAAGAGCTTTGTACGCATCTCTGTGTGTGGGGTAAAGGTGGTCTAGAGTTTTTTTTTCCTCTGGTTGCATGCTACATGCTGGTAGAAATTAGGTAAAACGGATTTAAGTTTTCCTGCATTAAAGTCCCCGGCCACTAGGAGCGCCGCCTCTGGTTGAGTATTTTCTTGTTTGCTTATGGTCTTATACAGCTCGTTGAGTGCGGTCTTAGTGCCAGCATCGGTTTATAGTGGTAAATAGACAGCTACGAAATATATAGATGAAAACTGCCTTGGTAAATAGTGTGGTCTACAGCTTATCAGGAGGTACTCCACCTCAGGCGAGCAAAACCTTGAGACTTCTTTAATATTAGATTTTGCGCACCATTTGTTATTGACAAATAGACACAGACCTCCACCCCTCGTCTTACTGGAGGTAGCTGTTCTGTCTTGCTGATGCACGGAAAATCCAGCCAACTGTATGTTATCTATGTCGTCGTTCAGCAACGACTCAGTGAAACACAAAATATTACAGTTTTTAATGTCCCTTTGGTAGGATAGTCTCGAACGGCGCTTATCCAGTTTATTCCCCAATGATTGCACATTGGCCAATAGGACGGATGATAGAGGCGGGTAACACACTCGCCGACGAATTCTCACAAGGCACCCGGATCTGCGTCCCCTGTATCGGCGTCTCCTCTTCATGCGAATGACGGGGATTTGGGCCTGGTCCGGTAGCAGCAGTAAATCCTTTGCATCTGACTCATTTAAGAAAAAATCTTCATCCAATTCGAGGTGAGTAATCGCTGTTCTGAAATCCAGAAGCTCTTTTCAGTCTTAAGAGACAGTGGCAGAAACACTATGTACAAAATAAGTTACAAACAATGCGAAAAAACACACAAAATAATAGATTCTTCAGTTTACGTGCAGAATCTGTCCACGAGAGATTATGAGCCGCCCATATACTGCTTAAGAGGTAAGGAAACTAAATCCGAATACATTATTTCGCTCAACTATCCCATTATGTTTAAAGAGTTACTATGTTTAGACCAGGGGTGTCAAACGTCCGGCCCGCGGGCCGGATCAGGCCCGCAAACGGGTTTAATCCGGCCCGCGAGAAGATTTTGTAAAGTATAAAAATGAGCTGCAATTTTTCAATAAAAGAAACTGCTGTTCCAATTGTGTCCACTGGATGGCGCAATAGCAATTGTGTTAAGCAAGCAAACTGTTTATACCGGGGCAGAACAAATAGGTCAAGCAAGTGCAGCCAGTCCGGATGAGCTACTTTGTTTTGCCCGCGATATTTATTACGGCTTCTACTTTTAACATTATGTGCTTTGGCACCCTCATTGCCCCAATATGTCTCTGTCAAAAAAGAGAAAAGTGGACGCAGAGTGCAGAGTGTTCCAAGAAAAATTGTCATCCTTCTATTTATTCACGGAATTGAATGGGAAAGCTGTATGTTTGGTGTGTTCACAGCATGTTGCAGTGCTAAAAGAATATAACCTTCGTCGCCACTATGTGAGTCTTCATGCCGACAAATATGACAACTTTCAAGGACAGCGGAGAAGAGAGAAGGTGAATGAACTGTTGGTGGGTCTGAAGAAACAGCAGTCTGTGTTTACTCACAGCCGAGACATCAGTGACGCTGCAGTGAAAGGTAGCTACCTCATTGCTAATGAAATCGCAGTGGCTTCAAAACCATTTAGTGAGGGTGAATTTGTAAAAACATGCATGATGAAGGCAGCAGAGATTGTGTGCCCTGAAAAGCACCAGGCTTTTGCAAATATCAGCCTGACAAGAAACACAGTTGCAGACAGGATTTCCGATCTTTCAGTGGATTTGGACAGCCAGTTGAAGCAAAAAGTAAAGTCATTTATTGCGTTTTCGGTTGCAATTGATGAAAGCACGGACATTACAGATGTTGCACAACTGGCCATTTTCATCCGCGGAGTTGATGACACATTGACCGTCACCGAGGAGTTCGTGGAGTTGGTGCCGATGACAGATACAACGACAGCAGCTGATATTTTCACTGCACTCGTCGGCGCGCTGGACAGGGTCGGAGTGGACTGGTCCCGCGCTGTCAGCCTGGCTACAGATGGTGCGCCCTCAATTATCGGGAAAAAAGCAGGCTTTGTGACAAAGTTCAGAGAGAAAGTGCAATCTGCAAATGGAGGACGTGATTTTTGGACTTTTCACTGTATTTTGCACCAGGAGGCTTTGTGTTGCAAGTCATTAAAGATGGATAACGTCATGAAGGTGGTCATCCAAACTGTTAATTTCATCCGATCCAGAAGCCTGAATCACCGTCAGTTTGACAGCCTTCTCAGAGAGAAAGACCACATCTATGGCCTGCCATACCACACTGAGGTAAGATGGTTAAGCCGAGGTGCTGTGCTGAGGCGTTTCTTTGATTTATGAGAAGAAATTGAACAGTTCATGGAAGAAAAGGGCAAACCAGTGTTAGAATTTAATTCCGCAGAATGGATGCAGGACCTTGCATTTATGGTGGATGTTACAGAGCACCTGAATAACTTGAACAAACAGCTGCAAGGGCGCAACAAAGTTGCCACGCAGTATTATGACAGCATACGTTCTTTCAAGTTGAAGCTGTCATTGTGGGAGACGCAACTCGCCGGTGGTGATGCAGCTCACTTCCCCTGTTTGAAAAATGTGTGCGCGACCCAACATGTGGCAGACATGAAGCGGTTCAAAGATAAAATAACGGGACTGTTAAGGGAGTTTGAGCAACGCTTTCAGATTTTTGGTGAACTGGAGAAAGACTTCAACGTTTTTTGTTCGCCATTCACCGTGAATCCCTCTGATCTGCCCGTCAGCATCCAACTTGAAATAATAGACTTGCAGTGTGACTCGGATTTGAAGGGCAAATTTGCCGCAGCTGGCTTGGACACATTTTATCAGAATCTCTTGCCAGGTTACCCCAACTTGACAGCCCTCGCTGCAAAACTTTTGTGCATGTTTGGAACCACATATCTTTGTGAGCAAGTTCTCTGTAATGAGCATAAATAAAACAAAGCTGCGCTCAAGGCTCACGCACAAGCACTTGAATCACATCCTGAAGTTGGCTGCCACTCAGGATGTGGCGCCTGATATTGATGCGCTGGTGAAAGCTAAAAGATGCCAGGTATCAGGAGTCAAATAAACTATGCAACCCCACTTAAAGTGCTGTATGAGACACCCTGATATAGTTCTGTGATCTGTGATATACTTCTGTGAATCACTGAGGCATTGTGTGTTTGTGTGTTGTTTGTCCTCAGAATTTCAAATAACTTGAGGTGTTTTATGATTAATAGTGATGTTGTGCTTTTGGACACACTGTCCTCAGGCTCCAGCTTTATGTTTATATGTTTTTATGTTGATGTGCTATTGTTTTTAATTGATTTTATTTTATTTGTATATTTAACCTATTCTTGACTCTGTGGTTCTTGCACTTGTTTGGGGAACAGGATTTCATTATTTGTATCTACATTTCTGCCTGAGAAATGACACCCTGATATAGCTCTGTGATCTGTGAAACAGTTATGTGAATCACTGAGGCATTGTGTGTTTGTGTGTTCTTTTTCTTTAGAATTTTCAAATAAACTTGAGGTGTTTTATGATTAATAGTGATGTTGTGCTTGTACTATTTTGGACACACTGTCCTCAGGCTCCAGCTTTATGTTTTATGTTGATAGTATTAAAACAAAGAAAACAATCTGAAGTTGTTGTTTTTAAGTTATATGTACCATGATTTTACCGGTCCGGCCCACTTGGGAATAGATTTTCCTCCATGTGGCCCCTGAGCTAAAATGAGTTTGACACCCCTGGTTTAGACGCTCAGTAAAGGTGCCACCAAACAAAGCCATGTGTGAAAATAGTCTGCGGTTAAAAGATTGAAGCACTGGAAGCATTTAAAGGTTATACATGGAACATTTCTACATGCAAATCAAACATGTAACATTTCTACCTCAATCACATATTAGTAGTAATGAAGGAACAAAAATCCACTAGATCCGGCCAGTTGTTGTGTGTAGGCTACAGCTGTTTTATGATTAGTTTGCATTCGCGACGTCGACAACATTATCAAAACATTCACATTAACTCTTCCTCAAGTTCTTGCAACAGTTGTTTCACAACAGTTTTTGTGAATAAAATGTTCTACATATTTCCTTTAGCATCCTTCGTTGTGTGCTTATTATTTTACCATTGATATGTTCTAGGCTATTTTGAGACCTTAAGGACCATCAGGTGCTGAAATGTCCATATTTTTGTGAGGAATTTCACTGGTCACTCAAAACTTAACTAATGATTAGTAAATGGTTTATAAGGACCTATATTAAACATCTTATGAATGGAGTAATGATTAATTAATAATTAATAAACGATTTACTAAGCCATTATACATCCTTTATTATGTGGAGTTATTATAAAGTGCTACAAAAGTTTGCATATAGTTTACATGTAACATAAACATTCCATTGAAATGGCATAGTGTAAATGACAGTCGTTTTCACTTAGTTAACACATAGTTACCATGTAATTAACATGGCGTTAACATGTAGTTAGTCACACTCACAACCATAAAAATAGGCCTAAAATGTGCTTATACAGCATTCTTGCCTTAAGCTGTAGGTAGATATTTCTACTGAACCTTTTAGTTGTCAGTTGCAGAAGCATGTATTATTATAGAGATGGTAAATGGAGGTCTGTGAGGTGAAGTGTATCCTTGAATCCCATTAAAGACAGAGAGTTATGGCGACGGAGTGTTTTATATGGATCTGATTGGAACCAACATGGCGTGAAATCACTACAACAACATAGGGTTAAGAAAGGCCTCGTTCACCCCCTTGAGTCAGTGTGTGTGTGTGTGTGTGTGTTTGTGTGCGCGTGCGCGGAGGGGGGTGTATACCTCATCCACTGTGGGTTTTCTGAAAGCTCATGAAAGGAAAGGAGCCAAAGACCTTGAGGTCTATTTTCTTCTGTCAGGTCTCATTAATTTGACGATGCCTTTTACTTCCAACCGCTCCTTCGTCGCAGCCACAAATCAATCCAACGACATCATGTGAACAACTTGCAAGACGCCAAGACTAGTGTTGTGGATTAAAGACACAGTCCTTAGGTTCTCTGTCCCCTGGGGTAAGAAGATGAAATGGAAACTTAATTCACCTGAAGAGGTGAGAAAATGAAAAGGGGAAAAAAGTCATTTTTACACAAATCAATGTGGCTGTTCCTCTTCTTCTTTGGTTTTCTAGTGACACTTATTTACCAGATATTGAGCTTACAGACTAGACTGTGCTTTGCACTCTTTTTGTATTGGAGTGGTTTTGTTGGGTTGTTTACTGTAGATGTGTCACGTTCGTTGTATAAATGGTCGGACCAAGGTGCAGCGTGGTATGCGTACATGTTTAATTTTTTTTATATCTCCCGAGTGGCGCAGTGGTCTAAGGCACTACATTGCAGTGCTAGCTGTGCCACTAGAGATCCTGGTTCGAATCCAGGCACTGTCGTAGCCGGCCGCGACCGGGAGACCCATGGGGCGGCGCACAATTGGCCCAGCGTCATCCAGGGTAGGGGAGGGAATGGCCGGCAGGGATGTAGCTCAGTTGGTAGAGCATGGTGTTTGCAACGCCAGGGTTGTGGGTTCGATTCCCACGGGGGGCCAGTATGAAAAATAAAAAAATAATGTATGCACTCACTAACTGTAAGTCGCTCTGGATAAGAGTAAAATGTAAATAAACACTTGACAAAAATAACAAAAGCAACTGAACGTGAAGTTCTAAAGGCTAACAGCAACAAGCCGAAACAGAAACAAGATCCCACAACATAGGTAGGCAAAATGGCTGCCTAAGTATGATCCCCACATCGACCTCCACATCCGACTTCTTCACCTGCGGGATGGTCTGAGTCGAGCCACCCGGACAGCTGATGAAGCTGTGGGTTTGCACAACTGAAGAATTTCTGCACAAACTGTCAGAAACCGTCTCAGGAAAGCTCATGTGCATGCTCGTCGTCCTCACCAGGGTCTTTACCTGACTGTAGTTCGGCATCATAACTGACTTCAGTAGGCAAAGGCTCACCTTCGATGGCCACTGGCACGCTGGAGAAGTGTGCTCTTCAAGGATGAATCCTGGTTTCAACTGTACCAGGTAGATGGCGTCGTGTGGGCAAGCGGTTTGCTGATGTCAATCAACAGCCTGATCAACTCTATGTGAAGGAGATGTGTCACGCTGCATTAGGCAAATGGTGGTCACACCAGATACTGACTGGTTTTCTGATCCACGCCCCTACCTTTGTTTTAAGGTATCTGTGACCAAGAGATGCATAGCTGTATTCCCAGTCATGTGAAATCCATAGATTAGGGCCTAATTAATTGATTTTAATTGACTGATTTCCTTATATGTACTGTAACTCAGTAAAATCATGGTTCAGTGTTCTGCTCATTTCAACAACACTGTGTCCTTCTCACTGTGTCAGATACCATATTTAAACATGGACACAGGCACAAACAACTCTGAGGGAAGGGACCTCTTTGCATTAATAATACATGAGTTGTACTGTGTTGAGCAGGCCAGTAATATCAGACAGTCATCAATATTAATGCCACAGACAGACACACAGTGCTTTATTCATGAGGACAGAATACCCAAAGAATACAGATAAAAACCTGTATATTTTACAGTACTTTACAGATACTAAAGCACGAAAGGCTGTATATCACACCACACACCACATAATCATTAAAGATACTGCAGTATTGTGTGGTGCCAGGACAACAACCTCTCTCTTAATGTCAGCAAGGTAGCTAGCTACGCACACTCGACTGGTGACCGCATCTCTCAAGCCATTCATGTTTGGATACCGGTCGTGTGTACAGGGCAGATCAACAGGCGCAACCAACGGACGGGGTGTGGGGTTGTGACCTTGACAATGACTTGGGGGCAATGGGTTCCGAACAACAATTACATTATAATTTTTTTAACCAACCAAAAAAATGGGGGGGGGGATTATACCACCACAGGTAAAGCCCTATCTGTGCACGTGCCTGCCCTAGGGAGACAGAACTCAGTGGGAGAGAGATAGATGGCTGTACCTGAGTGTGTGTCTAAACTGGTAACAGGTGTGGGTATTGTGCATGTTGGAGAACATTTCATGTATCCAGAGGTTTCTTCCTGTCCTGGACGGTTGCCAGGATATGGGAGGGAGTGACACTTCAGAGGTTCTTTGTTGTTGACTTCCTACCCCTTTCCTCCCTGCTCCAAAATAGCCTGTAGCTCCTAGTTCTCTGTGTGCAGCTGACCCTTATCCACTATCACACACATTATAATATAATAATAATATGCCATTTAGCAGACGCTTTTATCCAAAGCGACTTACAGTCATGTGTGCATACATTTTTACGTATGGGTGGTCCCGGGGATCGAACCCACTACCCTGGCGTTACAAGCGCCATGCTCTACCAATTGAGCTACAGAGGACCACTGGCATCCCTCACCCAACCCCTAATCCACTTCTGCCTAGTCCCACTCCACTCCCCCCTAGCTCCTGCCACTCACACTCTGTTTCCCACACACACCCAACCACAGCTCTGAGTGTGCTGTTGGTGCTGTGGTGGATCTAGGTTGTCAGAAGGACAGGATAGATAGCAGAGAGCAGCTAGTGTAATCACTGCTAAAGGATGAGAGAGCCAGCCTTCCTTCTCTATCTCAGGGGTCCATTCCTCTCTCTTTCTTCCCCTTCCTCCCTCCGTTGGGCTATGTTGCTGAGTGGATGTGGTGGCAGAGAGATGGATGGGCAGATTACTGCTGCTGCCAAGGACGTTTGAGGGGACTGGGGGGAGTAAACACACACACACATACTGTCTTATACACTGCCAGCTGCTGCTACAGCACTAGCCCCAGACCTCTGATGGGGTGTGTGTGTGTGTGTGTGTGTGTGTGTGTGTGTGTGTGTGTCACTGGCCCAGACTGAAAGGCAGAGGGCCACAGCACTTAAGGGCCCTCAGGGCACCCACAGCGAGGGAGGGAGACTTGAATTGGAACATGCAGTGTGCACTCTAAAGGGAAGGAGATGAGTTTACTTCACAGTGTTCTCTGAAAGGAAGGAGTGGAAACTTGTAAGGGAACCTGTAGTATGCTTCAATTTGTACAGTGATGTGCACGATTGTCTCACATCAAGTCATCTGGTCTCCCCTTTGAAGGGCAGAAGTAGCCTACAGATACTGCAGAGAGGGTGGAAGGGAGCAGGGAGGGAGTGTGTAGCGTCTACAGCATGTTGCATTCTTAATGTCTTTGCCTTTGCCTGAACTTAGAGACATTGGTCATGTCAAAAAATAATGAGGGGTATTTGGGAAGTGTTTTGTTTTTATTGATCTTCTTGACCATATGTTTTTATTTTGTTTGACTAGGCAAGTCAGTTATGAACAAATTCTTATTTACAATGACGGCCTACACCGGCCAAACCCGGACGACGCTGGGCAAATGGTGCGCTGCCCTATAGGACTCCCAATCACGGCCGGTTGTGATACAGCCTGGAATCGAACCAGGGGGTCTGTAGTGACGCCTCAAGCACTGAGATGTAGTGCCTTAGACCGCTGCGCCACTCGGGAGTTGTAGTTGTAATTCTCCTCAGAACACAAATTCAGACCCCATGTTCTTCTCCTCATTTGTTTACCTAAAAATAATAAAAACAAATTCAAATGATATTTCCACCCAAATTGGGGCCAGATTGCTGTAAACACATTTAGCATTCTCTGCAAAAAGAACGATGTTTTCTATTTCTATTGAGTTAAACACACTTGGGAGGTGGTGGATCAGACAAAGTTTGGGAATCTAATCTTTATTCAGTAGGCCTGTTAGCATGTTGTTGTAAGCTCGTAAGAACTGCTTGGAATGTATGTCACTGACCACCTTCCGGAGACACTTGAAACCCTACCTCTTTAAGGAATACCTGGAATAGCATAAAGTAATCCTTCCTCCCCCACCCCCCCAAAAAAAAGAAACAAAAAATGAGTGTTTGTCCCACTGGCTATCCTAAGTTGAATGCACCAATTTGTATGTCGCTCTGGATAAGAGCGTCTGCTAAATTACTTAAATGTAAATGTATGTGTGAGCATGTACGCGCACGTCTGTCTGTCTCTTGATGCCCGTGGGGCATAGCACAGCCTCAGGCAAAATTATGCTGGGTTTTATTGAGCAAATTGGTCTCTCTGCTGTTCTCAGTGTGTGTGGTCCAGAGTGCTTTGACTGAATGTGTTGGTATTTCACTACTAACCAGCAGATGCTGGAGGGCCCTTGTTGAGTAACCACGGGTTTAATGTATTTCTCCCCAAGACATAGACTAAGTCAAACACCCTGAAACCACGAGTGTTTGTTATTTTCCATATTATGTCTATCTCTGAGAAGCTACCCAGGAAAGAGCTGAAAATATCCTATTAATATATGTAGCCTTAGAAATAAGTTTCATGAAATCAATAACTTGCTAAAATCAGATTAGTCATATATTAGCCATTTCTGAGACTCACTTAGATAATTCCTTTGATGATACAGCAGTAGCAATACAAGGATATAACATCTATAGGAGACATGAATACTTATGGGGGAGGTGTTGCTATATACACTACCGTTCAAAAGTTTGGGGTCACTTAGAAATGTCCTTGTTTTAAAAAGAAAAGCAATTTTTTGTCCATTAAAATAACATAAAATTGATCAGAAATACAGTGTAGACATTGTTAATGTTGTAAATTGTTATTGTAGCTGGAAACGGCTGATTGTTAATAGAATATCTACATAGGCGTACAGAGGCCCATTATCAGCAACCATCAGTCCTGTGTTCCAATGGCACGTTGTGTTTGCTAATCCAAGTTTATCATTTTACTTTACTGGGGTAAAGTCAGAGAAAATGACTTTACCCCAGTCCTCAGCAGTCCAATCCCTGTACCTTTTGCAGAATATCAGTCTGTCCCTGATGTTTTTCCTGGAGAGAAGTGGCTTCTTTGCTGCCCTTCTTGACACCAGGCCATCCTCCAAAAGTCTTCGCCTCACTGTGCGTGCAGATGCACTCACACCTGCCTGCTGCCATTCCTGAGCAAGCTCTGCGCTGGTCGTGCCCCGATCCCGCAGCTGAATCAACTTTAGGAGACGGTCCTGGCGCTTGCTGGACTTTCTTAAGCGCCCTGACGCCTTCTTCACAACAATTGAACCTCTCTCCTTGAAGTTCTTGATGATCCGATAAATGGTTGATTTAGGTGCAATCTTACTAGCAGCAATATCCTTGCCTGTGAAGCCCTTTTTGTGCAAAGCAATGATGACGGCATGTGTTTCCTTGCAGGTAACCATGGTTAACAATGATTTCAAGCACCACCCTCCTTTTAAAGCTTCCAGTCTGTTATTCTAACTCAATCAGCATGACAGAGTGATCTCCAGCCTTGTCCTCGTCAACACTCTCACCTGTGTTAACGAGAGAATCACTGACATGATGTCAGCTGGTCCTTTTGTGGCAGGGCTGAAATGCAGTGGAAATGTGTTTTGGGGATTACGTTTATTTTCATGGCAAAGAGGGACTTTGCAATTAATTGCAATTCATCTGATCACTCTTCATGACATTCTGGAGTATATGCAAATTGCCATCATCAAAACTGAGGCAGCAGACTTTGTGAAAATTAGTATTTGTGTCATTCTCAAAACTTTTGACCACGACTGTATATATTGTTGGTCCCATGTTTCATGAGCTGAAATAAAATATCCCAGAATTGTTACATGTGCACAAAAACCTTATTTCTCTAAAATGTTGTGCACAGATTTATTTACATCCCTGTTAGTGAGCATTTATCCTTTGTCAAGATAATCCATCCACCTGACAGGTGTGGCATATCAAGAAGCTGATTAAACAGCATGATCATTACCCAGGTGCATTACCCTGGGGACAATAAAAGGCCACTCTAAAATGTGCAGTTTTGTCACACAACACAATTCCACAGATGTCTCAAGTTTTGAGGGAGCGTGCAATTGACATGCTGACTGCAGGAATGTCCACCAGAGCTGTTTCCAGAAAATGTAATGTTAATTTCTCTACCATAAGCCACCTCCAATGTTGTTTTAGATAATCTGGCAGTATGTCCAACCGGCCTCCCAATCGCAGACCACGTGTAACCAGGCCAGCCCAGGACCTCCACATCTGGCTTCTTCACCTGCGTGATTGTCTGAGACCAGCCACCCAGACAGCTGATGAAACTGAAGAGTATTTCTGTCTGTAATAAAGCCCTTTTGTGGGGACAAACTCATTCCTATTGGTTAGGCCTGGCTCCCCAGTGGGTGGGCCTGGCTCCCAAATGGGTGGGCCTATGCCCTCCCAGGCCCACCCATGGCTGTTCTCCTGCCCAGTCATGTGAAATCCATAGATTAGGGCCTAATGAATTCATTTCATTTGACTGATTTCCTTATATGAACTGTAACTCAGTAAAATCGTTGAAATTGTTACATTTATATTTTTGTATATATACACTACAGGTCAAAAGTTTGGACACACCTACTCATTCAAGGGTTTTTCTTTATTTTAACAATTCTTTACGTTGTAGAATAATAGTGATGACATCAAAACTATGAAATAACACATATGGAATCATGTAGTAACCAAAAAAGTGTTAAAGAAATCAAAATATATTTTATATTTGAGATTCTTACATTTACATTTACATTTTAGTCATTTAGCAGACGCTCTTATCCAGAGCGACTTACAGGAGCAATTAGGGTTAAGTGCCTTGCTCAAGGGCACATCGACAGATTTTTCACCTAGTTGGCTCGGGGATTAGAACCAGCAACCTTTCGGTTACTGGCACATTCAAATAACCACCCTTTGCCTTGATGACAGCTTTGCACACTCTTGGCATTCTCTCAACCAGCTTCATGAGGTAGTCACCTGGAATGCATTTCAATTAACAGGTGTGCCTTGTTAAAAGTTAATTTGTGGAATTTCTTTCCTTCTTAATGCGTTTGAGCCAATCAGTTGTTTTGTGACAAGGTAGTGGTGTAGACAGAAGATAGCCCTATTTGGTAAAAGACCAAGTCCATATTATGGCAATAACAGCTCAAATAAGCAAAGAGAAACGACAGTCCATCATTACTTTAAGACATGAAGGTCGGTCAATATGGAACATTTCAAGAACTTTGAAAGTTTCTTCAAGTGCAGTCACAAAAACCATCAAGCACTATGATGAAACTGGCTCTCATGAGGACCGCCACAGTAATGGAAGACCCAGAGTTACCTCTGCTGCAGAGGATAAGTTAATTAGAGTTACCAGCCTCAGAAATTGCAGCCCAAATAAATGCTTCACAGAGTTCAAGTAACAGACACATCTCAACATCAACTGTTCAGAGGAGACTGTGTGAATCAGGCCTTCATGGTCGAATTGCTGCAAAGAAACCACTACTAAAGGACATCAATAATAAGAAGAGACCTGCTTGGGCCAAGAAACATGAGCAATGGACATTAGACTGGTGGAAATGTGTCCTTTGGTCTGTAGTCCAAATTGGAGATTTTTGGTTCAAACCGCTGTGTCTTTGTGAGACGCGGTGTGGGTGAACAAATGATCTCCGCATGTGTGGTTCCCACCGTGAAGCATGGAGGAGGAGGTGTTATGGTGTGGGGGTACTTTGCTGATGACACTGTCTGTGATTTATTTAGAATTCAAGGCACACTTAACCAGCATGGCTACCACAGCATTCTGCAGTGATATGCCATCCATTCTGGTTTGGGCTTAGTGGGACTATCATTTGTTTTTCAACAGGACAATGACCCAACACATCTCCAGGCTGTGTAAGGGCTATTTTACCCAGAAGGAGAGTGATGGAGTGCTGCATCAGATGACCTGGCCTCCACAATCTCCGACCTCAACCCAATTGAGATGGTTTGGGATGAGTCGGACGGCAGAGTGAAGGAAAAGCAGCCAACAAGTGCTCAGCATATGTGGGAACTCCTTCAAGACTGTTGGAAAAGCATTCCAGGTGAAGCTGGTTGAGAGAATGCCAAGAGTGTGCAAAGCTGTCATTAAGGTAAAGGGTGGCTATTTGAAGAATCTCAAATATAAAATGTATTTTGATTTGTTTAACACTTTTTTTGCGTTATTTCATAGTTGTGATGTCTTCACTATTATTCTACAATGTAAAAAATAGTAAAAAATCAAGAAAACCCTTGAATGAGTAGGTGTGTCCAAACTTTTGACTAGTACTGTATATATACACTGCTCAAAAAAAATAAAGGGAACACTAAAATAACACATCCTAGATCTGAATGAATGAAATAATCTTATTAAATACTTTTTTCTTTACATAGTTGAATGTGCTGACAACAAAATCACACAAAAATGATCAATGGAAATCAAATTTATCAACCCATGGAGGTCTAGATTTGGAGTCACCCTCAAAATTAAAGTGGAAAACCACACTACAGGCTGATCCAACTTTGATGTAATGTCCTTAAAACAAGTCAAAATTAGGCTCAGTAGTGTGTGTGGCCTCCACGTGCCGGTATGACCTCCCTACAACGCCTGGGCATGCTCCTGATGAGGTGGCGGATGGTCTTCTGAGGGATCTCCTCCCAGACCTGGACTAAAGCATCCGCCAACTCCTGGACAGTCTGTGGTGCAACGTGGCGTTGGTGGATGGAGCGAGACATGATGTCCCAGATGTGCTCAATTGGATTCAGGTCTGGGGAACGGGCGGGCCAGTCCATAGCATCAATGCCTTCCTCTTGCAGGAACTGCTGACACACTCCAGCCACATGAGGTCTAGCATTGTCTTGCATTAGGAGGAACCCAGGGCCAACCGCACCAGTATATGGTCTCACAAGGGGTCTGAGGATCTCATCTCGGTACCTAATTGCAGTCAGGCAACCTCTGGCGAGCACATGGAGGGCTGTGCGGCCCCCCAAAGAAATGCCACCCCACACCATGACTGACCCACCGCCAAACCGGTCATGCTGGAGGATGTTGCAGGCAGCAGAACGTTCTCCACGGCGTCTCCAGACTCTGTCACGTCTGTCACGTGCTCAGTGTGAACCTGCTTTCATCTGTGAAGAGCACAGGGCACCAGTGGCGAATTTGCCAATCTTGGTGTTCTCTGGCAAATGCCAAACGTCCTGCACGGTGTTGGGCTGTAAGCACAACCCCCACCTGTGGACGTCGGGCCCTCATACCACCCTCATGGAGTCTGTTTCTGACCGTTTGAGCAGACACATGCACATTTGTGGCCTGCTGGAGGTCATTTTGCAGGGCTCTGGCAGTGCTCCTCCTGCTCCTCCTTTTACAAAGGCGGAGGTAGCAGTCCTGCTGCTGGGTTGTTGCCCTCCTACGGCCTCCTCCACATCTCCTGATGTACTGGCCTGTCTCCTGGTAGCGCCTCCATGCTCTGGACACTACGCTGACAGACACAGCAAACCTTCTTGCCACAGCTCGCATTGATGTGCCATCCTGGATGAGCTGCACTACCTGAGCCACTTGTGTGGGTTGTAGACTCTGTCTCATGCTACCACTAGAGTGAAAGCACCGCCAGCATTCAAAAGTGACCAAAACATCAGCCAGGAAGCATAGGAACTGAGAAGTGGTCTGTGGACACCACCTGCAAAACCAGTCCTTTATTGGGGGTGTCTTGCTAATTGCCTATAATTTCCACCTGTTGTCTATTCCATTTGCACAACAGCATGTGAAATTTATTGTCAATCAGTGTTGCTTCCTAAGTGGACAGTTTGATTTCACAGAAGTGTGATTGACTTGGAGTTACATTGTGTTGTTTAAGCGTTCCTTTAATTTTTTTGAGCAGTGTATATATATATATATATATATATATATATATATATATATATATATACATGCATATATAGAGAGCCATATCCCTGTAATGCTTAGAGAAGATCTCATGTCAAGTGTTACTGAAGGGCTGTGGTTGCAGGTTCACCTAACTCATCTAAAGCCTATTCTTTTGGATTGTTGCTATAGACCAGCAAGTGCTAACAGTCAGTATCTAAATAATGTGTGATATGCTTGATAGTGTATGTGATGTAAACAGAGAGATCTACTTTCTTGGGGACCTGAATATTGACTGGTTTTCATCAAGCTGTCCGCTCAAGAGGAAGCTTCTCACTGTAACCAGTGCCTGTAATCTGATTCAGGTTATTCATCAATCCACCAGTGTGTTTACAAACACTACAGGAACAAGATCATCCACATGTATCGATTACATTTTTACTAATACTGTATAGCTGTATCCATACCCAAGGGATTTAGTGATCACAATATAGTTGATATATCCAGGAAAGCCAAAGTTACATAAACTGGGCCTAAAATTGTGTATAAGAGATAATACAAAATATTTTGCTGTGACTCTTATGTGGATGATGTTAAAAATTTGTGTTGGTCTGATGTGATTAATAAGGAGCATCCAGACGCTGCACTTCATTCATTAATGAAATTGCTACATTCCAATTATTGATAAACTTGCACCTGTTAAGAAACTGACTGTTAGAACTGTTAAGTGGGCGGCAGGTGGCTTAGTGGGTAAGAGCGTTGTGCCAGTAACCGAAAGGTCGCTGGTTCTAATCCCCGAGCCGACTAGGTGAAAAATCTGTCGATGTGCCCTTGAGCAAGGCACTTAACCCTATTTGCTCCTGTAAGTCGCTCTGGATAAGAGCGTCTGCTAAATGACCAATTATATTATTATTAAGTCTCCATGGATTGATGAGGAATTGAAAAACTATTTGGTTGAAAGAGATGGGTCAAAAGGAGTGGCTAATAAGTCTGGTTGCACATCTGACTGGCTGACTTACTGCAAGGGTGCTCAATATATACTGCACTGACATAAATTACTAATGATTGGTTGAAAGAAATTGATAAAAAGAAGATTGTGGGAGCTGTACTGTTAGATTTCAGTGCAGCCTTTGATATTATTGACCATAACCTGTTGTTGAGATAACGTATGTTTTACGGCTTTCCAACCATAATGTGGATTCAGAGCTACAGTATCTATATAATAGAACTCAGAGGGTATTCTTTAATGGAAATCTCTGTAATGTCAAACATGTAGGGTGTGGTGTACCGCAGGGCAGCTCTCTAGGCCCTCTACTCTTTTCTATTTTTACCATTGACCTGCTACTGGCATTAAACAAAGCCTGTGTGTCCATGTATGCTGATTATTTAACCATATGCAGTACGTGTCAGCAACCATAGTTAAGTCACTGAAACCCATACAGTAGGGAGAACAAGTATTTGATACACTGCCGATTTTGCAGGTTTTCCTACTTACAAAGCATGTAGAGGTCTGTAATTTTTTATCATAGGTACACTTCAACTGTGAGAGACTGAATCTAAAACAAAAATCCAGAAAATCACATTGTATGATTTTTAAGTAATTAATTTGCATTTTATTGCATGACATAAATATTTGATCACCTACCAACCAGTAAGGATTCCAGCTCTCACAGACCTGTTAGTTTTTCTTTAAGAAGCCCTCCTGTTCTCCACTCATTACCTGTATTAACTGCACCTGTTTGAACTCGTTACCTGTATAAAAGACACCTGTCCACACACTCAATCAAACAGACTCCAACCTCTCCCCTATTTGACCTAGATATTTTGTGTGTATGTATTGATATTTAGGCTATGTGTGCCATTTTTATGTTATATTAAGTCGTGTTTTGTGTGGACCCCAGGAAGAGTACAGTAGCTGCTGCTTTCACAACAGCTAATGGGGATCCTAATAAAATACCAAATACCACGATGAATAACAACGATTCTGCTTTCTCAAATATACAGGAAATATCTACTGATTGTTTCTGAAAAAAGGAAGGGAGTAAAGGTGCTATGTCTGACAACAAAGGTCTTGAATAACTTCTACTGGGTTCTTGTTAGTGCAGCTTGTCAACTATCCATCGTACTGTATCTGTCCTGCAGACTCAGAGGAGCATGACTCGTCGCAAAGCTCTGCTTGACTGAGAGGGATAGATGGTCACCTTTATGGAAACTGACAGGTATCTCTCTCTCTCTCTCTCTCTCTCTCTCTCTCTCTCTCTCTCTCTCTCTCTCTCTCTCTCTCTCTCTCTCTCTCTCTCTCTCTCTCTCTCTCTCTCTCTCTCTCTCTCTCTCTCTCTCTCTCTCTCTCTCTCTCTCTCTCTCTCTCTCTCTCTCTCTCTCTCTCTCTCTCTCTCTCTCTCTCTCTCTCTGTCCCTCCCTTTCTCTGTATCTCTCTCTCTCTCTGTCCCTCTCTTTCTCTGTCTCTCTCTCTGTCTCTCTCTCGCTTTCTGTCTCACTCTCTCCTCTCTTTCTTTCTTTCTTTCTTTCTTTCTTTCTTTCTTTCTTTCTTTCTTTCTTTCTTTCTTTCTTTCTTTCTTTCTTTCTTTCTTTCTTTCTTTCTTTCTTTCTTTCTTTCTTTCTTTCTTTCTTTCTTTCTTTCTTTCTTTCTTTCTTTCTTTCTTTCTTTCTTTCTTTCTTTCTTTCTTTCTTTCTTTCTTTCTTTCTTTCTTTCTTTCTTCCCCAATGCCCCTAACCATTACACATGTATTATATTCACTCCCTCTTCAATCCTACTGCCATTATACCGGTGACAGTTCTCTATGCAAAGGTACTTAGCACATAAAAACAGTTAGTCTTTCAGCTGGCGGCTAAGGTATTCTTTTTATCCAAACTACTACAATTATTCTGACGATTTCTGTGTAAAGCAAATATTTTTTTTTACCAGAGTTACCAAAGTAAACAGTACAAAGATGTTTACTGTAGTGATGCGCCGGTTGACTCATAACCCACAATCCCTGCAGTTATATCTGTATTATTATTGTGCAATTCACATCTATAGGCTACATTGAGGTTTTTCTTTCATTATTTTTTATCTGCCATTATCTGCCATTAGTGTGTAAGCCTAAGCTTCAGGGCCTTTTTTTTTTTTTATGTATGCGCACCAAATACACGCCAATCGCTAAATGCTTTTGGGAACTTGGGCAGAAAAAGTTAACCTCGATCCACTGAGGCAAAAAGGACAATGTTGGATTTGAATTCAATAAGATAAAAGCTGAGTTGAAAGTATTTGTATTTATTATGGATCTGCTGCCAAGGCAGCAGCTACTCTTCCTGCAAACTTAAGGCAGTTTGTACAATTTAAAAAACATTCTAAGTAAAGAGAAGGGAGGGCCAAGAGTAATGTTTGGGAAAGATTTTGTTAAGTGGCAAAAGAGGATGATAGCAGTGCCGGCTATGTTATGTGTGATGATTGTGAGGCGCTATACAAATTCGAGAGTCACAAGACGGGGACTTGAAATATGGTGCGTCAAGGGAACTGTAGCCTACTGTTCAGATGGGTTAAATGTAATAGTAGCCTAACTGAAATCGGGACACTGACTGTGTTATTATTTCCTTTTTTTATTTTGCTAATTTTTATAATTGTTCTTACTTTTTAACTCTGCATTGTTGGGAAAGGGCTCGTAAGTAAGCATTTCACCGTAAAGTCTACACCTGTTGTTTTCGGCGCATGTGACAAATAAAATGTGATTTGATATATCTAATTTTAGACAAGCTGACTAACAAATAGCCTACCAAAATGTCGGAAATTATCAACTGAAACATTTCTAAATTAGAAATAAATAAATAAATCCTGCACTCCCTGTCAAAAAATCGTTCTGCCATCTGACTGTACAGCACATTTTATATCGGCCTATTTGTGGGTTAGGGTCGGGTGAGGGCCTCAGATTTTCACTTTATCACGTATAGTCGGCCGGACATCACTAGTGTACTGCACTTGATGAAATCACAACGCACACACATACATACACACACACAGAGAGAGTGTTCTAGTTCCACTGTTCATCATTAAGAGTTGAGAGTAAACAGCTTGTCTGGTAATGTCCTGATTAACCTGTAGATCAGACAGCGACACACCATCACTCATCCACTGGTGGGTGGGTGGGTGGGTGGGTAAGTGGGTGGGTGTGTGTGTGTGTGTGTTTGTGTGCGTGTGCGTGCGAGACCAGTGTTGATTCTAGGGATCTGCACCTGAGACAGATGGCAGAACATAAGTTTGGGGTGTAATTTGCTGACTTCGAAACAAATTTAGTGGATTGAGTGAACTGTTTGTTCAGAGAGTGAATCTGTGCAGTGTAATGGTGATGATCCATACGTTATGTATAGTCGTGGGCAAAAGTTTTGAGAATGACACAAATATAAATTTTCACAAAGTCTGCTGCCTCAGTTTTTATGATGCCAATTTGCATATACTCCAGAATGTTATGAAGAGTGATCAGATGAATTGCAATTAATTGCAGTCCCTCTTTGCCATGAAAATTAACTTAATCCCCAAAAAACCTTTCCACTGCATTTCAGCCCTGCCACAAAAGGACCAGCTGACATCATGTCAGTGATTCTCTCGTTAACACAGGTGAGAGTGTTGACGAGGACAAGGCTGGAGATCACTCTGTCATGCTGATTGAGTTAGAATAACAGACTGGAAGCTTTAAAAGGAGGGTGGTGCTTGAAATCATTGTTCTTCCTCTGTTAACTATGGTTACCTGCAAGGAAACACGTGCCGTCATCATTGCTTTGCACAAAAAGGGCTTCACAGGTAGGGATATTGCTCCTAGTAAGATTGCACCTAAATCAACCGTTTATCGGATCATCAAGAACTTCAAGGAGGGAGGTTAAATTGTTGAGAAGAAGGCTTCAGGCGCCCAAGAAAGTCCAGCAAGCGCCAGGACCGTCTCCTAAAGTTGATTCAGCTGCGGGATCGGGGCACCACCAGTGCAGAGCTTGCTCAGGAATGGCAGCAGGCAGGTGTGAGTGCATCTGCACGCACAGTGAGGCAAAGACTTTTGGAGGATGACCTGGTGTGTCAAGAAGGGCAGCGAGGAAGCCACTTCTCTCCAGGAAAAACATCAGGGACAGACTGATATTCTGCAAAAGGTACAGGGATTGGACTGCTGAGGACTGGGGTAAAGTCATTTTCTCTGATGAATCCCCTTTCCGATTGTTTGGGGCATCCGGAAAACACCTTGTCCGGAGAAGACAAGGTGAGCGCTACCATCGGTCCTGTGTCATGCCAACAGTAAAGCATCCTGAGACCATTCATGTGTGGGGTTGCTTCTCAGCCAAGGGAGTGGGCTCACTCACAATTTTGCCTAAGAACACAGCCATGAATAAAGAATGGTACCAACACATCCTCCGAGAGCAACTTCTCCCAACCATCCAAGAACAGTTTGGTGACGACCAATGCCTTTTCCAGCATGATGGAGCACCTTGCCATAAGGCAAAACTGATAACTAAGTGGCTCGGGGAACAAAACATCGACATTTTGGTCCATGGCCAAGAAACTCCCCAGACCTTAATCCCATTGAGAACTTGTGGTCGATCCTCAAGAGGCGGGTGGACAAACAAAAACTCACAAATTCTGCATTGATTATGCAAGAATGGGCTGCCATCAGTCAGGATGTGGCCCAGAAGTTAATTAACAGCATGGCAGGGCGGATTGCAGAGGTCTTGAAAAAGAAGGGTCAACACTGCAAATATTGACTCTTTGCATAAGCTTCATGCAATTGTCAATAAAAGCCTTTGACACTTATGGAATGCTTGTAATTATACTTCAGTATACCATAGTAACATCTGACAAAAATATATCATAACACTGAAGCAGCAAACTTTATGAAGACCAATACTTGTGTCATTCTCAAAACGTTTGACCATGACTGTACACACAATACCACATTTGACAGTGAAAACATGTTTTTTGAAATGTGTGCAAATTTATTGAAAATGAAATGCAGAAATATCTAATTTACATAAGTATTCACAGCCCTGAGTCAATAAATGTTAGAATCACCTTTGGCAGCGATTACAGCTGTGAGTCTTTCTGGGTAAGTCTCTAAGTGCTTTGCATACTTGGATTGTACAATATTTGCCATTATTCTTTTCAAAATTCTTTAAGCTCTGTCAAATTGTTTGTTGATCATTACTAGACAACCATGTTCATGTATTGTCATAGATTTACAAGCAGAATTAAGTCAAAGCTGTAACTTTGACTTAAATCTGGAACATTCACTGTATTCTTGATAAGCGACTGCAGTGTGTTTTAGGTTATTGTCCTGCTGAAAAGTGAATTCATCTCCCAGTGTTTGGTGGAAAGCAGACTGAACCAGGTTTTCTTCTAGGATTTTGCCTGGATATTGTGGACTAACTACAATGTTGTTGATCCATCTTCAGTTTTCTCCTATCACACCCATTAAACTCTGTAACTGTTTTAAAGTCACCATTGGCCTCATGGTGAAATCCCTGAGCGGTTTCCTTTCTTCTAGGATTTTGCCTGGATATTGTGGACTAACTACAATGTTGTTGATCCATCTTCAGTTTTCTCCTATCACACCCATTAAACTCTGTAACTGTTTTAAAGTCACCATTGGCCTCATGGTGAAATCCCTGAGCGGTTTCCTTCCTCTCCGGCAACTGAGTTAGGAAGGACGCCTGCATCTTTGTAGTGACTGGGTGTATTGATACACCATCCAAAGTGTAATTAATAACTTCACCATGCTCAAAGGGATATTCAATGTCAGCTTTTGTTTTTTTACCCATCTACCAATAGGTGCTCTTATTTGCGAGGCATTGGAAAACCTGTGTTTGAAATTCACTGTTCGACTGAGGGACCTTACAGATAATTGTATGTGTGGGATACAGAGATGAAGTAGTCATTAAAAACTCATGTTAAACACTATTATTGCACACAGAGTGAGTCTATGCAACTTATGTGACTTGTTAAGCAAATGTTTACTCCTGAACTTATTTAGGCTTGCCATAACAAAGGGGTTGAATACTTATTGACTCAAGATTAAAGCTTTTCATTTGTAATTAAGTTGAAGAACATAATTCCACTTTGACATTATGGGGTATTATGTGCAGGCCAGTGACAAATAGTCTAAATGTAATCCATTTTAAATTCAGGCTGTAACACAACAAGATTAGGAAAAAGTTAAAGGGTGTGAATACTTTCTGAAGGCACTGTATCTCCATCTCCTCCTTACCTCGTCCATCCTCTCTCACCTTATATTGATGTCTCCGTCTCTCAATCCATCAATTCATCATTAACCTTATCTCCTCCATGGCAGGTTCCAGAGGAGGCCTCTCTGTTGCTGGTGTCCCCCAGGATGCTGCTGCCGTCGTCGGGTACTCTGCTCAACAGTGCTCCCCTGTCAGTCCACCACCAGATCCAGCTGCTACAGCAACAACTACAGCAACAACAGCAACAGACACATGTAGCTGTGGCACAGGTAGGACTGAGACACACACATGTTTGTGTGTTAACAGATGGTGTTTGTAGTACTGTGGATGGGTGAGGAGGTCTTGTTGTTAGAACTACAGGGAGCTGGTCGTTGTTCCCTCCTAGCTACTATCTTGTTTGTCTGCAAGCTCTTCACTTTGCTAATATTAACCGTTATGAATCATATGAACTTTACTTTCTGTGACTTTAACACCAGCTCTCCCACACACACACACAAACAAAATAATACACAAAATACCAATTACTCACAGCAGCTCAGCAGGAGGACTATGTACGTCATTATTGACAAAACATGATTAATACCCCATGCGGTAAAACGTTTTGGAAAGTCCATCTGTAGATGCTCTACAGACTATCAGTAACATTTCAACTATCTACTAAACCTAACCTTAACCCTAACCTTAACCCTTACCCTAAATCTAGCCCTAACCCTAACATGAACCCTTATTCTAAACTTAACCCTAGCAAACCTTTGCTTATCAACAGATAGTATGAACAAAGTGTGACCCACCATACATATTGAATCACTGTCATCTTTACAGTGCTGCACTGTTTATACAAGAGAGTAAATAGAAAGGTTTCAGTTGTGTTACTATCAGAGTTGTGGACTCGAGTCACATGACTTGGACTTGAGTCTGACTCGAGTCACAAATTTGATGACTTGAGACTCGACTTGATATAAAATAAAATAACTTGAGACTTGACTTGGACTTGGAGCCTCAAGACTTGGGACTCGAGTTTGACTTGAGACTGATGACTTGAAATTATCTGGCCAGGTTTTGTAATGTTTTGTCACTCATTTTGTGGCACAGAGTGTACGTGGATTACACCACACACAGCCAGAGACAGTAGCCGCAGCATCGCCCTTGCCAAAAAAAAACTGCAACGAATTGGCTATTGAAATCGGCACTCTGATTGAACTAGCAAACTGTCAATCAACAGGTCTGGTGAGCTGATTTGCTGTACAGTTATAGGATTGGGTGCAGGGCAAACATCAAAGTGTAGGGAGAGAGGATTGCTGTAATAAATAAATATGCACCTCCCAAAAATGTTGGTGATCAAGAATATTTACTTCGCTCTCCAAACTCCCGCCAGTGGAGAGTGCTTTTTTCCCTTGTTGAAATGTTTGCTGCTGCTTTCACACGTTTAAAAGCATAGGCCCTATGTGGTAAATCTATATAACATATAATACTACAATAATTGCTATCCACCGCCGTACTGTTTTTTGCAACACATTGACATTTCTGTTTAATGTTTGGTAGGCCTACGATACATTTTCATTTAGCCAACCATTTCTTACACTGCTCTGAGTGGGCACAATTTTTATAGTGCACATGAACGTTCACAAGACTCATGAGGTAGAAGTTCTGTTTATTTAATTAAATGTATGGCTTCCTTTGTTCATATTTCCCAGGTTATGTCGGAGTTCCGTGTGTCTGTGTCCTATGTCTCTGTCATTCTGGTTGTGAGTAATAGGAGCGCGTACGCCTCAATGCGCATAGAAATAGGCTACGTGGCCTTCGCTCCACACTTTGGAGTCAGAACGTTGAATAAGAGAAAATGATTGATCCATGTAAGCATGGTGTTAAAATATCATTATTAATCATTTCGTCTGATTAAGACGAATGTACCGATGTAACAATGGATGTGGAAATTGCCTTTTACATTGTAGAACCAGTTTATTGGTTGTAATTGCCAATAAGGTAATTGTATGGTCCTTGGGGGCCAAGTGCTTATATTATGTACAGTAGGTGTACCTGTTTGAGCTCCTGTTAGACAGATTTGATTTGGTTTCTCAAGGGGAGGCTGTACAGTCTTGCCCTCTACCTGTGTCTGTTCAGATAGGACAGGTTAAGCCTGTTACAGAGGCTATTTCTTTTTTGGTAAATCTACTTGTATATTTTGTATGACATAGTGCTTTCACCATTGGATCACCAAGACCTGTAAATAAATCTACACTCTGAGCACGTCAACCTGCCTTGCCTTCTGCAGATGTCATGCCCTTATGACTGCTACAAGGTCCCTATTTTACAATTACATAGGCTAGCCAATCAAAATATGTTGTAGACAAAATAATGAAAAGGGCTGTTTAGCAGCCTCAATAAATATAGAAAGGTTTTTAGTTCAACAAGTCGTTGCATGTGTTTTTATTTTATTTGACTAGAGACTTAACTTGAAAACTTGTGACTCGACTTGCTCTTAAAATGCACGACTTGGACTTGACTTGAGTCTTGACCCGTTCTACTTGGGACTCGGCTTGAGACTCGGACCTTGAGACTTGAGACTTGTTTGGGACTCTAATAATAGTGACTTGGTCCCACCTCTGGTTACTATTATATAAAGACAGATTGGTTTTCAATGACCTAGTTAGGACACGTAGGTCATACACTCCTCACACTAGCTGTGCAAAATCAACAAACACACAGTCAACGAAGCGCCTGGAGACCAGTGGCAGCAAATTCACAACTGGGCTCAACCTACTGTATTTACACACAACTCCATACACACACACACACACACACACACACACACAAACTGTCAGAGAGTTAGCAACAAGCCTGTTGAATGGAATTGAAGGATGGGACTAATAACAACTAACAACAAACAATAACAAGATAACTAATAATGTAGGCACGCTGTGTCCATAATAAGTGTATGGGTTGTAGGTTGGGAGCTTTTGTGAAGGAGCACAGTTAGAAAGATATGGCATATAGAAGCAAACCGGATGGACATCATGAAAATGATCGGAGAGTTTGAGAGTAGAAGAAGTTCAGGAGAAAGAACAAACAAAATGTAATTATTGTAAAATTGACTGTCCATAAAATGTAGATAGTGGGTATGGGCTGGAAGTAGAGGCCTAGGCGTTGTTGTTTACTAGTTTACTCCAAGTGGGGAAAGGGTGGCGGGGTTGGAAAGTAATAAAGGGGAATATATATATATTTTTTGTATGTATGTATGTATGTGGGTGTGTATGTATGTGTGTAGATGTATATGTATATATGTATGTATATGTATGTATGTGTGTATATATATATATACAGTGAGGGAAAAAAAGTATTTGATCCCCTGCTGATTTTGTACGTTTGCCCACTGACAAAGAAATGATCAGTCTATAATTTTAATGGTAGGTTAATTTGAACAGTGAGAGACAGAATAACAACAAAAAAATCCAGAAAAATGCATGTCAAAAATGTTATAAATTGATTTGCATTTTAATGAGGGAAATAAGTATTTGACCCCTTCTCAATCAGAAAGATTTCTGGCTCCCAGGTGTCTTTTATACAGGTAACGAGCTGAGATTAGGAGCACACTCTTAAAGGGAGTGCTCCTAATCTCAGTTTGTTACCTGTATAAAAGACACCTGTCCACAGAAGCAATCAATCAATCAGATTCCAAACTCTTCACCATGGCCAAGACCAAAGAGCTCTCCAAGGATGTCAGGGACAAGATTGTAGACCTACACAAGGCTGGAATGGACTACAAGACCATCGCCAAGCAGCTTGGTGAGAAGGTGACAACAGTTGGTGCGTTTATTCGCAAATGGAAGAAACACAAAAGAACTGTCAATCTCCCTCGGCCTGGGGCTCCATGCAAGATCTCACCTCGTGGAGTTGCAATGATCATGAGAACGGTGAGGAATCAGCCCAGAACTACATGGGAGGATCTTGTCAATGATCTCAAGGCAGCTGGGATCATAGTCACCAAGAAAACAATTGGTAACACACTACGCTGTGAAGGACTGAAATCCTGCAGCGCCCGCAAGGTCCCCCTGCTCAAGAAAGCACATACACAGGCCCGTCTGAAGTTTGCCAATGAACATCTGAATGATTCAGAGGAGAACTGGGTGAAAGTGTTGTGGTCAGATGAGACCAAAATCGAGCTCTTTGGCATCAACTCAACTCGCCGTGTTTGGAGGAGGAGGAATGCTGCCTATGACCCCAAGAACACCATCCCCACCGTCAAACATGGAGGTGGAAACATTATGCTTTGGGGGTGTTTTTCTGCTAAGGGGACAGGACAACTTCACCGCATCAAAGGGACGATGGACGGGGCCATGTACCGTCAAATCTTGGGTGAGAACCTCCTTCCCTCAGCCAGGGCATTGAAAATGGGTCGTGGATGGGTATTCCAGCATGACAATGATCCAAAACACACGGTCAAGGCAGCAAAGGAGTGGCTCAAGAAGAAGCACATTAAGGTCCTGGAGTGGCCCAGACCTTAATCCCATAGAAAATCTGTGGAGGGAGCTGAAGGTTCGAGTTGCCAAACGTCAGGCTCGAAACCTTAATGACTTGGAGAAGATCTGCAAAGAGGAGTGGGACAAAATTCCTCCTGAGATGTGTGCAAACCTGGTGGCCAACTACAAGAAACGTCTGACCTCTGTGATTGCCAACAAGGGTTTTGCCACTAAGTACTAAGTCATGTTTTGCAGAGGGGTCCAATACTTATTTCCCTCATTAAAATGCAAATCAATTTATAACATTTTTGACATGCGTTTTTCTGGATTGTATTCTGTCTCTCACTGTTCAAATAAACCTACCATTAAAATTATAGACTGATCATGTCTTTGTCAGTGGGAAAATGTACAAAATCAGCAGGGGATATATATACAGTGGGGGAAAAAAGTATTTAGTCAGCCACCAATTGTGCAAGTTCTCCCACTTAAAACGATGAGAGAGGCCTGTAATTTTCATCATAGGTACACGTCAACTATGACAGACAAAATGAGAAAAAAGAATCCAGAAAATCACATTGTAGGATTTTTAATGAATTTATTTGCAAATTATGGTGGAAAATAAGTATTTGGTCAATAACAAAAGTTTCTCAATACTTTGTTATATACCCTTTGTTGGCAATGACACAGGTCAAACGTTTTCTGTAAGTCTTCACAAGGTTTTCACACACTGTTGCTGGTATTTTGGCCCATTCCTCCATGCAGATCTCCTCTAGAGCAGTGATGTTTTGGGGCTGTCGCTGGGCAACACGGACTTTCAACTCCCTCCAAAGATTTTCTATGGGGTTGAGATCTGGATACTGGCTAGGCCACTCCAGGACCTTGAAATGCTTCTTACGAAGCCACTCCTTCGTTGCCCAGGCGGTGTGTTTGGGATCATTGTCATGCTGAAAGACCCAGCCACGTTTCATCTTCAATGCCCTTGCTGATGGAAGGAGGTTTTCACTCAAAATCTCACGATACATAGCCCCATTCATTCTTTCCTTTACACGGATCAGTCGTCCTGGTCCCTTTGCAGAAAGCATGATGTTTCCACCCCCATGCTTCACAGTAGGTATGGTGTTCTTTGGATGCAACTCAGCATTCTTTGTCCTCCAAACACGACGAGTTGAGTTTTTACCAAAAAGTTATATTTTGGTTTCATCTGACCATATGACATTCTCCCAACCCTCTTCTGGATCATCCAAATGCACTCTAGCAAACTTCAGACGGGCCTGGACATGTACTGGCTTAAGCAGGGGGACACGTCTGGCACTGCAGGATTTGAGTCCCTGGCGGCGTAGTGTGTTACTGATGGTAGGCTTTGTTACTTTGGTCCCAGCTCTCTGCAGGTCATTCACTAGGTCCCCCCGTGTGGTTCTGGGATCATTTTGACCCCACGGGGTGAGATCTTGTGTGGAGCCCCAGATCGAGGGAGATTATCAGTGGTCTTGTATGTCTTCCATTTCCTAATAATTGCTCCCACAGTTGATTTCTTCAAACCAAGCTGCTTACCTATTGCAGATTCAGTCTTCCCAGCCTGGTGCAGGTCTACAATTTTGTTTCTGGTGTCCTTTGACAGCTCTTTGGTCTTGGCCATAGTGGAGTTTGGAGTGTGACTGTTTGAGGTTGTGGACAGGTGTCTTTTATACTGATAACAAGTTCAAACAGGTGCCATTAATACAGGTAACGAGTGGAGGACAGAGGAGCCTCTTAAAGAAAAAGTTACAGGTCTGTGAGAGCCAGAAATCTTGCTTGTTTGTAGGTGACCAAATACTTATTTTCCACCATAATTTGCAAATAAATTCATAAAAAATCCTACAATGTGATTTTCTGGATTTTTTTTCCTCAATTTGTCTGTCATAGTTGACGTGTACCTATGATGAAAATTACAGGCCTCTCTCAACTTTTTAAGTGGGAGAACTTGCACAATTGGTGGCTGACTAAATACTTTTTTTCCCCACTGTATATATATAAAACATGGGGGATAGGAAGTGATGCAGACAATTACATTGATGGAAGTTACAATCTATCTGCAATATTAAGCTGATCCACCCTGATAAGCCTGAAAGTCACACACACGGACCTCGTGCCAAGTAGAAAATCACTTTTGACACTTGATGTCTCACACACACACTCTTATGTCACACTTTACTTCATCTGAGGCCTTTGATGTTAGGCAATGGGAGCTGATGGTGTAGTTTATTCATTTCTCCAGCAGCGTGGTGGGCGATGGTTCCCTGGGGAAAGCCCTGCCTCGTCATGATTAGTCCGGTTTTCTCCTGTTTTTAATGGCTAATTGCTACTTGTATTTTCTTGCTGTTTAAAGTCCAAGGTGGTGCCATGGAGCATCAGAGGAAACCAGCGGGAGCTTACAGAATCCTATTATTTATTTTTTTGGGTAGATCAGCTTTAATATTTCAGATAGATTGTAGCTTCCATCAATGTAATTGTCTGCATCACTTCCAATCCCTCATATGTTTTTTTTCGCGCAAATATATATATATATATATATATATATATATATATATATATATATATATACACAGTGGAGAGAACAAGTATTTGATACACTGCCGATTTTGCAGGTTTTCCTACTTACAAAGCATGTAGAGGTCTGTAATTTTTATCATAGGTACACTTCAACTGTCAGAGACGGAATCTAAAACAAAAATCCATAAAATCACATTGTATGATTTTTAAGTAATTCATTTGCATTTTATTGCATGACATAAGTATTTGATACATCAGAAAAGCAGAACTTAATATTTGGTACAGAAACCTTTGTTTGCAATTACAGAGATCATACGTTTCCTGTAGGTCTTGACCAGGTTTGCACAGACTGCAGCAGGGATTTTGGCCCACTCCTCCATACAGACCTTCTCCAGATCCTTCAGGTTTCGGGGCTGTCGCTGGGCAATACGGACTTTCAGCTCCCTCCAAAGATTTTCTATTGGGTTCAGGTCTGGAGACTGGCTAAGCCACTCCAGGACCTTGAGATGCTTCTTACGGAGCCACTCCTTAGTTGCCCTGGCTGTGTGTTTCGGGTCGTTGTCATGCTGGAAGACCCAGCCACGACCCATCTTCAATGCTCTTACTGAGGGAAGGAGGTTGTTGGCCAAGATCTCGTGATACATGGCCCCATCCATCCTCCCCTCAATACGGTGCAGTCGTCCTGTCCCCTTTGCAGAAAAGCATCCCCAAAGAATGATGTTTCCACCTCCATGCTTCATGGTTGGGATGGTGTACTTGGGGTTGTACTCATCCTTCTACTTCCTCCAAACACGGCGAGTGGAGTTTAGATCAAAAAGCTCTATTTATGTCTCATCAGACCACATGACCTTCTCCCATTCCTCCTCTGGATCATCCAGATGGTCATTGGCAAACTTCAGATGGGCCTGGACATGCGCTGGCTTGAGCAGGGGGACCTTGCGTGCGCTGCAGGATTTTAATCCATGACGGCGTAGTGTGTTACTAATGGTTTTCTTTGAGACTGTGGTCCCAGCTCTCTTCAGGTCATTGACCAGGTCCTGCCGTGTAGTTCTGGGCTGATCCCTCACCTTCCTCATGATCATTGATGCCCCACGAGGTGAGATCTTGCATGGAGCCCCAGACCGAAGGTGATTGACCGTCATCTTGAACTTCTTCCATTTTATAATAATTGCGCCAACAGTTGTTGCCTTCTCACCAAGCTGCTTACCTATTGTCCTGTAGCCCATCCCAGCCTTGTGCAGGTCTACAATTTTATCCCTGATGTCCTTACACAGCTCTCTGGTCTTGGCCATTGTGGAGAGGTTGGAGTCTGTTTGATTGAGTGTGTGGAAAGGTGTCTTTTATACAGGTAACGAGTTCAAACAGGTGCAGTTAATACAGGTAATGAGTGGAGAACAGGAGGGCTTCTTAAAGAAAAACTAACAGGTCTGTGAGAGCCAGAATTCTTACTGGTTGGTAGGTGATCAAATACTTATGTCATGCAATAAAATGCAAATTAATTACTTAAAAATCATACAATGTGATTTTCTGGATTTTTGTTTTAGATTCCGCCTCTCACAGTTGAAGTGTACCTATGATAAAAATTACAGACCTCTACATGCTTTGTAAGTAGGAAAACCTGCAAAATAGGCAGTGTATCAAATACTTGTTCTCCCATCTCTTAACACCATCCATATTGGATTTCTATTTGCCATATATTTTTCAACTGTACTGTGATGTTTTACAAAAGTTCTGAACCTTTCTATTCTCATTGTTTCTAAAGATCGTAAATTGAAAATACTTTTTTTTGCTAAAAGTATTATTATATTATTGATCGATTGACTATGACTTTTCAGATCACCCAGTAGTGCTATCTGCAGGGTTAGCTCCAGGTAAATATTGCAATCCTTTAGCCATTCCTGGACCTGTGTCCAAAAACAAGCTACAAATGGACAGTACCAAAACAAATGATCTAATGATTCTGTCTCTTTCTGTCTCTTCGCAGCAAAATCTGCAGAGCTGGGAAGATTGTATCCCCCATATAAATAACCTTCTATTGGTAGCAAGAATTTTATATAATAATTTAAATTGAAAAATTCTAAGTTTTGAATCTGGCGTCGTTTTGCGTATCAATTCATAAACACTATGCCATGGAATCGGTACGTCAAAAATCTCTTCCCAACTATTTTGCAATCTAGATGGGACAGCTGTCAATCCTTTGGTTCTTAAATGAAACTGGTATACTTTTTTATTTATCACAATTTTCTTTAACCAATTATATTCTTTAATGCAAGGCCGACAGACAAGTTCCTTACTTTCTCCCCCTTCCACTTTCCTTTTCCATTTTTGCGGTAATGCTGCAATTATTTGGTTGTACTTTTGGGTAGAGTAGACATTTCCATATGTTTTTGTTAGCTGCATGTGCAACATAACTCCACCATTCCTACCGATAACATCATTTACGAAGATTATACCTTTTTTAAGGTTTTTTATCGATTAGTATATTTGAGTTTAACCACAATATTTGTTGCATTATTTGTTCTGTCGTTTCTGGAGGATTAAATTGAAATTGCAACCAACTTTCTATGGCTTGTTTTAGAAATAGTGATATTTGGGTGAGTCTTTGTTCTTATCCTGTTTATCTGTCTGTCCAAACCCCAGCACAAGCATGGCTACAGGCACTAAACCCATTAGTTCTGCTGCCTGCCATGCTGTGTGGCATTAAGACTTAGCCCACGGCTAGGTTCAACTGGCCGTTAATGAGAAGGGAGAAGGTTAAACTCAGAGGTTAAAAAGAGGACAATAATAAACTGATTATAAAACGAAACATTTTGAAATTATGAATAAGTGAGGCAGAGGAGGACGTGACTGCCTTGTAAAGTCTAGTTCTGAAGGCCAGAGTGTGTGTGTGGGTGTGAGACTGGGTAACCGGGTAGCTGGTTGAAAGCACCCCTCTAACCCCTATCTGCCAGTGCAGTCAGTCGATGGCCTTGAGAGGGTGATGTTACTAACTTTGTGCGACAGGAAGGAAGAAACAGATTCTTTCATCTAAGCCAATGTGTCAAGGTGGGTCAAGTATATCACTTCCCTTCACACCTCAGAGGGAAGGCCAGGAGGGGAGCGAATAGCGATCGGCCCAGTTAGGTTGGTACAGCGCCAACTCTCTGAGACTTTATGGACTTCTAAACAAAGTGCTGACAGTAGCTGAGATGTTAGGGAAGTTAGCTGGTCTGTGAAAGCTCACACTCATCACAATCATCTAGGGTTGGAAGGAGAGAAGAGGAGGGAAGGATGAGGGAGAGGAGGAGAGAAGGATCACTTACATTCTCAGAGAAGTGTGAATACTTGTTTGATGATTCATACTGCAGAGCAGAACCTTGTTACTTTGAGTGGCTAATGAGATTTAACCTAATTCGTAGCCCCACTGGAAGCTAGCTCACACATACACTCACACCAGTGGAGGGCTTTTCAAATGGAATCCTTATCATTTCGGCAGCATTTAATTTCTTCCTGTTCCTAAAAATGAAAAGAAAATAGAGTTGTACATCCTCTGGTTATTCTAGGGACGTCACCTCGACACTAAATCGTTGATTGAGAAGGAAGTTCAATACAGTTTTAGCCTGTTACATTTCATTAGAAACAAATTATTGAGCCATATATAAGACCAGGCTAGATTAGTTGTAGTGTACTGAGACTAAAGACTAAGTTGTGGGTGGATGCTAACCACCAAGTCGGCTCCAGTTAGAGTGGACAAGACTCCAATGAACTCTTGACCATTTATCATGAGCACCAAAAACCGTCCCAGGACAGAGGGCAAACATGTTGGTGAGAACTGCTTGTATGTATGGTTTCTGGAACAGATGGAAACTATTATTAGGGTTGACATCAATTGAATCATCAATTGAACATAATTAGCATAAAGGTAACAAAACTTAACATACTGGTAAGGCAAAACACGACAGTAACACAAAAGAGCAGTAGCCTGCAGTTACCCTACCATAAGCGGGCCCTATGGCCTGAAATAGTGTTGGATATGAACATAAATATTATGGCAATAAACAAGGTGGCATTAGTAGCATGAAGTACTACACATAATATAAAATATAGAGTCAATACAGACCTGACCTGTGGTTCTACTAGTAAAGCATGTTCTGAAGGCAGTTAGTTAACATAACAATAGACAATAGAGCTACAATGCTAGTGCTAATGAGTCCAAACATAACACATCAAGCTAGTAAGTTGATGTAAAGTACTTAAGTAAAAACACTTTAAAGTACTACTTAAGTTGTTTTTGTTGGGTATCTGTACTTAACTATTTATATTTTTCAAAATGTTTACTTTCACTTCACTACATTCCTACTGTGACATGGCAGAGGAGTAAGGAAACACAGCAACAGTCTCACCGTCAGAAGATCCCATCCCATGATCTTAGAAAACGATGGATACTGATACCTATAATAATAATATAATATGCCATTTAGCAGACGCTTTTATCCAAAGCGACTTACAGTCATGTGTGCATACATTTTTACGTATGGGTGGTCCCGGGGATCGAACCCACTACCCTGGCGTTACAAGCGCCATGCTCTACCAATTGAGCTACAGAGGACCACTACAACATCGACGACAACCCGTGGCAGCACATGCCCAACGTCTACAACCTCTCCAATCAGCATCCACAGTTTATCTGACTCCCTGGGAGGAGGAGTGCAGGTACAGAGTGCCAGCACCAGGGAGCTACATCCCAGTGGAGGAAAGCAGGCCGAAACTGCGACCTCCGTCGACCAGCTATTCTGTGTTTGGGTCCTCTCCCCCAACACTGTGAGGTCACTACTCTAAACTACACCCAGCTCATGGCTAGGCCACAGGACACTGCTGCCCACGTTTCAGTCACTCTACCGCTAACATGTCCCTTGGAAGGAATGGAAGCGCTGGGGAGGTTGACCCTGTAGAAAGCCACCATCGCTACACAGACCTACACTGTCACAAAATCACTGCCACAAACAGTCATTTCAAGTAGGCAGTCGGCCGAAAGTCCCTACCAGCAGTATGGAAATGTGACCACGCACTCTTCCTTGATGTTGTTAACTCCACCAAACCAGTCATGGACTGGTGGGCATGCCCTGAGCTACCACTTCCAAACACCAACTGTTCCACCCACCAGCTCAAGCTTAGTCTGCATGATACCAGCCATTATCCACTGCTCCGGTCTATTCTGGTTATCAGCCATCAGCTGCTCAGACTCCGTCAGCTGCTCTATCCTATTCAGCTGACCAACCGTGGGCTGCACCTGCCCAGCCAGCTTATCCTCCATGGACCGCTCCTTTCCCACCAGTTTACTGCTGCTACCTGCTGCCCCTTTCCAGCCAGCTCACCCGCCTGGACCTGCTGCATCGCTCATGCCAGATCACCTGCCTGGACCTCTTCCACAGTGTTGAACACTATACAGTTGAAGTCGGAAGTTTACATACACCTTAGCCAAATACATTTAAACTCATTTTTACACAATTCCTGACATTTAATCCTAGTAAAAATTCCCTGTTTTAGGTCAGTTAGGATCACCACTTTATTTTAAGAATGTGAAATGTTAGAATAATTGTAGAGAGTATGATTTATTTAAGCTTTTATTTATTTAATCACATTCCCAGTGGGTCAGAAGTTTACATACACTCAATTAGTATTTGGTAGCATTGCCTTTAAATTGTTTAACTTGGGTCAAACGTTTCGGGTAGCCTTCCACAAGCTTCCCACAATAAGTTGGGTGAATTTTGGCCCATTCCTCCTGACAGAGCTGGTGTAACTGAGTCAGGTTTGTAGGCCTCCTTGTTCGCACACGCTTTTTCAGTTCCGCCCACAACTTTTCTATAGGATTGAGGTCAGGGCTTTGTGATGGCCACTCCAATACCTTGACTTTGTTGTCCTTAAGCCATTTTGCCACAACTTTGGAAGTATTCTTGGGGTCATTGTCCATTTGGAAGACCCATTTGCGACCAAGCTTTAACTTCTTGACTGATGTCTTGAGATGTTGCTTCAATAAATCCACATAATTTTCCTTCCTCATGATGCCATCTATTTTTTCAAGTGCACCAGTCCCTCCTGCAGTAAAGCACCCCAACAGCATGATGCTGCCACCCCCGTGCTTCACGGTTGGGATGGTGTTCTTCGGCTTGCAAGCCATCCCCTTTTTTCTCCAAACATAACGATGGTCATAATGGCCAAACAGTTCCATTTTTGTTTCATCAGACCAGAGGACATTTCTCCAAAAAGTACGATCTTTGTCCCCATGTGCAGTTGCAAACCGTAGTCAGGTTTTTTTATGGTGGTTTTGGAGCAGTGGCTTCTTCCTTGCTGAGCGACCTTTCAAGTTATGTCGATATAGGACTCGTTTTACTGTGGATATAGATACTTTTGTACCTGTTTCCTCCAGCATCTTCACAAGGTCCTTTGCTGTTGTTCTGGGATTGATTTGCACTTTTCGCACCAAAGTATGTTCATCTCTAGGAGACAGAACGTGTATCCTTCCTGAGCGGTATGATGGCTGCGTGGTCCCATGGTGTTTATACTTGCGTACTATTGTTTGTCCAGATGAACGTGGTACCTTCAGGCGTTTGGAAATTGCCCCCAAGGATGAACCAGACTTGTGGAGGTCTACAATTTTTTGTCTGAGGTCTTGGCTGATTTCTTTTGATTTTCCCATGATGTCAAGCAAAGAAGCACTGAGTTTGAAGGTAGGCCTTGAAATACATCCACAGGTACATCTCCAAGTGACTCAAATTATGTCAATTAGCCTATCAGAAGCTTCTAAAGCCATGACATCATTTTCTGGAATTTTCCAAGCTGTTTAAAGGCACAGTCAACTTAGTGTATGCAGAAGTGCTATCGCCATCTAAGGGGCATCCCACATCATGCCTTTGACAAGGTACACCCACTGCTGCTCATCGGAGCGGACTACACCAGCTTGATAGAGACGATCAGGCTAGGGCCAGCTGGTAGACCAGCAGCTGTACATACGCAGTTCGGTTGGACAGTCCAGGGCCCTGATGGTCACCTGCCTCAGCAGGTACAAACCCAGCAATGCCTGTTCACATCCATTCTCCCCTTTTCGCAGCGTGAAGTTGGTCAGGAAGCTGTGAACATCCTAGAAGCCTGAACTAAGCTTTATAACATATGTGACACTCTGCGCTATGCTACCCACCTTTTCCTTGCCAAGGAAGCACCTCTCCTGAGGGCCACCAAGGAGGCCGTCATGCCAAACCTCAGGAGCACCGAGAAGAGGTTGCCAAAGGACCCCGGAAAGGCAAAAGTATACAATGCCGAGATCCAGAAGCCCATCGAGGCAGGGTGCGTCACCAAGCTTACCGGAGAGGCAGGCCACCAAGACCACCAAGATGACCCAGCCTGGCTGAAGAGATCCATCTTCTGTGGTCTCATGACAGTAAACCCCAGTCTACAAGTGCCTGACACCAACAAGTTCAACTCCTGGAAAGCGCAGGTGGAAGAAACCTACCAGTCCCTTCACGAGGCGGCTGCTGCTGATACCTGCCTGCCCAAGCCAGACTACCGCAAAGTGGAGGTCCTTCTCTTGAGATCATGTCAGAAGGCAGGCATCCTCAACGCCAAACCATTGGGGTATGTCTCTTCGGATGTGGCAGATCCAGATCCGTAACAGCCATGATGCTCTAGATGGGGCGTCGGGACACCTCCCTACCACAAGTTGCCAGTTATTCCAGACGACGACGGACAAAAGGGTCTGGAACCTGCATAGGAAATTCATGGGCTAGCATCTTAGACCTGCTAGGATGGGGGCCGCTTTACAGAATTCTCTGATTTGTGACATGGATGTGGGGAGGGCACTCAGGGCAGGAGGGCACTTAGGGCAGGTGTGCCCTCTGTCTAACTCTATGGCCAGGTATTTAAATGGGCAGGTTTGAGGGCGCCTCCTTTTTCTATCTGGGTCCTTCACCCAAATGGAGTTGAGAACGCAAAACATCTCTCACAAGAAACCTATGTCATGACTTGCCCTCATGGGCTGAGGATTAAAGTTGCCGGCTAGGCAAAGGTTTGAACACCCCCTCTCCTGGGGGCCAGTTTTATGACCGGTCGTAAATTCCTTGCAGAAACATTATTTTCCATGCCATGCAGTATTGGGAGAGGGAATTTCCCTGTGAGACAAAGGAAGTCTTCCCGCCAAGACTCCAACATCCAAAAGTGGATAATGAAACAATATTCCTACTTAAAAGAATGTGGCAAATGGTCGGTGGCGACTTAAAGAGCAATCATGTCAAATTCGTTACTATGTTGTGATGTCATTAAAGATGGTGGAACAACATAACTGTATCTCTGGGGGTGTACACTTCCCAGTTATGAGGTTTGCATCTAATTGTTGTATAAAACGAATGATTAAGTATAATAATACTTTTGTGAAGATAACAATGTGATTTTAGCATTCTAGATGAGATGATTGTTTCCATATTGATTTGTTCTCAGTCAGTGGCCACACCCAGATGAGCACAAACATGATGAAACGCCCCCTTTTCTACTCAAGTATAAAACCCCTCGTGACGAAATTCACCTCAGACCAGCAGACGTGAAGCTGAAGCTACACGTTACAAAATGGTTAGACCAGAAAGACCAGAAAGACCAGAAAACATGAGACATTAGTCCACACGTTTGAAATGGAGAAACTCTGAAACTCTCAACCTCTACACGAGGTGAAGAAGAAGACAACAACGCACTAGACCTTATCATCTCAGTCTGCAGCTGGCATGTATAGTCGTCTAGAGAACTTTCACTAAAGACACGAAAGTTGGGAAGGACAATCCCTCTCAGACAACCGTTGGTACATCTGAAGTATCTATTCTAACAGATCAACTCTACGAATGACAGGGTACGCTGAAGTATCCATCCTAACCACCACTACGACCAGAAACTCTACCAAGGACATTGGGATCTCTGGTGGGCAAACCAGAGTCCTACATCATCAACTCAACTATCGAAGACAGCTACACGTACACTACCGTATCTCAGACTGGCCAATAAAAAGAAAAGATTGAGATGGGCAGTCTGAGATATGGCTTTTTCTTTGCAACTCTGCCTAGAAGGTCAGCATCCCGGAATCGCCTCATCCCTGTAAACGAACCCACAATTGCTGATGCTCCAGATACTCAACTAGTCTCATGAAGGCCAGTTTTATTGCTTCCTTAATCAGCACAACAGTTTTCAGCTATGCTAACATAATTTCAAAAGGGTTTTCTAATGATCAATTAGCCTTTTAAAATGATAAACTTGGATTAGCAAACACAACGTGCCATTGGAACACAGGACTGATGGTTGCTGACAATGGGCCTCTGTACGCCTATGTAGATATTCCATTAAAAATCAGCCGTTTCCAGCTACAATAGCCATTTACAACATTAACAATGTCTACACTGTATTTCTGATCAATTTGATGTTATTTTAATGGGCAAAAAAATTGCTTTTCTTTCGAAAACAAGGACATTTCTAAGTGACCCCAAACTTTTGAATGGTAGTGTAAATACATGTTGCATTTCTAATCTGAATGAGCGGTTATTAGGGTGCATAAGTATTATGATTACTGTGAGCATAGTCTCCAAAGTAACAACAATAGTTTGAATCTCTGTCTCTCCCTTCCATTCTGACCCTCCTCCTACCCAAGCATTCTTGCTATTGTTAGTCCAGTCCACTAGGGACCTGTTTTCATTGTATTACGTTAGTAATCAATAACCTATGTGTGCGTGTGTGTTTGTATTCTGTGTTATTATTTAGTTAGTTAGTAAATAAATAATTAAGCCAATTTGTGTATTGCTTATTCATCAATAAGGTTAGGGTTCTTGCAGGTTCAAGGATTATGCGACGTTCAGAATGAGACTGATAAGAGGTAATTATTTAATAAGTGACTGTTATCGATATATAACATATATATCTTCTAAGAGTTTAATTCGGGAGATGGTAACTCGTTAAACAACTTCTTCCGTGGTGCCCCAAATTCCTAATGAGTTAATTGTTACATGATTAATTTAATTAAGTGACAATTAAACATAGTTAGTTGATTCAATAAATAACAGTCATACATTAAAGTAAGTCACGTCACGACACCTGTATGCGTCATTGAATGGCTGAACGACGATATTGATAACATACAGCTGGCGGGATATACGCTACATCGTCAGGATAGAACGCCTGACTCCGGTAAGACAAGGGGTGGCAGTCTGTGTATATTTGTAAACAACAGCTGGTGCATAAAATCTAACACTATGGAAGTCTCGAGGTTTTGCTCGCCGGAGGTAGAGTATCTCATGATAAGCTGTAGACCATACTATTTACCAATAGAGTTTTCATCTATATTTTGCGTAGCTGTCTATCTACCACCACACACTGATGCTGGAACTAAGATTGCACTCAATGAGCTGTATAAGGCCATAAGTAAACAGGAAAACGCTCATCCAGAGGCAGCGCTCCTAGTGGCCGAGGACTTTAATGCAGGGAAACTTAAATCCGTTCTACCTAATTTCTACCAGCATGTTAAATGTGCAACCAGAGAAAAAAAAACTCTAGACCACCTTTACTCCACACACAGAGACGCATACAAAGCTGTCCATCGCCCTCCATTTGACAAATCTGACCATAACTCTATCCTCCTGATTCCTGCTTATAAGCAAAAACTAAAGCAGGAAGCACCAGTGACTCGGTTAATAAAAAAGTGGTCAGATGACGCAGATGCTAAGCTACAGGACTGTTTTGCTAGCACAGACTGGAATATGTTCCGGGATTCTTCAGATAGCATTGAGGAGTACACCACATAAGTCACTGGCTTCATCAATAAGTGCATCGATGACGTCGTCCCCACAGTGACCGTACGTACATACCCCAACCAGAAGCCATGGATTACAGGCAACATCCGCACTGAGCTAAAGGGTAGAGCCGCCACTTTCAAGGAGCGGGACTCTAACCCAGAGCATCAGCTGTTCCGGATGACTATGTGATCACGCTCTCCGTAGCCGATGTGAGTAAGACCTTTAAGCAGGTCAACATTCACAAGGCCGCAGGGCCAGACGGATTACCAGGACGTGTACTCCGAGCATGTGCTGACCAACTGGCAAGTGTCTTCACTGACATTTTCAACATGTCCCTGACTGTGTCTGTAATACCAACATGTTTCAAGCAGACCACCATAGTCCCTGTGCCCAAGGACACTAAGATAACCTGCCTAAATGACTACCGACCCGTAGCACTCACGTCTGTAGCCATGAAGTGCTTTGAAAGGCTGGTCATGGCTCACATCAGCACCATTATCCCAGAAACACTAGACCCATTCCAATTTGCATACCGCTCCAACAGATCCACAGATGATGCAATATCTATTGCACTCCACACTGCCCTTTCCCACCTGGACAAGAGGAACACCTACGTGAGAATGCTATTCATTGACTACAGCTCAGCGTTCAACACCATAGTGCCCTCAAAGCTCATCACTAAGCTAAGGATCCTGGGACTAAACACCTCCCTCTGCAACTGGATCCTGGACTTCCTGACGGGCCGCCCCCAGGTGGTAAGGGTAGGTAACAACACGTCTGCCATGCTGATCCTCAACACGGGGGCCCCTCAGGGGTGTGTGCTCAGTCCCCTCCTGTACTCCCTGTTCACCCATGACTGCATGGCCAGGCACGACTCCAACACCATCATTAAGTTTGCTGACGACACAACAGTGGTAGGCCTGATCACCGACAACGATGAGACAGCCTATAGGGAGGAGGTCAGAGAACTGGCCGTGTGGTTTCAGGATAACAACCTCTCCCTCAACGTGATCAAGACAAAGGAGATGATTGTGGACTACAGGATAAAAAAGAGGACTGGGCACGCCCCCATTCTCATCGACGAGGCTGTAGTGGAACAGGTTGAGAGCTTCAAGTTCCTTGGTGTCCACATCACCAACGAACTATCATGGTCCAAACACACCAAGAGAGTTGTGAAGAGGGCACGACAAAACCTATTCCCCCTCAGGAGACTGAAAATATTTGGCATGGGTCCTCAGATCCTCAAAAAGTTATACAGCTACACCGGGTAGTGCGTACGGCCCAGTACATCACTGGGGCCAAGCTTCCTGCCATCCAGGACCTCTATACCAGGCGGTGTCAGAGGAAGGCTCTAAAAATTGTCAAAGACTCAAGCCACCTTAGTCATAGACTGTTCTCTCTGCTACCGCACGGCAAGCGGTACCGGAGCGCCAAGTCTAGGTCCAAAAGGCTTCTCAACAGCTTCTACCTCCAAGCCATAAGACTCCTGAACAGCTAATCATGGCTACCCGGACTATTTGCACTGCCCCCCCACCCCACCCCATCCCCCTCTTTTACGCTGATTCTACTCTGTTTATTATTTATGCATAGTCACTTTATGACCTCAATTTGCTTTTATTTTTTATTTTCCTTTAATTAACACTTTTTTTCTTTAAACTTTTTCTTTAAAAAACTGCATTGTTGGTTAAGGGCTTGTAAGTAAGCATTTCACTGTAATGTCTACACCTGTTGTATTCGGCGCATGTGGCAAATAACATTTAATTTGATTTGATTTGATTTGAATACAAACCATACTTACCTGTTACCTATCCTACATAACCAACCAGCTGGTTACTGAGTCAAGTCACTGTTCAAGACATCAAGACTCTTCAAGATTGTAATACAACCCATGTGGAATTCTGTCTCATCAAACCAAATTCTGCTTCAAAGCATTGAATTACTGTTTCTTTGATTAAATATGCAGAAGATGCTTTAAGGTGTTGATAAGAACATGTCTGTCTGGCTCAAATTGAACTTTGTCTCCCTCACACTCTCTCTCTCCCTCTCTCTCTCTCACTCACTAACTCACTCTATCTCCCCCTCTCTGCTTTTATCTCTATCTCTCAATCATCACACACACAGAGACACATTTAGTATCTCTGTTCTCCGTGTTATTATTCAGGCTGCGTTCACCATCACCACAGAGCAGCATTTTTGCAAGACGTCTCACAGTCACGTCTCAGATCTATCCAAGACAAATATGACACCTTCCTTCTCCAAGGCATGTCGAACTAAACTCAGTTTACCTTTCACACTTTGATCATAGTCACATACCTTTCAGCCTAAATATCTCATGTTGTGTCCTGGCGGGGCTTGAGGTGTCGTACGGCGGTATATTACCCTGACAGCGCCGTTAGACTGTCGGGATTTACAGATTAACTCTGAGGCTGATGGCCCACTTTAATGGAGGCTAGATCACTGCTATTTGTCGCTAAATGGAGTGATGATGGAATCTGATCTGTCTTTTACCCTCTCTCCTTCCTGGTGTTTAACTTCCAGGGGTGAATGGAGGATGAGAAGAGGGGGAAAGAGGAGGGTGAGGGGAGTGAAGGGGAGAGAATAAGGGGAGAGTACAGTAAGTGGAAGAGGAGGAGAAGAGATAGGATGAGAAGAGGGGGGAAGAGGGGAGGGTGTGGGGTTGAAGGGGAGTACATTGCAATAAGTGGAAGCCATGAGATGGAGTGGCTCCATCTTGTGTGTGCACAGTTCAGAGGTTTCTCATTAGACACAAAGTCCTTCAACTGTTTATCTAATTCCATCACCATCAACTGTTTCTCTTTACAGTAATTGCATCACTAATGATGACAAACAGCTATACATCCACATTACCTTGGTTACAGAGTTTTGTAGCTGTGGTATGATGAAAGCAGAATTGTATCTTCTGACTCTCTACTGTAGCTACAGCCTCATGACTCTATTCATGCTCCATTCTCCTTGAAGTGAGAGCAATGCAGTGCTATAGAGACATGGGATGAATAACAAGCCAGAAATATCTCTATATATTCATCATGCTCCTTGATGTAAGAAAACCACAGCAGAAAAGTTCCTATAGAAACCATCATAAAGTTGGAAGAAGAAGTGCTCAATGTCAAGTTAGAAGTACCAGAGTAGCACTCATTGTCGACTATTCAGAATGAGATGGGGCTCGTCCTTTACTATATCCCCATCGCTTCTCTTGCCATGATATACGCGACACATCCAACGACACTCTGCCTCACCTTGGAATGACCTTCCAGTTTTTATAAAAGAGGTTGCACCTAAGCTCTGGCTAGTAATACCATGTAGACTAAAAGACATGCACGTCCCTTGATATTGAAGAACTCACTAAGCTACTGCTCCAGGCATCATCATTTTACATTTACATTTTAGTCATCATCAGTCTCTCTCCATGTGTACTGTTTCTGAGAAGACATGCCTAGGAATCCAAACAGCCCTGTTTGTTCCTATGATCATCTCCAGGGTTGTCTGTCTCCTGAGCCTGGTGTTGAAGCCTGGGCTAGAGGAGAAACAGGGTTTATTCTTCTTCGTCTCTGGTTTAAATTATTTAGTGACTAATGCCACTGCAGGCTGCAGCCTTTAATGGAAACTGTATTTTTTCTTCTCTTGGTTTAATCCTGCTACAGACCATTCATGGCATTAAGTTTTCATGAGCTTGAGCTTAAGCTTAAAGTATGGCAGTCCTCATCTTGCTCCTCGAGTTATGGGCTTTGGTGAGACATGTACAGAAATTCACACAGACATGCTTACAGTGACACTCAATATCTCAGGAGTATCTGTTCTCTCTCTCTCTCTCTCTCTCTCTCTCTCTCTCTCTCTCTCTCTCTCTCTCTCTCTCTCTCTCTCTCTCTCTCTCTCTCTCTCGCTCTCTCTCTCTCTCTCTCTCTCTCTCTCTCTGTCTCTCTCTCTCTGTCTCTCTGTCTCTCTCAGGTGTATGAACACACTGTACAGCGGTATCTTGTGTGTGTGCGTGCATGCATGTGTGTTCTCTCTCTTCCAAGTGAGTACTTATCTCAGATGTATGTATGTGTGTGTGTGTGTGTGTGTGTGTGTGTGTGTGTGTGTGTGTGTGTGTGTGTGTGTGTGTGGTCTCCCCCCAGGTGCACCTGTTGAAGGACCAGCTGAGTGTGGAGGCTACAGCCAGACTGGAGGCCCAGGCCAGAGTCCACCAGCTGCTGCTCCAGAACAAGGACCTGCTGCAGCACATCTCTCTACTGGTCAAACAGATCCAGGAACTGGAGGTCAAAATGTCTGGGCCCAGCTCCAGTAAGTACACACAGGATGCATGACCACACACATACACACACACACAAACATACGCATGACACACATGTACACACAGACTTGCGAACACACACACACACATGGACACACACAGAGTCTTGGTCTCTTTTTCTCTGTTCTCCCTTCATCTCATTATCTACTCAAAGAACCTGTTTATCTTCTCCTCCCCTATTTCACATTTCTTCTCTCCCTCCCCCCATCTTTCTCTCATCACACACCATATCACACTTCTTTAAGCTGACTGGCCAAGCATAGACTCCAATGGACCAACCAGCATGTTATCATGTAACATGTTACATTACTTCACAACTTCCTCAGCTGCTTCATTATACAACATGTTACACCTCAGCGGACCAACCAGCTCTACACCTCAGCCACCTCAGCCCTCTCCTCTCCTCCTGATATCACACTCCACACCTCACCTCCTCCTAATGTAGTGTTTGACAGCGTTTCACACTCCATACCAGGGGTGGATGGGAATTAGCCTCATGTTAGCAGTTAAACAGGTGAATGTAAGCTCAGTTAGCTCAATGTGTGGAAGGATGCTTACCTTTAATGAAACTAACATCCTTCTTTTCTCTCCCCCTTTTCTCCCTTTCCATTCTTCCACTCTTCCAGTGGGTTCCCAGGACAGTCTATTGGAGATCACTTTCCGTTCCACCGTCCCCCCGGTGTTGTGTGACCCAACGACCCCGCGACCCCAGGACCACGCCAACCTCAACCTGCCAGCGCTGGGCATCAACATGGGTGTGGGCCAGGACGGGACGGTCACCCCCCTCTTCTCTTCCTCCCTGCCCCTGGGCAGCCCCCTAGGTAGGGAACAGTGTCTCCTCAAGCTTGAATGTTTCCGCTTCCTTCCCGGACCCCCAACACCTGACCCTCGCCCCCCTACTCCACCACAGCGGAGGGGTCAGAATGGAGTGAAGGGTCAGGAGGGGTCGGGGGTGGTGATGTCATCAACCCGCGACGAGGTACTGGGCAGTCTGGAGCTGCTGAGGTTCCGGGAGTCTGGCATTGCGTCCGAGTACGAGTCCACGGAAGATAGTGATGAGAGGGAGGTGAGAGAAGAGAGGGAGGAGATGGAGGAGAGGGATATCATATACGGCTGGGGGACTGACGAGGAGACCCTCCGCCTACTAAACGTGCTCAACAGACAGGGACCACCAGACTGCCTGGGGGATGAGATAGCAGTGTAACTTGACAACACACATTCACAATGCACAAAAGCACATGCACCCACATGCAACATGCTCTCACACATGCACACACTCATAAACACACACAGTCACACACACACACACGCACACCTTACTGATCGACCCAGACCCAAACACACACATCCCCACCAGGTAAAAACACTAGTGAAGAGCCATAACCTGACCCCCACTTCTCCCCCCTCTCTGCTCTCAGAATCATCAGAAACAGATTCCTTTACTGCACATCTGTGTGTGTACCACAGCCTACAGTTTATGACTAAAACTGTTCCCCTTGAACTTTGGTCTCTGTCTACATGCACAGTGTAATGGTATGAGGGGACGGTAAGGCATCAGTGCTGTATAGTACAGGCCCTAAAGTGTACAGGACTGTTGACTGGTATACATATTCTGTTGGTGTTTGTTAGAGAGGAAACCTTATCCACACTTCGTAAGCAAATACTATTTTTTAGTAAGAATATGATGATATCTGTATGTATAGAGGGAAAACAAAATTTTCTACATGGTCATGTGATGTTGTATAATATGTATTATGTTGGTTGAGAACGTATTATTCCAGTGCTTTTTGTTTCTGAATAATCTGTTTTTTGGAAGCATGTGTGCAGTTTTCACAGAACCACCCCTCCCCCTCTCTAACTGGTGTCTAATTCATGTAAATCTGGGATTATTCAGACCTCCGAGTACGCCGTAGCTTTTTTATTCATTTACAAGACTTTGTTCCGTAACAGTGACTAGAGCGCCTGCCAGAAACTGTTCCCTTTAAGACCTTGTGCACTTAGAGCACCTGCCAAATACTGCTCCTAATAAACCCTAGTCACCCTACGACAACACTGTGTGTGGGTAGTATAGAAGTTATGGAAATAACTATATACAGTAGTGTATAAAAGGCCCATAGCAAGTCAAGTCAGTTCCTCTCAGTCAGTTATCCTCAGCTCATCTCTTGCATCAGGTTCAATAGAGAGCAGAGAATTGAAGGTGACGGATATTTAAAATAACTTTGTAGCAAACTGTTTGATCTCTGAAGTTTCTGTTCTCATGTGTGTGTAACCCACTTGACCCAGAGTGCTGTGTTTGTGTGTGTGTGTGTGTGGTGTGTGTGTGTGTGTGTGTGAATAGTTATCATACTGCCTCCAATCAACCCTTTCTGTGATCTCCTTGAGAGGGTGAGTGAGGTCTAAGCTGTACTCATCCAGTAGTTAGCAGGGTGGTGGTCTCAGTTGTCCTCTCTGCCTTACTCTGCTCATCCAGGTGACCATGTAGTTTGACCTCTGTTTTTCACCTTGGGCCATCTCACTGTGGGGGGAGAGAGGGTAAGTTAAGGTCCGTGAGGGAGAGAGAGAGAAATACAGAGAGTTAATGAGAAAAAAGATGGGGCAGAACATACTGTATACACATATTATCTATCTCTCTCTCTCTCTCACACACACACACACACACACACACACACACACACACACAAACACACACTCTCTGTCTCTCTCTCTCTCTCTAAGGGCAGGTCTAAAGGCTATGGTCCAGCTGTTCCACTTCCTCAAACTCCAGATTGTCCTCAGTCACCCACACAACAGCCTCTGGCCTCCTCTCCTACCCTCTCTCCAGCCTCTGGCCTCCTCTCCTACCCTCTCTAGTTCCCCACACACAACCCTGTGGGATAAACACTCTCTATGTATATTCTTTTCATCCTCTTCCTTTATTCTCTTCCTCCCCTCTTATCCACTCCTCTCCTCTCCTTTTCTCTCCTTTCCTGCTGAAGGACATATTGATGATTTATAAGAGCGATTGGCTCCAGACCTGAATCAATGATCTCCATTCTGAAACCTAGTCACGTTTCCACGCTTAATCTACCAATAAGGACTCATCACTCACCCTGACTAACACACACACGCACATACACACAGCACGCACACCTCACTGATTCTTTGTTTAATATTTAGACAAATGCTCTAATGAAGTTTTATATGCACTGTGTAAAATGGCATACACAGTCAGATGCCCTATCAACACACAGACACCCACCCTGTCAAACACACACAGCCCTGCCACTGTGAAAAGTAAAGCAAAGTCAGTCAGTTAGAAAAGTTGCTGTGACAGTTCTTCTGACTCCCCACCCCTCTGACAGTATGATGGTTTCTCCCGGTGACAGAAGAAATGACAGGGTCCTGGGAGACAGCACGTGGGCTGCGGGGTTGGGGACAGAGGTCATAGTGACACAGAGAGGGCTTTGCAATGTTCCGATCAAGGCCTGGTGTCCTTGTCTCTCTGTCCCTGCGCACCCAGCCACCACAACAGCACCACAGTCATCAACGTCACTGTCATTGTCACACCCAGTGGCCTAGTGGTAATGTTAATTAAAGTCACACTCCCAGATTCACAGCTCTGTGGTTAACGGAGCGTGGGTCACCCAAGGAGACTGAGCAGGCTGCTGTGGAATTGACCAGACATCATGCACGCACGCACACACACTCTCACATGCACACACATACACACACAGCTGTGGGTTTTATTGGCAGGCGGATGGGGTGGCCATTCCATCTGTCCTTCTAACTGTGTGTGCGTAGGATTTTAGTGACACTGACTTGGTATTTCTGGAATGATGTAAGAGAAGATGCTCTCCCTCTCATGATCTCTCTCCCTCTCGCTCTCTCACACACACAAACACTAACTGGCAGCATTGAAGCCCTTCTAGAGAAGCGTAGCAGAGGTAACAGGCAGTCACAGCAGCCTCAAAGGAAACAAGAACCCACACAGCCAGAGAGACAGGGGAGAGAGGGAACGAGAGAGAGACAGACAGAGAGGCGGAAGAGGGATCCCACTGGGCATACACTCATTGTTTCCACGTAATTTCAATGAAATTACATTGAAACAACGTGGAATAAACATTGAATTGACATCTGTGCCCCGTGGGATAGACAGAGCCAGAGAAGAGGGTTGGAGAGAGGGAGAGAGGGAGGAAGAGAAACAGAGAGAAGGATGAGACTAACAGGATTTTGATCTTCAGTTCTGATATTTAGCTGCTGTTGGTGTTTACTGTTTACAGAGATGTTTACCATATTGTTTACCATGTTGTTCTGAGCTCCCTGCATCTTCTCACATCATAATTGAAATCTAGTCAAAATGTCAGTGCATGCCTTAGCCCAACTGTGTCTGCAGATAAAGAAGTTATCTGGTGGGTCTGTGTGTGTGCGTGGGTGTTTGTTTGTGCTTGCTTATGCACATGCGTGTGTCAGCCTACGTATGAAAACAAAGTGGTATTCATCTCTATCTGTGCTGATATAGGCTACAAAGGCCCTCCTCCCTCGTTAACTTAAAGACTAGGGTCTGAAAGCAGTGCAGCCTTTCAGGAGAATTCCTTTGTTGGAAGGGTGTGTGCTATGTCAGGGTTCGAGGAGAGTTTCATTGTTGTAAGTGTATGTGCTGTATCAGGGTCCGAAACATTCATTCATCTGGAGGTTAGAGGATTCATTATTGTGCTCTGGAGGTTTTTATTTTCTGTTTGGGTGCAGACACGGTCATTAATCTCACAGCTGAAGGTGTGTGTGTATGTGTGTGTGCGTGTGTGTGTAGTGATCTGGGAACTCTGGTTCTACAAGCTCCTGACATCTCCAACATATTCTAGTTGACTTCTGCTAACCTCAACATTAGGTTCTGGATGTTATTTGTGTGGGTGTGTGTGGGTGTGTGTGTGTGTGTGTGTGGGGGGGTGTGGGGGTGTGTGTGTGCGCGCGTGCGTGCGCATGTCACTTACGGAAAAACAACATGAACTTTATTTCACATGATCTTATGTGAAGTTAATGTGATAGCTTGTGACCACATTAAGCAACATGTGATAACATGAAACGACACGTGAAAACATTTGAGCACATATGAAAACATGATCTCGTTAAATAATTGTGACAACATGGGGATGCACATTTTCAACATGTGATACCATGAAACTACACGTGACAACATTTGAAAGTATTTCACATGTGAAATTGCAAATTGGATTTTCACAGTGCAATTCCACATGTGAGAGTTAGATTTTCATAGCAAACGTTTTTCACATGTAAAAGTGCAAATTTCACATGTGAGAGCTAGATCTTCACCTGTGAAAAATTTTTACATGTGAAAATGCAATTCCACATGTGAGAGTTAGGTTTTCACATGCTAATTACACATGTAAATCTGCAATACACATGTAAACAGCTAACATAGTGTAAACATCTTTAATCAATGACAATCTTTACATTTGACATGATCACAGTCCCCTGTAGCTCGGTTGGTAGAGCATGGCGCTTGCAACGCCAGGGTTGTGGGTTCGTTTCCCACGGGGGGCCAGTATGATGTTTGCACTCACTAACTGTAAGTCGCTCTGGATAAGAGCGTCTGCTAAATGACTAAAATGTAAAATGTACTGACTTTGCAATATGACCCCACCTGGAATTTTAACTCTTAACCTCTGGATTTGTGAAAAATGCTGATGTTTCTGCTGCTCCACAAAGTCTGTAGCATTCTTAGATGTCTCCTACACATTCATTACCTATAATACATATTTGCACTTAGCAAAAAAAATGCAGTTCATCTGACTATTCTCTCATCATTCATTTCATTTCAGCATTTTTAGGGTTTTCTGTGTAGTTGTCTAATGTTGGTGGAACATCTTTTTCTTCTTTAATGTTACTCCTGAGTCACTATGATAAATATAATTGTTTTTCATGTGTGTATTATACAAAGCTGAGATTTACTTTGAAGTCCAAAGTGTAGGAATACAGGTGAAATTATTTATTGGCACAGACATGGTGATGTAGTAGGAAGATCGGAATGCCGTGAACTAAGTGAGTTCAAATCCCAGTTGGATAATAATTATTGTGAAACTAAACATACACAGTGTAATCATGTACAGTGGGGGGGAAAAGTATTTAGTCAGCCACCAATTGTGCAAGTTCTCCCACTTAAAAAGATGAGAGAGGCCTGTCATTTTCATCATAGGTACACGTCAACTATGACAGACAAATTGAGAGAAAAAAATCCAGAAAATCACATTGTAGGATTTTTAATGAATTTATTTGCAAATTATGGTGGAAAATAAGTATTTGGTCACCTACAAACAAGCAAGATTTCTGGCTCTCACAGACCTGTAACTTCTTCTTTAAGAGGCTCCTCTGTCCTCCACTCGTTACCTGTATTAATGGCACCTGTTTGAACTTGTTATCAGTATAAAAGACACCTGTCCACAACCTCAAACAGTCACACTCCAAACTCCACTATGGCCAAGACCAAAGAGCTGTCAAAGGACACCAGAAACAAAATTGTAGACCTGCACCAGGCTGGGAAGTGTCACGCCCTGGCTCTGGGGACTCTTATATGTTGAGCCAGGGTGTGTAGGGTCTATGTTTTGTGTTCTATGTTCACGATCTAGTTTATGTGTTTCTATGTTGGCCGGGGTGGTTCTCAATCAGAGGCAACGTGAATCAGCTGTTGCTTGTTGTCTCTGATTGGGAACCATACTTAGGCAGCCTATTGTGCACTTGTCTTTTGTGGGATCTTGTTCCGTGTAGGTTTGTGTTTGTTAACCGAGGACTTCACGTTTCGTTTTATTGTTTTGTATTTTTGTATCGTGTTGCTAGTACACTATTAAAAAGATGTACGCATATCACGCTGTGCCTTGGTCTGCTTCGTATGACGATCGTGACAGGAAGACTGAATCTGCAATAGGTAAGCAGCTTGGTTTGAAGAAATCAACTGTGGGAGCAATTATTAGGAAATAGAAGACATACAAGACCACTGATAATCTCCCTCGATCTGGGGCTCCACGCAAGATCTCACCCCGTGGGGTTAAAATGATCACAAGAACGGTGAGCAAAAATCCCAGAACCACACAGGGGGACCTAGTGAGCTGGGACCAAAGTAACAAAGCCTACCATCAGTAACACACTACGCCGCCAGGGACTCAAATCCTGCAGTGCCAGACGTGTCCCCCTGCTTAAGCCAGTACATGTCCAGGCCCGTCTGAAGTTTGCTAGAGTGCATTTGGATGATCCAGAAGAGGATTGGGAGAATGTCATATGGTCAGATGAAACCAAAATAGAACTTTTTGGTAAAAACTCAACTCGTCGTGTTTGGAGGACAAAGAATGCTGAGTTGCATCCAAAGAACACCATACCTACTGTGAAGCATGGGGGTGGAAACATCATACTTTGGGGCTGTTTTTCTGCAAAGGGACCAGGACGACTGATCCGTGTAAAGGAAAGAATGAATGGGGCCATGTATCGTGAGATTTTGAGTGAAAACCTCCTTCCATCAGCAAGGGCATTGAAGATGAAACGTGGCTGGATCTTTCAGCATGACAATGATCCCAAACACACCGCCCGGGCAACGAAGGAGTGGCTTCGTAAGAAGCATTTCAAGATCCTGGAGTGGCCTAGCCAGTCTCCAGATCTCAACCCCATAGAAAATCTTTGGAGGGAGTTGAAAGTCCGTGTTGCCCAGCGACAGCCCCAAAACATCACTGCTCTAGAGGAGATCTGCATGGAGGAATGGGCCAAAATACCAGCAACAGTGTGTGAAAACCTTGTGAAGACTTACAGAAAACGTTTGACCTGTGTCATTGCCAACAAAGGGTATATAACAAAGTATTGAGAAACTTTTGTTATTGACCAAATACTTATTTTCCACCATAATTTGCAAATAAATTCATTACAAATCCTACAATGTGATTTTCTGGAGAAAAAAAATCTCATTTTGTCTGTCATAATACCTATGTACCTATGAGGAAAATGACAGGCCTCTCTCATCTTTTTAAGTGTGAGAACTTGCACAATTGGTGGCTGACTAAATACTTTTTTCCCCCACTGTATGTGTGGGAGTGAACTTGCACTTACTCTGAATCTCATTCTGTCGCTGACCTTGCTTTTGCTCAATAAACGTCTGCTTTCTTACCTTCTCTCTCTTTCTTTCTTTCTGTACTCCTCTACTTGGGTTGCTGTGCTGTGCCACTGCAGGCACACTGTACTGTACTAGCTTAACATCTGACTGTCTTTCTAGAATTCTGTCACTTTCATTTAATTATCTTTCTTTCATGTTTTCTGTATTTCGTTCCTGTATGTTTATCCTCCTCTCCACTTGCAGAAAAAACAGCGCTTCTGTTTTAATTAACAATGTAATTAACATGGCAAAAATCCCTAAGGCTGGGCTGTAATTGAGAGAGCGAGAGAAAGAGATAGAGCGAGAGAGAGCGAGACCGGTAGGTATTATAGTACACAGAGTCTGTAATACCTACATGTTTCAAGCAGACCACCATAGTTCCTGTGCCCAAGGAAGCGAAGGTAACCTGCCTAAATGATTACCGCCCCGTAGCACTCAAATCGGTAGCCATGAAGTGCTTTGAAAGGCTGGTCATGGGTCACATCAACACCATCATCCCGGAAACAGTGGTCTAAGGCACTGGGCGCACAATTGACTCAGCCTCGTCCAGGGTAGGGAAGGGAATGGTTGGCAGGGATGTAGCTCAGTTGGTAGAGCATAGCGTTTGCAACGCCAGGGTTGTGGGTTTGATTCCCATGGGGGGCCAGTATGAAAAAAATATATAATAATAATGTATGCACTCACTAACTGTAAGTCGCTCTGGATAAGAGCGTCTGCTAAATGACTAAAATGTCAAATGTAATACCGCCCCAACAGATCCACGCAATCTCAATCGCACTCCACACTGCCCATTCCAACCTGGACAAAAGGAACACCTATGTGAGAATGCTGTTCATTGACTACAGCTCAGCGTTCAACACCATAGTGCCCACAAAGCTCATCACTAAGATAATGACCCTGGGACTAAACACCTCCCTCTGCAACTGGATCCTGGTCTTCCTGATGGGCCGCCCCCAGGTGGTAAGGGTAGGCAACAACACATATGCCACGCTGATCCTCAGGGGTGCGTGCTTAGTCCCCTCCTGTACTCCCTGTTCACCCACGACTGTGTGGCCAAACATGACTCCAACACCATCATGAAGTTTGCTAATGACACAACAGTGGTAGGCCTGATCACAGACAATGATGAGACAGCCTATAGGGAGGAGGTCAGAGACCTGGCAGTGTGGTGCCAGGACAACAACCTCTCCCTCAATGTGAGCAAGACAAAGGAGCTGATCGTGGATTACAGGAAAAGGCGGGCCGAACAGGCCCCCATTAACATCGACGGAGCTGTAGTGAAGCGGGTCGAGAGTTTCAGGTTCCTTGGTGTCCACATCACCAACAAACTATCATGGTCCAAACACACCAAGACAGTCGTGAAGAGGGCACGACAACATATTATACCCCTCAGGAGACTGAAAAGATTTGGCATGGGTCCCCAGATCCTCAAAAAGTTATACAGCTGCACCATCGAGAGCATCCTGACCGGTTGCATCACCACCTGGTATGGCAACTACTCGGCATCTGACCGCTACATAAGGCCCTACAGAGGGTAGTGCGTACGGCCCAGTACATCACTGGGGCCAAGTTCCTGCAATCCAGGACCTATATACTAGGCGGTATCAGAGGAAGGCCCAAAAAATTGTCAAATACTCCAGTCACCCAAGACTGTTCTCTCTGCTACCGCACGGCAAGCGGTACCGGAGCGCCAAGTCTAGGACCAAAAGGCTCCTTAACAGCTTCTACTCCCAAGCCATAAGACTGCTGAACAATTAATCAAATGGCCACCCGGACTATTTATATTGACACTGCTGCTACTCACTGTTTATTATCTATGCATAGTCACTTTACCCCTACCTACATGTACAAATTACCTCTACTAACCTGTACCCCCACACATACTCCGGTACCGGTACCCCCTGTATATACAGTTGAAGTCGGAAGTTTACATACACTTAGGTTGGAGTCATTAAAACTTGTTTTTCAACCACTCCACAAACTATAATTTTGGCAAGTCGGTTAGTATTTTTTCCAACAATTATTTACAGACAGATTATTTCACTTATAATTCACTGTATCACAATTCCAGTGGGTCAGAAGTTTACATACACTAAGTTGACTGTGCCTTTAAACAGCTTGGAAAATTCCAGAAAATGATGTCATGGCTTTAGAAGCTTCTGATAGGCTAATTGACATAATTTGAGTCAATTGGAGGTGTACCTGTGGATATATTTCAAGGCCTACCTTCAAACTCAGTGCCTCTTTGCTTGACATTATGGGAAAATCAAAAGAAATCAACCAAGACCTCAGAAAAATTATTGTAGACCTCCACAAGTCTGGTTCATCCTTGGGAGCAATTTCTAAATGCCTGAAGGTACCACGTTCATCTGTACAAACAATAGTACGCAAGTATAAACACCATGGGACCACGCAGCCGTCATACCACTCAGGAAGGAGACGCGTTTTGTCTCCTAGAGATGAACGTACTTTGGTGCGAAAAGTGCAAATCAATCCCAGAACAACAGCAAAGGACCTTGTGAAGATGCTGGAGGAAACAGGTACAAAAGTATCTATATCCACAGTAAAACGAGTCCTATATCGACATAACTTGAAAGGCCGCTCAGCAAGGAAGAAGCCACTGCTCCAAAATCGCCTTAAAAAAGTATGACTATGGTTTGCAACTGCACATGGGGACAAAGATCATACTTTTTGGAGAAATGTCCTCTGGTCTGATGAAACAAAAATAGAACTGTTTGGCCATAATTACCATTGTTTGGAGGAAAAAGGGGATCACTTGCAAGCCGAAGAACACCATCCCAAACGTGAAGCACGGGGGTGGCAGCATCATGCTGTGGGAGTGCTTTGCTGCAGGAGGGACTGGTGCACTTCACAAAATAGATGGCATCATGAGGAAGGAAAATTATGTGGATATATTGAAGCAACATCTCAAGACATCAGTGATAGATTAATTTGTGTATTAAAAATAATGACTAAAGGATTTCACCCCAAATACAGTAGAAATGTGTATACGATATTCGAATTATCATGTAGTGTCAACCCACTAACAGAGGGGGTACTAAACATTCAAGGGTAAAGGAGAAGGCGGGAACTGTTTAAGAAAGCCACCTAAAGGTGGGAGGAGCATAGTGCCTTTGTTTGTCAAGAAGTATAAAAACAGTATGTATGTGTTTTTAGGGCCAGAGCTCTCCATGAATAAACATACAAAAAATCCTTCTCCGTGGTTATGGACCTTGAATCATTGATGATTAAAACCAGAGCCTTACAACCTCTGGTAATGATTCAAGCTTAGGTCGAATTAAAGATAGAAATTCACATGACAATCAGTAAGGAAGTTAAAGCTTGGTCGCAAATGGTCCTTCCAAATGGACAATGACCCCAAGAATACTTCCAAAGTTGTGGCAAAATGGCTTAAGGGCAACAAAGTCAAGGTATTGGAGTGGCCATCACAAAGCCCTGACCTCAATCCTATAGAAAATGTTTGGGCAGAACTGAAAAAGCGTGTGCGAGCAAGGAGGCCTACAAACCTGATTCAGTTACACCAGCTCTGTCAGGAGGAATGGGCCAAAATTCACCCAACTTATTGTGGAAAGCTTGTGGAAGGCTACCCAAAACATTTGACCCAAGTGAAACAATTTAAAGGCAATGCTACCAAATACTAATTGAGTGTATGTAAACTTCTGACCCACTGGGAATGTGATGAAAGAAATAAAAGCTGAAAGAAATAATTCTCTCTACTATTATTCTGACATTTCACATTCTTAAAATAAAGTGGTGATCCTAACTGACCTAAGACAGGGAATCTTTACTAGGATTAAATGTCAGGAATTGTGAAAAACTGAGTTTAAATGTATTTGGCGAAGGTGTATGTAAACTTCCGACTTCAACTGTAGCCTCGTTATTTTATTGTGTTACTTTTTTATTAATTTTTACCTTAGTTTATTTAGTAAATATTTTCCTAACTCTTTCTTGAACTGCATTGTTGGTTAAGGGCTTGTAAGTAAGCATTTCACGGTAAGGTCTACATCTGTTGTATTCGGCGCATGTGGCAAATAAAATTTGATTTGATTTGATACAAGGCCAGTCTCAGCCTCAGGCATAGACAAACAAGCTCCAGGGCCTAACATGGGGAGTGAATGTGTAATGGAGGATTTAGTCTGAAGCTGACTGTGTGTGCTATTCATTGTCATGCCCGCCCATACTTAAAACACTATCATTATTCTATCATTATGAAGCTTTCTGACAGGGAGTCTAGCTAAGAGAAGTGTGGGAACTGCTGTTCTAGCGTAAACAGTGGCTTTCTGAGAGCTGTCATACACACACACACTCACATCCAAACACACACGCACACACACCGAACACAGAGTGATTTTCTGTTCAATCTCATCTTCCTAATAGCCCTCCTCTTTGGTCAAACTACAGAGAATCCTTCCACCTGGCAGGCCTCTAACAGTGAAAGGATATCTCAGTGTTTGTATGAATAAGCCCCTGGATGTCTGCTCTCCCTCTCTCTCCCTCCTTCAAACACCCTCCCATCACTCCTGAATTATATTAGCTGTCTCTCCAAAGACACACACTAATGTATTCGAAGATATCTGTGGCTGCCAATGTCTTTGAAATCGTCTGAATTGCAGAAACAACACAAAGAGAAGTCAAGGGCACCTGTGCTGTCTCACTGCTCCTTTTCTAGAGTTATTAATGAAGATGTTCCTTTCCATATTTCTGTCCAGAGTTGAGATGTTAGCTTTTAGAGTTACAGCCAAACTCAGCATTTAGCCGTAAAGTCTGTTTGTCCCCCTGAAGAGCCTGTTAATGCCTTAGTGCGTGGGTCTGATCAGCCAGAAAGAACCAGGCAGTAAATTGTGTTCCATTGGAATGTGCTCAGCATTCTGAACTCTAAATGTTCTCTTGCATATGTACTGGTGGTTATTTGAAAGCACTCTGAATAAGAACATCTGCTTTGTACGCAATGTTTGGAACCTGCTTTACAAATACACTTTTTAATTATTGTATACCAATCTAGGTCACACTTTATTTGGATAGTCTGGTAGTCCATCTGTAGATGGTCTACAGATGGTCATACTATCAACAAACTATCTGTTGATAAGCAACTGCTTGCTAAGGTTAAGGTTATGTTTAGAATAAGGGTTAGGGTAAGGGTTAGGGCTAGGGTTTGGAGATAGTTAGTTGAAATGTTACTGATAGTCTGTAGAGCATTTACAGATGGGCTATTCAAATAAAGTGTTACCGAAATCTAAGAACTTGTTGTGTCTTACTAATGCCTTCCGAGAAACTATTTTCTCCACGAGGTAAGACAATCTATTATTATACTATGTGGAATGACAACAACCCGCTTCTTTGTGCATTTACCCATCCTGCAGTACATTGTGGTCCCTTTTCAGCTTCATTGTGATTGGTGGATGTGGTTATGTGCATGTGTCATGTCCCTTGCTTGCATCATGACTTGTTGATGATTGTGTAACGTGTTGCATCCATGTGGAGCGGTTGTAACACTGTGCCTTGTGGGACTCCATATGCTCTTTCGTTCTACACGGACTCCCTATAAGCCACACTTTGACATGTTTTTGATGTTGCAACATTCTGCAATGTTGTACAGTGTTGCACACAGATGCAGTTAGAAATGGTATGTCAGGAGTTTTCTTTTGCTCCAGGTCATGTGAAATGTCTATATATTCCATTTATATCTGCAACATTCCATTGGTGACTGTAATGTTCTGTGTATCTGCAACCTTGCGTAAAACTAGAAATACCTTGATTGAATGTGCCCTCACAATACCCTCATTTATATCTTACATGCTCTCCCTCTCCCTCCTTCCCTCTCGCTCTCCAGTCGACCAGAGTATGTTTGAGAACTCCAACGCCTCCAGAGCTCCAGGCCAGGGGCTCCAGGCCTCCAGGTTGACCCAGGCCTCGGCCCGTCGCTCCCTGGTTACAGCTAACACTGGCCTGTGTAGCGGCCCTGCCGAGGCCCCATCCTCCACCACTACCAATGGAAGTCAGCAGAGGCTGAAGAACGCCCTGAACCTGGGAAAGGCTGTTGGGGCAAAGGTCAATGACCTGCTGCGAAGGAAAGAGCCCAGTCATATAGGAGACATCGGTGTCACAGAGGTCAACAAGAACGTAGGAGCAATCTGGAGCAATATGGAGGAGATGACCCAGCGGACTACTTCCAATAGGTAAGGAGGGATACACAATTACAGAACACACACATACACAAACTCACACTCGGGACTACTGCCTAAAGGTGAGGAGGGGTACACTAAAAGACACACACACAGGAGGGATACAGTAAAACACACACACAACCACAAACATTTGCAGATCACACATACACACAAACACGTCCGTCATGTGTCTGGGCCCATAGTCATAACCCAGCTTTCAGACACTGTGCCCTGGAGATTCAACCCAATATTGGTTTTATCCAAAGAGTAAAACTGAGAGACAGCTAGTTATTTCTAAAAACCAATATTGTATTATTCTGTCTAAAGTGGAATGATTTAAGCTGGGAAAGAGTAGTCATCCTCTCACTCCATATAAAAGATCATAACCGTTGAGTCAAAGATGTTTAAATTATTCATCTGAATTTTTCCAAACTGGGGTCGTGAATAAGTGATGAAGAGTAAGAGGAGGGTTAGTTAGACTGAAGCTGAGATTAAAGAACACACACACACACACAGAGAGAGACTGAATGAGACATATTTGAGAGTTGAATTGCCTCACTTCTAATGTTAATCATACACAGTGCACGCACACACACAAGCACACTCACCCTTGGGTCTCGCTTAGTTTAAAGACACAGAACGAGCTGTCCGTCTATGCTGTAGCTGGTCATTTATCTGTCTGTCTCTTGATTGACACTCAGTCACCACCCTGACACATCGTGCCAGGTCAGACATTTCTCATAGAATCATAGAATTGGTCAAACCGTGATGTGTGTTTAGACACTGATGTGTTGAGAAATGTGAATTGTCTGAATACAGTGAGGGAAAAAAGTATTTGATCCCCTGCTGATTTTGTACGTTTGCCCACTGACAAAGACATGATCAGTCTATCTTTTTAATGGTAGGTTTATTTGAACAGTGAGAGACAACAAAAAAATCCAGAAAAACGCATGTAAAAAATGTTATAAATTGATTTGCATTTTAATGAGGGAAATAAGTATTTGACCCCTCTGCAAAACATGACTTAGTACTTGGTGGCAAAACCCTTGTTGGCAATCACAGAGGTCAGACGTTTCTTGTAGTTGGCCACCAGGTTTGCACACATCTCAGGAGGGATTTTGTTTCACTCCTCCTTGCAGATCTACTCCAAGTCATTAAGGTTTCGAGGCTGACGTTTGGCAACTCGAACCTTCAGCTCCCTCCACATATTTTCTATGGGATTAAGGTCTGGAGACTGGCTAGGCCACTCCAGGACCTTAATGTGCTTCTTCTTGAACCACTCCTTTGTTGCCTTGGCTGTGTGTTTTGGGTCATTGTCATGCTGGAATACCCATCCCACGACCCATTTTCAATGCCCTGGCTGAGGGAAGGAGGTTCTCACCCAAGATTTGACGGTACATGGCCCCGTCCATCGTCCCTTTGATGCTGTGAAGTTGTCCTGTCCCCTTAGCAGAAAAACACCCCCAAAGCATAATGTTCCCACCTCCATGTTTGACGGTGGGGATGGTGTTCTTGGGGTCATAGGCAGCATTCCTCCTCCTCCAAACACGGCGAGTTGAGTTGATACCAAAGAGCTCGATTTTGGTCTCATCTGACCACAACACTTTCACCCAGTTCTCCTCTGAATCATTCAGATGTTCATTGGCAAACTTCAGACGGCCCTGTATATGTGCTTTCTTGAGCAGGGGGACCTTGCGGGCGCTGCAGGATTTCAGTCCTTCACGGCGTAGTGTGTTACCAATTGTTTTCTTGGTGACTATGATCCCAGCTGCCTTGAGATCATTGACAAGATCCTCCCGTGTAGTTCTGGGCTGATTCCTCACCGTTCTCATGATCATTGCAACTCCACGAGGTGAGATCTTGCATGGAGCCCCATGCCGAGGGAGATGACAGTTATTTTGTGTTTCTTCCATTTGCGAATAATCACACCAACTGTTGTCACCTTCTCAGCAAGCTGATTGGCGATGGTCTTGTAGCCCATTCCAGCTTTGTATAGGTCTACAATCTTGTCCCTGACATCCTTGGAGAGCTCTTTGGTCTTGGCCATGGTGGAGAGTTTGGAATCTGATTGATTGATTGCTTCTGTTGACAGGTGTCTTTTATACAGGTAACAAACTGAGATTAGGAGCACTCCCTTTAAGAGTGTGCTCCTAATCTCAGCTCATTACCTGTATAAAAGACACCTGGGAGCCAGAAATCTTTCTGATTGAGAGGGGGTCAAATACTTATTTCCCTCATTAAAATGCAAATCAATGTATAACATTTTTGACATGCGTTTTTCTGGATTTTTTTGTTGTTATTCTGTCTCTCACTGTTCAATAAACCTACCATTAAAATTATAGACTGATCATTTCTTTGTCAGTGGGCAAACGAACAAAATCAGCAGGGGATCAAATACTTTCTTCCCACACTGTATGTGTGTGTGTGTGCGTGCATGTGTGCATGTGCGCGCTAGTGCGTGTGTGTTTGTCAGCCAGTAAGTGGTAGGTCACGTATAGACAGAGTAGTCATAAATGACTGGTATGCTTTGCGGTGACTCACTCCTCATCACTATGGCAATGATATGGTTGTCACCATGGCAATATGCTCATTTGTAGGGGAACGGTAGAGAAATAAACACACAGTCCCACAGCATAGAGAAGGGGGAAGAGAACGAGTGGAAGTTAGACAGTAGGATGAGAACAAGTGAGAGAGAGAACTGAGTGACGCCGAGCGATTGAACAAATTGAACAAATTTGTTCTTATTAAAGTTACAGTAGTAATGGATGTCTCTTCCTCTTCTCTCTCCCTCCAGTCATGCCTTTCTGGACTCCTTCCCTCGTCTGGACCCCCCTCCCCCCGGTAAAAAGCGTCTTCCTCGCACCCTGAAGACTACCCAGGACATGATGATCTCATCTGACCCCGTCGTCACTACACCCCCCGAGACCCCCGATCACTCCCTCCTCTCCTCCCCCATCAAGACCTCCCTCATCAGCAATGAGCAGACCCCACCCCAGGGAGAGAAGTATGGAGAGAATGACAGAGGGAGAGACACACTCACCGGACTGACTGGCCCTCTGGACAGCGAGAGGAAAGAGGAGGTGGAGATGGAGAGGAATGGGAGCAGTGAGATGGATGGAGTGGAAGGGAATGAGATGGAGGAGAGGAGAGAGGGAGAGCAGACCCAGATTCAGCTCCAGCTCTCTGTCCCAGACCTCATCCATAAGGATCACGTGGTCCCCCCCAGGTCGAAGACGTCTGAGCCCAGGCAGAAGGCCCCGGGAGCAGACACGAGGCTAGCCTCGACCAACCTAAAAGCTCCGTAAAGGATCAGTCTGAGTGTGAGTGAGGATGGGCTGATGGAGAACATCCATATGTAGGAGAGGATCAGCAGTCACAGACACAGAGGAGCCTGAACAACACCCCGACCTGCTCTCCTTTGAGTAGACACACACACACACACACACGGATACATACATACACACACAGACTCTGAACCTCTGGAGAGAGGGAGAGATAATGGGAACAGTGATGTGGAGAGGAGCTGGCAGAAGGAGAGGAGAAGACAGAGATTGTTTGTGTGAGAATAAGAAAGGGAGAGAGGATGTTTTTGACTAGACCCTAGACTAGGATTAGGGTGATCACTAGTTACTACAGCCACAAAGTCATAAACCCCACCTATTTCTACAATTTCTCTTCTTAAAATGTGATTTTCAACCTTAACCCTAACCTTAACCACACTGCTAACCTTATGGCTAAGCCTAACCCTAAATAAAGACCAAAAAGCACATTTTTGTTTTCATGAATCTTTACGATATAGATAATTTTGACTTTGTGGCTGTTAGGGGATAGGGGAGAGAGATATAGATCAAGATGTAGTGTGTTTGTTTGAGTGAGAGTTGGATATAGTGGGAGAGGAGTGGATAAACGAAGGGTATGTGTGAGAGATGTAGCAAGAGAACAAGACAGAGATGGGGAAAGAGTATCTATTTTAGCATATCATTAAAAAACATACCAAACCTTTTCAAGAGAACCACAACCTCTTGGTCTGCCAAACATTGTTTTATAACACTGTTTTATGTCATGTTTTATAGTGTTAACTTTACAACATAATGTAGAAGGAAGATGTATACCCAAGCATTCTAGATTTCTAAAATAATCTATTTGAAATGTCATAGTGCCCTTTCATGCTGAGAGAGAATGTATTTTTTTGGATCTTTTATAACTGATGCCCTTCAGAAAATATATCAAGCCTTCGGCTGGGAAAATGAAAACCAAAGTGAACATGACATTAACACTGACTGTAATTTGATGCTGTTGTGTTGGTGATGTCATCCTCATTTTCACAACATAAATTGAGATATGTATTGTGGAAAACATGCAATTGGGTTTGTTCAGCCTGTACAATATGTGTGTTTGATTTACATTTGTTGATCGACAGCTATGGTTTTAGTAGTGCCACTCACAGTCCTGTTGTTTGATTTCCTTCTTATGTGTCATGTATGTTGTCATTTGTTTTGAGCCTCTGAATCCTTCTGCTAAAAGATTATGGCACCAGAGACAACACGCACACACACACACACACACACACAGGACACACCCTAGCAGAGAAAGGAGTCTTTGTCTGGAGCTGCAATTCTCACTCACAGCCTCCTTGCCCCTCTACTCATCCACTCCTCCTCTTTCCATCTCCTCCACTCCTCCCTGAGATGGCCAAAAAGAGAGTGGATCTGGTTGTTCGTAGCACAGATGAATAAGACTTTACATCAGTGTCTCGCAAAACTGAACTTAGATCAGCGTGTCTGGAGAATTACTACTCCAAAAGAACAAGGCATAGGTATTCTGTGTGGGGTGGTTTAGGGTGTGTGTGTGGATCTGTGCTTCCATCAGTCAGCACACAGAGTATTAGTCTGAACCCAGCATCTCTGGAATAGCGAGAGAGAGGGAGAGAGATGACAGCATAAAGATTGATAGAATTGGGAAATTATTTTCATCAAGATTGTTAGCATATTGTATTGTATCAACCCAGTGTTTTCCAAACGGTGGGCCATGGCTGAAAACTAAACTGTGACTAGAAACATGGTTTTGTGTGTTTGGAGATTTGACAGACTATGTATTTCATAATGGTAAACAAAATGCTTGGCATCCACTGTATTTTCAACTATTTGTTTCAGATGGTGTTTGATTATTTGTTTGATAAGGCAACCTAATCATAATCATGATGTAAAGTAAAGCAATAATTCACATATATGAAATAATTAATATGTTAATCCAACATTGTTTGTGGAGTCTAGACGGGTGTTGTCGTTATATCGTTATTTCTACATGAGAAACCTAAGGAGGACAGGTGGTTAAAAATCTATGTTTTACAGCATCAACACCTAGCTTATCTGTATCAATACTATGCTGACCACTTATGTTATATCAGATCTTGAAATGTGAAGGAATATACTGTACATTTATGGAAATATTTTTGACACCTTTATAACGATTTATTTTGAAATACAATTTAGTCATAAATCTAGTTGGAAAATGTTATATTTAGCTAGTTGTAAAGACATTTGATTGAAACGGAATGATATGACATACATTTGATTTGTTATGATTGATTTATGCATTATTGTAATTGTTGTTTTAAGTTTTGTATTCTACAAGATGGTCGATATAATTTCACTACTCCACGGTTGAATGAAGGAAAGACATAATGAGCAAGGATGATTGTGTGTGTGTGAGCGAGAGAGAGAGCGCAAGAGAGACAAAAACAAGCTTGTTATGTATTCTGTATGAGACTTATGGACAGTTCTGATGAAGCCCTTTCGCTATAACAGTTTTACTATTCATTATTTGTAATACAGTCGCCTTCAATTTTAAGAAAATATATTGTGTAACAACAAATCTGTGAGATATATATATATACAGTGCATTCAGAAAGTATTCAGACCCCTTGACTTTTTCCACATTTTGTTACGTTACAGCCTCATTCTAAAATGGATTTTAAAAAATAATAATAATAATCTACACACAATACTCCATAATGACAAAGCGAAAACAGGTTTGTAGAAATGTTTGCAAATTCATTAAAAATAAAAAACAGAAATACCTTATTTACATAAGTATTCAGACACTTTGCTATGAGACTCGAAATTGAGCTCAGGTGCATCCTGTTTCCATTGATCCTCCTTGAGATGTTTCTACAACTTGATTGGAGTCCACCTGTGGTAAATTCAATTGATTGGACATGATTTGGAAAGGCACATACCTGTCTATATAAGGTCCCACAGTTGACAGTGCATGTCAGAGCAAAAACCAAGCCATGAGGTCGAAGGAATTGTCCATAGAGCTCTGAGGCAGGATTGTGTCGAGGCACAGATCTGGGGAAGGGTACCAAAAAATGTCTGCAGCATTGAAGGACCCCAAGAACATAGTGGCCTCCATCATTCTTAAATGGAAGACGTTTGGAACAACCAAGACTCTTCCTAGAGATGGCCATCCGGCCAAACTGAGCAAATGGGGGAGAAGGGCTTTGGTCAGGAAGGTGATAGTCACTGACAGAGCTCCAGAGTTCCTCTGTGGAGATGGGACAACCTTCCAGAAGGACAACCATCTCTGCAGCACTCCACCAATCAGCGCTTTATGGTAGAGTGGCCAGACGGAAGCCACCTTTCAGTAAAAAGGCACATGACAGTCTGCTTGGAGTTTGCCAAAAGGCATCTAAAGGACTCTCAGACCATGAGAAACAAGATTCTCTGATCTGATGAAACCAAGATTGAACTCTTTGGCCTGAATGCCAAGCATCACATCTGGAGGAAACCTGGCACCATCCCTATGGTGAAGCATGGTGGTGGCAGCATCATGCTGTGGGGATGTTTTTCAGCGGCAGGGACTGGGAGACTAATCAGGATCGAGGGAAAGATGAACGGCGCGAGAGATCCTTGATGAAAACCTGCTCCAGAGCGCTCAGGACCTCAGACTGGGGCGAAGGTTCACCGTCCAACAGGACAACAGCCCTAAGCACACAGCCAAGACAACGCAGGAGTGGCTTCGGGACAAGTCTCTGAATGTCCTTGAGTGGCCCAGCTAGAGCCCGGACTTGAACCTGATTGAACATCTCTGAAGAGACCTGAAAATAGCTGTGCAGCGATGCTCCCCATCCATCCTGACAGAGCTTGAGAAGATCTGCAGAGAAGAATGGGAGAAACTCCCCAAATACAGGTGTGCCAAGCTTGTAGCGTCATACCCAAGAAGGCTGTAATCGCTGCCAAGGGTGCTTCAACAAAGTACTGAGTAAAGGGTCTGAATACTTATGTAAATGTGATATTTATGTTTTTTATTTTTAGTAAATTTGCAAAAAATATATAAAAAACACTAACTCTTGCTACTGGAAAATATAAAGTTGAAAAATGAAATATAACTCCTTGTACCTGTAACTTATGGACCAAACAGAAGAGACTTTGCTCTCTTCTCTTCTCTCTTCTGTCTTTTCAGAAGCTTTCCTGTCTATTTTGGGCCATATCCTGTTGTACTTCTTTCCCTCACACAACCATGGCAACTTGTGTCACATTCAACACTGCCACTGTGACATCTTGTTATGTTGAATTAATATCCTTGAAAGGGGAGTGGAGACGAAAATCAAATATAATTTGATTTTCTTTGCAATCACCCATATTTATGTATCCCTCCATACTTGCAGAATGACGATTTAACCCTCCCGTTGTCCTAGGGTCAAAATGACTTTAAAGAAAGTATCACTGCCTCCTTCTCACAAATGATCCCAAAAATAAAAATAAAAAATAAAGTTGGTTCAACACAGTGGCGGGTCATTTTGACCCTAGGACAACGGGAGGGTTAAGAGCAGAGGCAGAAATGAAATGGCAAAACAACACATTTCACTGACTGCACCTATCCGGTGTATGTGACAATAAAACATCTTAAAATACTTTCATGTTGAAATGTCTTTTTGCATTTTGCTAGAGGATATTTATTGGGCTGCTAAAATACATTCCATTCACCATGCTTACCATATATTGAAAACAGTGGCTTCTTTTCTTGTATACCTTTTCTATGCTGTACTGTTTGGCACATGTTTTTTGTATGCTGGGGAACTGATGATAGTTAGATTACAAGATCTAGCTAGGACCCTGGTTTAAACCTAATATCTCCTGTCACTCTTCTCTGAAAGCTCGATGTAGAACCAAAATAAAGAGGCTACACTGTATAACTAATTTATATTGTCCAACCTCATTTGATGGCCTTGACTTTGCATACATCCTCTCTTACAGAATGGCATTTCTATTGCCTTCAAATGCTGCATTGCCTTCTAATACTGCATGTAACGCTGATGTAAATATGTAAATGAGATTCAGTGATTTATTTTGTGTAACTGTCTCAGCTGTCTGTGTTCTTCTTCTCTTCTTTGTTTACTTTATTGTATTTTATGTCAAATCAGTCCATCTTCCTTCAAAGGGAATAATGAAGTGAACCAGAGAATAAACCTGTTTACCTAGCTATCAACCAGAATCAGAGAATAGGAACTGAACAAATGCGTCTTTATATCACTTCCTCTGAGAAGGACGAAAGTGAATTAATGTATAAGCTGCTTTTTGATTGTAACACATCCTCTGTCGGAGGTCATTCCACCGACTGAAGGTAATCGTCTGCTTTAATGTATATTTAATCTATTCTTTAATTTGAGCCAGCAGCAGGCAGGCAGCCACTGCATTCCTTCCTCATCCTAAATATCACAGTGGTCCTCTCGTCAATAAACACAAGGAGGATTAGAAAAGTCCTGCCCCGCCAAGCAACGCGGTGTGATGTAGCTATGACCTGAAAGACAGAATGTCAGACTGATAAGGAATAACAATAGGATTACTCAATTAAACTATGTTATAATCTGGGTTTAAATTTGAACTATTAAGACTTTCCAGACAGCGATACTGTATTACACACACACAATGAGTGAGCGAGTGATTATGATCCTCTATAAATGTATTTTAGGTCCCCACGATAGAAGAACATAACTTGTGTGTGTGCGTGCAATTGGGTCTGGACCAGGACCACACACCACGGCTACATACAGGCAGTCATGAATATTCACATGACAGGCTGGCTGTTTAATCACTCTCCCAAGACAGACTGACAAACTCTCTCTGGCCAAAACACAGAGTAAACACACACAAACACTTAATAGAGCCAGTGGGACAGTTGGGAGTCAATCTGTAGAACTCATTAATCAGAGTGAGTAAATGCATCTAATTTGATTAGAATGGCTATGTCATTAGTCAACAGTTTAAAGGAGCTTCCTTTCCTGGTCTAATACACAAACTAGACAGAAACAGGCCCAGACAGACATGTGGACTACACAGGTTCAATGTGAAGGAAGGTGATGGGCCACACAGGTAGACAGACAGGTGACAAGTTCACCTGAGCTGACACCAGTGTGTAGAGTTCTCCTGTCTAGTGAGTTTCCTTTCTCTTCTTCTGTCTCACTCTTTCTCTCCACACTTCCTCTCTCTCTGATAGGATAATCTGGCGAGAGGGTGGAGGAGGAGGCTTGGGCATCTTGTAATGACATGCATTATCTGAATTAGGCCCACAGAATGATATACCTACGGAGGAGCGGCTTCTATGGAGGAACTTTGAATGTCTTTGAATTTACAAGAGTTGGCTTAACGTTGGACCAGAGCTAGCTAGCTAGCTAACAAGCTTGTGTGTGCAGAGCGGCACCAGAATTAAAAACACGTCTTACCTTTTTGCAGTTAATAAATCCAATGTGAAACGTGATAACTATAGTGTCCGTAACTAGCATTGAAAAAGTTAATCCATTCTTCGCTAATTAAAAATCTCTCCCTAATTTCTGAATCACACTTGTAATGTCAGTAGGCTACAGTAGACTACGCTTCAGAGGGGGAGGGGTATGTAGCCTACACACACACTGGAAATGAGTTTCAGCTGGCAGGCAGACACTGGAATACATTTCTGAGTGAAAGAGTGAGGGCTTTGCATAGACGCCTTGTTGCGTTTTTTATGGTCTTGATACAGCACTTCCTCATGCATGGGTTCATATGTATTCAAGGCATCGTAGTGTTTACCACTCAAACCTGATTGGCTCTGTGTTCAACTATGATGTGTTAGCCCGACATCCAGGCTATCCCACTATGGGATATTACTTTTATAATTCTGTCAGACTGGATCCTTCCACGCCAGAGAGAGTTGTGGAAAGCAATTATTTGTTGGCTTGCTGAAAACGTCACAGCAAGCTAATCGATCAGAGTATGACAGAGATCAATAGGCCTTGTTAGATTATGAATTTATCGTGTGTGGATGTGAGGTCTGCTCAACCCAGCGGCTAGACAACTATGGGGATCAATAAAAAGAGGCAGGCAGCAACAGAAGTAAATACATCTAATAGTAATAGCAGTATGTTGTGATGTGTGGCTGTGCTGGCCTCTAGTGGCAATCCTACATTATTACATAATGTGAGTGTTGTCTGTATTGATATAGCTGATCCAAATTGTAAAAACAGACGTAAAAGGGCTAACATATATTGCAAGTCAAGTCTAGCGTTCTTTATTGTGAGATATGCAAACGACAATACGAACATGTATAATCACTCTCAGAATCACAGGGTTCTGTGTGGCAATGCATGGTCTCTCCACAAACGCTTGTTCCATCGTACACACACTTGTTTCATTCTCATAATATGTGCCTTTAATAATGCAGATTTGACAGATCAGTTAGTGTGAGTGGAGGGATTCTCAGAGCGAGATATTCACATTACATTTAAGTCAGTTTAAGTTCTGTTGGAGACAGGGTTGTTCTTTGTAACAGGGGGGCTGCCAGCCGATCAATGCAGCAGGCTTTCACAAAACCCAAAGGTTACGAAATGTTTCTCAAAACAAAGAAAGGCAACAGTGAAAATCATCAGATTGTCTTTGAGTGGGGAAGGGACATGATTCATATAACACATTGGTATCAGTGCTGTAGTCTTTGGAGACTCCTCTTTCTTCAATAATGCCTAGCAGCCAAAACAGTTAGAATAAAACGCCTAATTTCAATCCTGTAATCTTTGGATACTATATGGCCATGGGGGGGATTGGTCTAAATTATTTTGCTCTGATTTAGATTTCTCTTTCATTTGATCAGTGCTGTAAAGCATGGTTGGGCTCAATTCAGTTTAGAAAATTGCCAATTTGTGTGAATCATCTCTGCCAACAGCCGTTCTTGTAAAAGCTTAACTCCACTTCTAGCTAATAAACCTGAATGAAACAACAGAACAATGCTAATCAACAACAAGCTGGGAGGATGCAGGAAGCCTCCCCTCATTCAAACCACTATAAATTAATATAAAGAACACAATCTACTCTCTAACCTTTACACCTAGCTATTAATTACTGCAGTAACTTGGGTCAACAATGACTTCTAATGAGAGAGAGAACAAGAGAGATGGAGTGCAGTGTCAGGTTGGGTGCCATCGCTCATTTCTGCAGCCTTAACACACCTCCAGCCCACCTCTTCACACAGACACACACTTGCTCTCGCACATACACGCCTCTCATTCATCATCCCCTCCCACTGATACACATTAACCCAGTGACCTCCCCCCACTCCAGGCCTCCCCTTGACCACTCATCATCAAAGCCAAGTGTATTTATAAGGCTGCCTGTGTGTGTATATGGATGAGGACCAGGGCCGTTCTGTCCATTAAGCAGAATCTGAGAATCCCAAGGAGAGGGGCTTTATGCATATTAACAAGGCTCTGGTCCTCTGCTGGACTGGCCTATCAGGTCAGGGGGTAAGAGGTCAGAGCTGGAGTGGGATGGAACAGGGATAGATAGGGCTGACAGACGAGCACACACACTGATTGCCCAGGGTGTCTGCAAACAGTCACTCCTTCTATCCGTTTCTAAATAGATTGGGGTCGGGGAGCAGCTTAGTGACAATTCTACAACTGCTCAGAATAACACAAAACTTTCCAAAGAAAGTTACACAATTATTCTGCTTCCTCTCAATATGGAGTTGGGCCGTAAACTGGAGCTATTTTATTCAAGAGCATATAGTACTACATAGCTAGGAAGCTTTTTAGTCTTACCGACACAGCCCCGGGATATGAAACATCTAACTAGAGATGAGAAAAGTCTGTGGCCTAACAAACGTCTCAGGCCCAAAGCATCATGGCATGTCCTCGGACTTACAGCACAGCTCCCTCTTTCTCATGTAGTGTCTGTACCTATCTAGTTGTACTGGTTATCCCTGATCAGCATTGATTGCATAGTCACTGTCCAGAGGAATACTGCTCTGCCACCTGCATGCTAAAACTCTTATTACATTTGCTGCTATTACAATACATATCATATAGGAGTTAGCACATGGCTAGCAGGATGGACTAATCGCCTTGCCCACAAATCCATTACAGCTATCTAAAAGCTTCATCAGATACATAGCATGTTTTCATATTAGTACTTTTATATCAGAAGACATAGAAGTAGCCCCGTGTAGCTCAGTTGGTAGAGCATGGCGCTTGCAACGCCAGGGTTGTGGGTTCGTTTCCCACGGGTGGCCAGTATGAAAAATGTATGCACTCACTAACTGTAAGTCGCTCTGGATAAGAGCGTCTGCTAAATGACTAAAATGTAAGTAAAGAAACTGACACTGTATTTGGATAACTGACCCAAAGCATAAACAAAAAACAAAGAAGTTCCCTGAAAATGTTTGCATAAAGAAATATCATCATGTGCCATGGTTGTGGAGATTAGGAAGGAAACCATGGAGGCTTTCATTGGGATCTACTTTGAATAACACTCTGTGAAGGGACAGCGTGCTGAAACTAAATGGGAGCATTATAGGTGTTAGACTCAAGATAACACAGAGAAGGTAGCTAAGGCAGTGGACTACATTTGGTATGGATCACCTCACATTTTGGTCTTATGACAGGTCACCCATAAGTCCTAGAGTCAGTACTTTCACATTTAAGCAGGATGTCGTCAACGATGTCTCAATCAGCCTCAACAGTTGTCGCATGATGCCAGTTGACTGGAAGTATTAGTTACAAATGGAGTAAATTGCAGAATATCAAAAAGAATGTGCTTTAAATTGTAGTTATTTCTGCTCATTGTTAATCTATGGTCTCTTTCTCAAACATCTGGAGAGGCTGGGCAGGCAGGACAGAGCTTCAGCCTGTTGTCCTCAGAAACTGTTCTGGTTTCAATGCCAGCCTACTCATTCAGAAGCATCTGTGCCCCACCTGAAGTGTCCATCATAATCCAAAACGTGTACGCACAGCAGTGTTCTAGAATAATGGATCGTTGGTTTCATACTTTTACAATTCTCAGCGCTGCTCAAGCATTTTCTCCAACTGTCAACACATTCAAATGAATACCCACGTTGGTTGGGAATTGTGGGGAGGTGAGCTTTCAGGATGTGGGTCCCCACGGACGGTGGTCTCAGCGCTGCATAGCTATGTCACAATGGGACGCCGGACTATCGTGTCTCAGCGTCTGTGGACTATGATTTATGCTTAAGATTCACAATGTCATTGGACTGAATATGAGCAGCAGACAGACAAGGGGAAGAGTCAAGACTGTCTGAATAAATACTGCCCCTAACATATTAGTTCAGTGCATGCAACACTGTTTAGTTCATTTCAACATCTCCCACACATGACATAGGATACCAAATTCTTCAGTATTGGATTATTCTATAATCTCACCATAATCAACAAATAGCTACACTAGCACAGCTCTCATACATTCATTTGTCATGCAGACTAACTCACACAGACAGAAATCAGGTAGAACTGAAAGTAGGCTACCGTGTTACGAAACTGTCAGCTCGAATGCTCTTCAACTGAAATATTCAACTGAAAACCCTATTCATCGGTTCTGAAAGTAAAGTAAGCTTGTTGCTTTGTACTGTACAGTGCTAAGGAAATAACCCATCCCTTTCATAACGTATCGAAAACTGTTAACTTCCACTCACATCAGCCCAGCCATTCAGGAGTAAACATAGTGTATGGGTCAATTTGGACAAAATTGAATAATACTGTATATGGTAGAAATTATTAGATAAAAAATGTCAGAAATTACAACAAAAAATTATATTATATCATGTACCACAGAAAAGTGCTGCAGTTGGAGTTTAGACTCGGAACGTTCTAAAACTCAGTGTGATTCTACTGATGATCTGGAGTGGTACCTTTGGAATTCAAGACTCAAAACAAACATCTCATAGACAAATAGGTGATGGGAAGGTAACTTTGGACAAGATGAAATTGTGGCTCAGCCTTTAACAAGAGAGACCCATGATCAATCAGAAACGGTTTCAATTACACAAATAAATATAGGATATTCAAGCCATTGAGTATGAAGAAAACTAGGGCCCTATTCAATCCAAACTGCTTGCTGGCTTTACGAAACCCATAGGGCACTTGGTACTGTACTTGTGCTTGTGCTTTACAAGGTGGGTGGACATAAAGTAATTATCTTGTTCAGGTTTTGACATCAGCACAGTGTGCAAAATGGGACAGTGTGCAGCTTTGGCCAGTGAGGATTTATCTACTGAAAGTCAAGCCATCTACCCCTATGATAAACATACAACCCATCAGAATCTGTCAACAGCAGCATCCAGCAGTATACATCCCCATAGGAGGACATGGAAGATTGCAAAAGGACAGATTTGTATAATCCAGACTGTTGCTACGTACAGTAAAACTACAGGACACAGTAGGTTAACTCTGGCCCTAGAAGCTGCAGAAAGCAGAGTGGTGATCTGATATGATTATACACATCATGACAGTGACTGACAGACTCGGTCCTCGGCCTGTGCTCTTCAGCAGACGGTGTGTGTTTGTATGTGTGCATGCGTAGTGTATGTGTGTCGTGTGTGTGTGTTCACTGCACGGTCTGGTACAGATAGCCTCTCTTGTAAGCACTCCGGGGGTAGAATGTGGCAACGACAAACTTCCCGTCAAAGGTCCGTCCCGTCAGCAGTCTCTGGGCCTCTTTGGAGTCGCCTGCGTTAGCGTATTCTACAAACACCTGGGGGAAACATGCATGCACACAGATTAAGCCAAGAACAGATGGTAAAAATGCATGTCTCCAATATCTACAACTCTATCAACTACAAAGACTGTATGGAAGTATTAGAAAGACAACAATAAACTGGCAATGGGGCTAGTTGTGTGTCTTACCTGTCCTTTGCCTGGGTTCTCCTTGGGGATGAGCAAAGAGACCACAGAGCCATACTTCTGACACTCCTCCTTCATGTCCTCCAAGATTTCTGACAACACAACAACATCATGCTAGTTAGTCACAATAACAATGTGATCAGTGTAGGAAATTCAAATAGAAAAAAAGGAAATAGGGGGGATATTTTGCCCGTTGACACATTTTCAGGGGCATTTTAGAAAAATATGGGAGCATTTATGTTTTTTTATTTACAATGTAACATCTTACCACTTGTTTTAAAGGTATAGTCAATGACGCATGAAGTGGACTGCAGAAACGTGCAGACTTCCATAACAACTAAGAGCGCGAAGCTCAACTTCTCCTCTGTGTGAGGCTGGGCATTGTCTTGCATTGGGCTCATCTGCAATATCTGCAGTTAATCTTGCTGCTCGTGGCAATGTCAGATCGCTGAGTCTATATATAGTCTAATCATATTGTTTATTTCCCTGATGACTTGTAGTGCAGCACCACGCACCTTGCAATAGGGCTGCACGATTAATCGAAATTGCGATATTGACATATGCAATATCCATATCACAAGAGGCTGCGATTTTCTTTCTTTGGATCTCCGTTAATACAACAAAAACTTACATTTACATTTACATTTTAGTCATTTAGCAGACGCTCTTATCCAGAGCGAGTTACAGAAGCAATTAGGGTTAAGTGCCTTGCTCAAGGGCACATCGACAGATTTTTCACCTAGTCGGCTCGGGGATTAGAACCAGCGACCTTTCGGTTACTGGCACAACGCTCTTACCCACTAAGCTACCTGCCGCCCACTAACTTGACTACGGTACCTCCACCAAAGATATGCGCGCTAGACTACACTCATTCACTCTCTACATGCACAGAGGATGCTGACCAATCACAAGCGGGCTCTCTCACCCTCTGCATGGCATGCAAATGCTGGCCAATCACAAGCATCCCCGCTTAGAGCTCGCAGTTAGATGCTGGTGAGAAGCGAAAGGGCTTTACCAAAGACAGTACAGTATGAGGTTTAGGAACCTCAGTGTGTATCGGAAACATGAGTGATGCTAGTGCTAATGAGAACGTTGATTTGGTGCAAAAGAAGGGCGCCTCTTCAGTGGTATGGCAGTATTTAGGCTACAGGCAAATAGATGTCAACCAAATGCATGTGTTCTGCAAAAAGTGCCTCAGAGTTGTGGCGACAACAAGAGCAACACAACACATTTATTCAATCATTAGAATAATAACCATCTCCTACTTTGACGAATGCATGTAAAAAAAAAAGTTATGTAGTGAGTGTACAGCTTGTATAACCGTGTAAATTTGCTGTCCCCTCAAAATAACACAACACACAGCCATTAATGTCTAAACCGCTGGCAACAAAAGTGAGTACACCCCTAAGTGAAAATGTCCAAATTGGGCCCAAAGTGTCAATATTTTGTGTGGCCACCATAATTTTACAGCACTGCCTTAACCCTCTTGGGCATGGAGTTCACCAGAGCTTCACAGGTTGCCACTGGAGTCCTCTTCCACTCCTCCATGACGACATCACGGAGCTGGTGGGTGTTAGAGACCTTGCACTCCTCCACCTTCCGTTTGAGGATGCCCCACAGATGCTCAATAGCGTTTAGGTCTGGAGACATGCTTGGCCAGTCCAGCTTCTTTAGCAAGGCAGTGGTCGTCTTGGTGGTGTGTTTGGGGTCGTTATCATGTTGGAATACTGCCCTGCGACCCAGTCTCCGAAGGGAGAGGATCATGCTCTGCTTCAGTATGTCACAGTACATTTTGGCATTCATGGTTCCCTCAATGAACTGTAGCTCCCCAGTGCCAGCAGCACTCATGCAGCCCCAGACCATGACACTCCCACCACCATGCTTGACTGTAGGCAAGACACTTGTCTTTGTACTCCTCACCTGGTTGCCGCCACACACGCTTGACACCATCTGAACCAAATAAGTTTATTGGTCTCATCAGACCACAGGACATGGTTCCAGTAATCCATGTCCTTAGTCTGCTTGTCTTCAGAAAACTGTTTGCAGGCTTTCTTGTGCATCATCTTTAGAAGAGGCTTCCTTCTGGGACGACAGCCATGCAGACCAATTTGATGCAATGTGCGGCGTATGGTCTGAGCACTGACAGGCTGACCCCCCACCCTTTCAACCTCTGCAGCAATGCTGGCAGCACTCATACGTCTATTTCTCAAAGACAACCTCTGGATATGACGCTGAGCACATGCACTCAACTTCTTTGGTCGACCATGGCGAGACCTGTTCTGAGTGGAACCTGTCCTGTTAAACCGTGTAAATATTTGTATGAACATAAGATTCAACAAAATGAGACATAAACTGAACAAGTTCCACAGACATGTGCCTAACAGAAATTGAATAATGTGTCCCTGAACAACGGGGGGGGGTCAAAATCAAAAGTAACAGTCAGTATCTGGTGTGGCCACCAGCTGCATTAAGTACTGCAGTGCATCTCCTCCTCATGGACTGCACCAGATTAGCCAGTACTTGCTGTGAGATGGTACCCCACTCTTCCACCAAGGCACCTGCAAGTTCAAAATAAATTTCTGGGGCGAATGGCCCTAGCCTTCACCCTCCGATCCAACATGTCCCAGACGTGCTCAATGGGATTGAGATCCGGCTCTTTGCTGGCCATGGCAGAACACTGACATTCACGCACAGAACGAGCAGTATGGCTGGTGGTATTGTCATGCTGGAGGGTCATGTCAGGATGAGCCTGCAGGAAGGGTAGCACATGAGGGAGGAGGATGTCTTCCCTGTAACGCACAGCGTTGAGATTGCCTGCAATGACAACAAGCTCAGTCCGATGATGCTGTGACACACCGCCCCAGACCATGACGAACCCTCCACCTCCAAATCAATCCCACTACCGAGTACAGGCCTCGGTGTAACGCTCATTCCTACGACGATAAACGCAAATCCGACCATCACCCCTGGTGAGACAAAACCGCGACTATTGCGGACAGTGCTCAGACTGTCCGCAATAGGCTGAGAGAGTCTGGACTAAGAGCTTGTAGGCATGTTTTAAGGCAGGTCCTCACCAGACATCACCTATGAGCACTTTTTGCCAGTTCTGTCTGGTACAGCGACGGTGGGTTTGTGCCCATAGGTGATGTCTGGTGAGGACCTGCCTTATAACAGGCCTACAAGCTCTCAGTACAGACTCTCTCAGCCTATTGCGGACAGTCTGAGCACTGATGGAGAGATTGTATGTTGTTGACATTGCAATTTATTGCCCTGGCCACATCTGCAGTCCTCATGCCTCCTTGCAGCATGCGTAAGGCACGTTCACGCAGATGAGCAGGGACCCTGGGCATCTTTCTTTTGGTGTTTTTCAGAGTCAGTAGAAAGGCCTCTTTGAAGTTCATCCTTACAATGTGATTTTTTTTTCTCAATTTGTCTGTCATAGTTGACTTGTACCTATGATGAAAATTACAGGCCTCTCTCATCTTTTTAAGTGGGAGAACTTGCACAATTGGTGGCTGACTAAATACTTTTTTTCCCCACTGTAGCCTCGATATTGTTATTTTATTGTTACTTAAAAATAAAAATAAATGACTAGTTTCTTTTGTAAACTTTTTCTTAACTCTTATTTCTCTTAACTGAATTAATTTTCTTATACAGTGTTTGGATGGCGACTTGTGAGAGATGGAATCTTGTATCTCCTGTCTAGCTTGTTTATCATCTTCTTGAAGCCGTCTTTGCTGACTGTGTAAATAGGAACCATGTCTTTGGCTATGTGATAGCCTCAGTGATTTCTGTGTCTGTGCGGGATGTTTTTTTTGTAGGGAGTTACACTTGAAAACGTATCTGCAATCAATACCTGTTTAACGTAGGTGGCTGGTTGTGGCTGAGGGACTTCGCTGCTGTCGGGCCCTTTTTATATAAAATCAGCAAAAAAAGAAACGTCCCTTTTTCAGGACCCTGTCTTTCAAAGATAATTTGTAAAATCCAAATAACTTCACAGATCTTCATTGTAAAGGGTTTAAACACTGTTTCCCATGCTTGTTCAATGAACCATAAACAATTAATGAACATGCACCTGTGGAACGGTCGTTAAGACACTAACAGCTTACAGACGGTCGGCAATTAAGGTCACAGTTATGAAAACTTAGGACACTAAAGAGGCCCTTCTGCTGACTCTGAAAAACACCAAAAGAAACATGCCCAGGGTCCCTGCTCATCTGCGTGAACATGCCTTAGGCATGCTGCAAGGAAGCATGAAGACTGCAGATATGGCCAGGGCAATAAATTGCAGTGTCCGTACTGTGAGACACCTAAGACAGCGCTACAGGGAGACAGGACGGACAGCTGATCATCCTTGCGGTGGCAGACCACGTGTAACAACACCTATACAGGATCAGTACATCTGAACATCACACCTGCGGGACAGGTACAGGATGGCAACAACAACTGCCCGAGTTACACCAGGAATGCACAATCCCTCCATCAGTGCTCAGACTGTCCGCAATAGGCTGAGAGAGGCTGGACTGAGGGCTTGTAGGCCCTCAGTCCAGCCTCAGCAAAGCTGTCATCAAGGCAAAGGGTGGCTTCTGTGACACTTTTTTTGGTTACTACATGATTCCATTTGTGTTATTTCATAGCTTTGATGTCTTCACTATTATTCTACAATGTAGAAAATAGTAAAAATAAAGAAAAACCCTTGAATGAGTAGGTGTGTCCAAACCTTTGACTGGTACTGTATGTGTAATAATCCTATCTATTAACATATGTAGCCTATTACAATGTTGGAAAAGATTTGTTTAATTTGGTTTTGTATTCAGTTAGCACAGTATTTATTCATTCATATGATCTCATTTTAGAAATGATGTTCTCTACCCTGACACTTGTTTTAACGATGTCTGATGGAATTACCAAGTTTTCACCTAAGTGTTTGAAAATCACAATTCACAACTGCAATATCTGGCCCCCAAAACATTAGCAATTTGATATTTTGTCCAAATCATGTAGCCCTACCTTGCAATATCAATATCATCCCAAAACGTTTTGCCTTTGTCACTGTCATTTTAGGGGCATATTTTGGAAATCTAGGGGCAAAATACCCTAAAGCCCCAGTGTACTTCCGACGCTGATAGTGATAATGAGCAACTGTAGGAGCTATTTAGCGTCAGTGGAGAAAGCTGGTTAGAAAACGCTGTGCCCTACCTTCATACTCCTCCTCATTGTGCAGGTGGCTGTCATCGATCAGGTTGAGCAGGCGCAGAACAGGAGAGGGAAGCAGAACCAAGTCTTCTATATGAGGAGCTGTCACACACACAATATTTTCTCAGTCAATAGGTTTAAGAGGCCTTTTACAGGGTTTATACAGCTCCACCAACCCCACTCTACTATGCTTATAATCTTTGTTGATTTCAATGAAAATTCAATATGAACATTTCATAAAGAGGTAGATGTTTACAAGCAGAGAGGGAAAGAGGGGTTTGGTGGGGGGGCGAGAGTGGAGAGAGAGCTGGTAAGATTCTGCTGTATTACAAGCTATCAAGCTGTCTGAGAGGGAGGTATGTGCCCATATCGGCTGTGACTAACCAAAAGGAATGCTGAAGAAGGGGCTAAGCAGGGCCGTCTCGGCTGTGCCTCTGTGCTTGGGGTTGTTGTGAAGCATGCTGCAGGAGCATACAAACATTACATATTACAATTAAATGTCAACATTAGGTACCCCTCTCGCAGGATAATCATATGCATTTCAATACGTTTCCAATGTTGAAAATGACAACTTATATTTAAGGGAGTGCAGAGTCAATTTGTTACAATGGATAAAATGTCTGCATTTACCTAAAAACAACAAAAACTAAATGCATATGGTCCTGAATGAATGAATGTTGTTACCTTTTGATAAGGTCTCTGAGGTGATAGACAGGGATGGCAGGAACCACCACACTGTTATTGGCAAAGATATGGTCGACTATTGCTGCACTGTTGTCCTGCAGGAGCAAAGAACAATAGGCTACAGAACAGTAGTTTGGACAACACACCCATGTCTGTCTGATAAATGTGTATTATCTATCGATCCATCTTTCTGAAGAACATATACAACTATTAGCTACAGGTAGAACAGAGTCCACTGCATTCCTAGGAAAACAAGTACCCATGTCTCTATTAGCTACAGTCCAATGTAAGACAGTCCACTGTATGTCTGGCTATGTAATCACAGCAGGTGGCTGTATATAGGACCTTTAAGCAGCTTAACATTCACAAGGCCACGGGGCAAGATGGATTACCAGGACGCAACACCCTAGTGCCCTCCAAGCTCATCACTAAGCTCAGGACCCTGGGACTGAACACCTCCCTCTGCAACTGGATCCTGGACTTCCTGACGGCCGACCCCAGGTGGTAGGGTAGGCAACAACACCTCCATCACGCTGACCCTCAACACGAGGGCCCCTCAGGGGTGCGTTCTTAGTCCCCTCCCGTACTCCCTATTCACCCATCCACGGGGCTGTAGTGGAGCGAGTCGAAAGCTTCAAGTTTCTCAGTATCCACATCACTAAGGAGATAACATGGTCCACACACACCAACACAATCGTGAAGAAGGCACAACAACGCCTCTTCCCCCTAAGGAGGCTGAAAAGATGTGGCATGGGCCCTAAGATTTGATTAGCTGTTCAGGAGTCTTATGGCTTGGGGGTAGAAGCTGTTAAGAAGCCTTTTGGACCTAGACTTGGCACTCCGGTACAGCTTGCAAGGCGGAAGCAGAGAGAACAGTCTATGACTAGGGTGGCTGGAGTCTTTGACAATTTTTAGGGCCTTCCTCTGACACTGTCTGGTATAGAGGTCCTGGATGGCAGGAAGCTTGGCCCCAGTGATGTACTGGACCATACGCACTACCCTCCGTAGTGTCTTGCGGTCGGAGTCCGAGCAGTTGCCATACCAGGTGGTGATGCAACCAGTCAGGATGCTCTCGATAGTGCAGCTGTAGAACTTTTTGAGGATCTGAGGACCCATGCCAAATCTTTTCAGTCTCCTGAGGGGGAATAGGCTTTGTTGTGCCCTCTTCACGACTGCCTTGGTGTGTTTGGACCATGACAGTTTGTTGGTGATGTGGACCTTGAAGCTCTCGACCTGCTCCACTACAGCCCCGTCGAAGAGAATGGGGGCGGGCTTGGTCCTCTTCTTTTTCCTGTAGTCCACAATCATCTCCTTTGTCTTGATCACGTTGAGGGAGAGGTTGTTATCCTGGCACCAAACGGCCAGGTCTCTGACCTCCTCCCTATAGGCTGTCTCACTGTTGTTGTCTCGTCAGCAAACTTAATGATGGTGTTGGAGTCGTGCCTGGAAATGCAGTCATGGGTGAAAAGGGAGTACAGAAGGGGAGTGAGCATGCACACCTGAGGGGCCCCAGTGTTGAGGATCAGCGTGGCAGATGTGTTGTTACCTACCCTTACCACCTGGGGGCGACCCGTCAGGAAGTCCAGGATCCAGTTGCAGAGGGAGGTGTTTAGTCCCAGGGTCCTTTGCTTAGTGATGAGCTTTGAGGGCACTATGGTGTTGAACGCTGAGCTGTAGTCAATGAATAGCATTCTCACGTACAGTTGAAGTCGGAAGTTTACATACACTTAGGTTGGAGTCATTAAAACTCATTTTTCAACCACTCCACAAATTTCTTGTTAACAAACTATCGTTTTGTGCATGACACAAGTAATTTTTCCAACAATTGTTTACAGACAGATTATTTCACTTATAATTCACTGTATCACAATTCCAGTGGGTCAGAAGTTTACATACACTAAGCTGTGCCTTCAAACAGCTTGGAAAAGTCCAGAAAATGATGTAATGACTTTAGAAGCTTCTGATAAGCTAATTGACATAATTTGAGTCAATTGGAGGTGTAGCTGTGGATGTATTTAAAGGCTTACCTTCAAACTCAGTGCCTCTTTGCTTGACATCATGGGAAAATCTAAAGAAATCAGCCAAGACCTCAGAAAAAAAATGTGTAGACCTCCACAAGTCTGGTTCATCCTTGGGAGCAATTTCCAAACACCTGAAGGTACCACGTTCATTCGTACAAACAATAGTACGCAAGTATAAACACCATGGGACCATGCAGCCGTCATACCGCTCAGTAAGGAGACGCATTCTGTCTCCTAGAGATTATTGTACTTTGGTGCGAAAAGTGCAAATCAATCCCAGAACAACAGCAAAGGACCTTGTGAAGATGCTGGAGGAAACAAGTACAAAAGTATCTATATCCACAGTAAAACGAGTCCTATATCGACATAACCTGAAAGGCCGCTCAGCAAAAAAGAAGCCACTGCTCCAAAACCTCCATAAAAAAGCCAGACTACAGTTTGCAACTGCACATGGGGACAAAGATCGTACTTTTTGGAGAAATGTCCTCTGTTCTGATGAAACCAAAATAGAACTGTTTGGGCATAATGACCATCTTTATGTTTGGAGGGAAAAGGAGGTAGCTTGCAAGCCGAAGAACACCATCCCAACCGTGAATCACGGGGGTGGCAGCATCATGCTGTGGGGGTGCTTTGCTGCAGGAGGGACTGGTGCACTTCACAAAATAGATGGCATAATGAAGAAGAACAATTATGTGGATATATTGAAGCAACATCAAGACATCAGTCAGGAAGTTAAAGCTTGGTGGGAAATGGGTCTTCCAAATGGACAATGACCCCAAGCATACTTCCAAAGTTGGCTTTCCAAAAATGGCTTAAGGACAACAAAGTCAAGGTATTGGAGTGGCCTTCACAAAGCCCTGACCTCAATCCTATAGAAAATGTGTGGGCAGAAATGAAAAAAAACGTGTGCGAGCAAGGAGGCCAACAAACCTGACTCAGTTACACCAGCTCTGTCAGGAGGGATGGGCCAAAATTCACCCAACTTATTGTGGGAAGCTTGTGGAAGGCTACCCGAAACATTTGACACAAGTGAAACAATTTTAAGGCAATGCTACCAAATACTAATTGAGTGTATGTAAACTTCTGACCCACCGGGAATGTGATGAAAGAATTCAAAGCTGAAATAAATAATTCTCTCTACTATTATTCTGACATTTCACATTCTTAAAATAAAGTGGTGATCCTAACTGACCTAAGACAGGGAATTTTTACTAGGATTAAATGTCAGGAATTGTGAAAAACTGAGTTTAAATGTATTTGGCTAAGGTGTATGTAAACTACCGACTTCAACTGTAGGTGTTCCTTTTGTCCAGGTGGGAAAGGACAGTGTGGAGTGCAACAGCGATTGCATCATCTGTGGATCTGTTGGGGCGGTATGCAAATTGGAGTGGGTCTAGGGTTTCTGGGATAATGGTGTTGATGTGAGCCATGACCAGCCTTTCAAAGCACTTCATGGCTACAGACGTGAGAGTTACGGGTCTGTAGTCATTTAGGCAAGTTACCTTAGTGTTCTTGGGCACAGGGACTATGGCGGTCTGCTTGAAACATGTTGGTATTACAGTCAGGGACAGGTTAAAATGTCAGTGAAGACACTTGCCAGTTGGTCAGCGCATGCTCGGAGTACACGTCCTGGTAATCCGTCTGGCCCTGCGGCCTTGTGAATGTTGACCTGTTTAAAGGTCTTACTCACATCGGCTACGGAGCGCGTGATCACACAGTCGTCCGGAACAGCTAATGCTCTCATGCATGCTTCAGTGTTGCTTGCCTCGAAGCGAGCATAGAAGTAATTTAGCTTGTCTGGTAGGCTTGTGTCACTGGGCAGCTCGCGGCTGTGCTTCCCTTTGTAGTCTAATAGTTTGCAAGCCCTGCCACATCCGACGAGCATCGGAGTCGGTGTAGTACGATTCAATCTCAGTCCTGAATTGACGCTTTGTCTGTTTGATGGTTTGTCAGAGGGCATAGCGGGATATCTTATAAGCGTCCGCCCCCCTCCTTGAAACCGGCTGCTCTACCCTTTAGTTCAGCGCGGATGTTTCCTGTAATCCATGGCTTCTGGTTGGGGCATGTACGTACGGTCACTGTGGGGACGACGTCGTTGATGCACTTATTGATGAAGCCAGTGACTGATGTGGTGTACTCCTCAATGCCATCGGAAGAATCCCGGAACATATTTCAGTCTGTGCTAGCAAAGCAGTCCTGTAGCTTAGCATCTGCGTCATCTGACCACTTCTTTATTTACCGAGTCATTGGTGCTTCCTGCTTTAGTTTTTGCTTGTAAGCAGGAATCAGGAGGATAGAGTTATGGTCAGATTTGCCAAATGGAGGGCGAGGGAGAGCTTTGTACGCGTCTCTGTGTGTGGAGTAAAGGTGGTCTAGAATGTATTTTTCCTCTGATTGCACATTTAACATGCTGGTATTAATTAGGTCAAACTGATTTAAGCTTCCCTACATTAAAGTTCCCGGACACTAGGAGCGACACCTCTGGTTGAGCGTTTTCCTTTTTGCTTATGGCCTTATACAGCTCATTGAGTGCGGTCTTAGTGTCAGCATCGGTTTGTGGTGGTAAATAGACAGCTATGAAAAATATAGATAAACTATCTTGGTAAATAGTGTGGTCTACAGCTTATCATGAGATACTCTACCTCAGGCGAGCAAAACCTTGAGGACTTCCTTAATATTAGATTTTGTGCACCAGCTGTTGTTTACAAATATACACAGTCCGCCACCCCTTGTCTTACCGGAGGCAGCTGTTCTATCTTGCCGATGCAGCGTATATCCCGCCAGCTGTATGTTATCCATGTCGTCGTTCAGCCACGACTCGGTGAAACATCAGATATGACCGTTTTTAATGTCCCGTTGGTAGGATATCCGTGATCTTAGTTCGTCTATTTTGTTATCCAATGATTGTACGTTGGCTTATAGGACTGATTGTAGAGGCAGATTACGCACTCGCCGTCGGATCCTTACAAGGCACCCCGACCTACATCCCCGATATCTCTGTCTATTTCTCATGCGAATGACTGGGATTTGGGCCTTTGTCCAGTACGAGGTGAGTAATCGCTGTCCTGATAGCCAGAAGCTCTTTTCGGTCATAAGAGACAGTGGCAGAAACATTATGTACAAAATAAGTTACAAATAACCCGAAAAAACACACACAATAGCACAATTGGTTAGGAGCCCGTAAAACAGCAGCCATCTCCTTCGGCGCCTTTGACGCTTTTGCACTAATACTTTTGACTCATCACATACGCTGCTGCAACTGTTTATTATCTATCCTGTTGCCTAGTCACTTTACCCCTACATATATATACATATCTACCTCAATTACCTCGTACCCCTGCACATCGACTCGGTACTGGTACCCTGTGTATATAGCCAAGTTACCATTACTCATTGTGTATTTATTCCTCATGTTCTTATTATTTATTTTTTTCATTGTTGGGAAGGGCCTGTTGATTTGATTATATGTCAATAATGTGGTAAAGAACAGTCATTTAAACAGGTGTGTTAGTGCTGTGGTGGAACAAAATCCTGCACACTCCGTATAGTTGTAATCCAGGCCCGGAGTTGGAGGCCCATGCTGTGGACGTACCTTCCACTCGGGTGACCTGACGGTGTCTTTGAGTTTGATGCCTGAGTACATCTCCAGCAGGACAATGCCCAAGCTCCAGAGGTCCACAGCGGCCGAGCAGCCAGAGTCCCCCTCCACCTCCATCCCCGCCTGGGCCAGGGAGTTTTGACGCTCAGCCTCCGGGGCACGGTACCCATCTGTCTGGATGTATTTCACGTCCTGGGAACACAGAGAATGGAGGCAAAATGTTTCACACAGAGAAGATTGTATATTTTGTCCATTCTAGCATGACCATCTAGTCAGGGACTACTCTCCCTTGCCAAAGGACTACAGCAGACTCCAACATCTGTCCTCCACCAGTTTTTTTTGTCTTTTTTTATTTGTCATTTAGCAGACGCTCTTATCCAAAGCGACTTACAGGAGCAATTAGGGTTACGTGCCTTGCTCAAGGGCACATCAACAGATTTTTCACCAAGTCGGCTCAGGGATTTGAACCAGCAACCTTTTGGCTACTGACCCAACCTCTAAGCTACCTGGCCCCCTACCAGAGGTGTACTCATTAGTCCAAAACGTTTTGCAACGGAAAATGTTTACTCCAAACGGAAAACGTTTTGCAACGAAAACAAGAGTTTCTATTGGACAAATTCAGGTAGGTCCCTCCCTGTTTCGTTCCGTTTGCTTTTGTTTGGTTCTCAGTGAATACACCCCTGGTTCCCCTCACCAGAGGCCTACAGTCAGAGTCAAACCCCTATCCTTCAGTCCAATTCACCTGGTTGCCCTCTTTGAAGCTGAGGCCAAAGTCGATGAGTTTGAAGCACTCATCGTCCGCGCTCCAGAGCACATTGCGGGGCTTGAGGTCAGCATGTACGTAGCCCTCTCTGTGGAGGAAGGCAAGGGCCTCCAGGACGTCCCTGGCACAGTGCTGCACCAGCCACATGGAGTGGCCCTGCTTTTGGGCACCACCACACTGGGGGCTGCAGGCCCGGTTCTGGGTACTGGTCCTCACAAGCAGCTCAGACACACTGACGTCCAGCAGCTCAAGCAGCAGGCAGCGCGTGGCCACACCCACATGGCTGTGGTTGGTGAATACCCCGTACAGCGTTACTGTGGAGACAGCCAGGAGTGGTTAGGGTTACAGTCAGCACAGATTTGATTGGGGAGGGAAGGAGTTTACTAGGGGCTCTGTTTGAATACTCATAAAATGCATCCTTCTGTCATCCCTTCCTTTGGTAATCACTGATGGGATCTTTAAAGGAAAGTTATCACCCAGTTATCAAAGGTTATAAAACAGGGAGTGTTATGAAAACATGGAGGTGTATTATCTGAATATTCATGTATTATGAATGTAAAGTAAGTCTATATGGTGATATTGAGGAAGTAGAATTGATGTCATAATCAAAACCATATCCATTTAAAGCACAGTCCTTCGAAAATGTGGGGGCAAAGTAAACTCTCCAATATCTTATCTTCCTTTGAATTCGAAATTTTGGCTTATGTAGTACGACATCCGAGCACTTTTGGCATACTAAATATGTCCATACTATGACCAATAAGCATTATACATACTCAATTTACATCACAATAGTACAGTTAGTATGAGTATTTGAACATAGCTCACGTTTTAATTGGAATATGCTTACTAAGATTTTGACAATACGCCGAATAAGATAAGCAGAGTAAGGTATTTACATGACTATTGCCATATACTCGGCCTACTGCCATAATCAGTTTAATATCAAATTATTAGTGTGTGATATGACAGATCAGAGACAAGACTGAGATGTGTGACTTGGTTGTAATGACAGATTTGCAATCAGCCTGACAAGAACACAGACCCAAAGTAGCCAAGGTTAAATGAGGCTACACCCATGGCAATAAGACTCATTATTTGATTCTCACATAGCCTAGTCATGGGAGGCACACTAGTAAACGAGCACTGTAATTCCAGAGATTGTGCACAGTGCAACCATATTGCAATACAATGAACATTTCCTTACCGATGTTTTTGTGTCCTTGGATGTCTTCCAGCACGGACCTCTCCTTTTGGTAACCGTAATCTCCACTCTGAGTGTCCGCCTGGAACTCCTTTACCGCGGCCGTGCTCGCCCTCCCAGAGCTCACCCGGTATACTGAGGCCGAGACGCCTTGCCCGAGCCGGGCCTGGACGTTCCAAAACTCTCCAAATATTTCAAACAACACCGGCTTCATGGCCTGATCAACGCTTCCGGGAGATCCTGCCATCAACACTGAGCTGCTATCTGGACGGGGTACCTTCCCACTTGGATCTGAACTGCAGTGAGCCATTGAGATTAGTGAACCAAGCTAGCTAGCTAGACAGCTGTACGCAGCTGCGAGAACATGGCAATCAACCAGCGAGACACCTCGATAAAAAGACTGAACGCATCTACACAAGCCAGCACTGCGACGTGTCTACTCTCCATTTCTCGATCATGGAACTCAATAAATCAGTTGCGGGTTTCAACTGTAGCAGCCGATAGCAATACTTATGTTCCTAGCTATGTTGACATGTTATCCACTTCGCATTTGCTAGCTAACGTTAGGCTAATTCTGCTGAATGGGAAAAGTTGGCTACCTTCGGTGGCTAGTTAGATAAGTTAGTTGACTCCGACTCAAACATCAGCTTTAACAACATGCATGCAAAAGTTAACAAAATAAACGACCTAATTACACGCACTAAATCCAAACACTTTCGTTAAGCCAAGTAGTTTGCAAAGGCGAAAAGTTTATTCTTGATTTGGAGGACAGAGACTTTTGTCATTGTTTAGCTGGCCATCTTCCCGGAAGCAGCAGTCGTAAATTAATCTTCTTCTTCAGTGGGGTTTATCGGCGGTTGGCATCCAACGTTATGGTGCATTACCGCCACCTATTGTACTGGAGTGTGGGCCAGAGACAGGGAGAAACAAAATCAAATCAAATCAAATGTTATTTGCCACATGCGTCGAATACAACAGGTGTAGACATTACAGTGAAATGCTTACTTACAAGCCCTTAACCAACAATGCAGTTTTTAAGAAAAGAAAAAAAAGAAAAAAAAAAGTGTTAAGTAAAATAATATAATAATAATATGCCATTTAGCAGACGCTTTTATCCAAAGCGACTTGTCATGCGTGCATACATATTTGTGTGTGTGTGTGTATGGGTGGTCCCGGGGATCGAACCCACTACCATGGCGTTACAAGCGCCGTGCTCTACCAGCTGAGCTACAGAGGACCACAAAAAAAATAGATAAGTAAAAAATTAAAAATAGCAAATAACTAAAGAGCAGCAGTAAAATAAAATAACAGTAGGGAGGCTATATACAGGGGATATCGGTACAAGAGTCAATGTGCGGGGGCAGGGGTTAGTCGAGGTAATTGAGGTAATATGTACATGTGGGTAGAGTTAAAGTGACTATGCATAAATAATAAACAGAGTAGCAGCAGCCTAAAAGAGGGAGATGGGGTGGGGGGCAATGCAAATAGTCCGGGTTGCCATGATTAGCTGTTCAGGAGTCTCATGGCTTGGGGGTAGAAGCTGTTAAGAAGCCTTTTGGACCTAGACTTGGCGCTCCGGTACCGCTATCTGCCAGCCCCGCTGCTCTTAAAAAAGATTACAAAATATTTGAGACTATATCCAATGACGTTCTACTCAATATACTCTTTAAACTAATTTCCTGTATCCCCTTCTCCCTCATACTAGATCTCATCCTCTCTCGTTCCCTCTGATACTGCCCACACTGTAGCAATACATGCTCCACGATCTCTGTTTCCTGACAATAATCTAACTTTCCTGTTGGATGCTTTCCTATCACATTTAATGTTTTATTCAACTGGCTGTGTCCCACCCTTCATCTTGTAAAAATAGCCTCCTCTCTTCTGTCGTCGTAAATTCAAACGTCACGCTTCTCTATTTCTACTTCCTCTCGTACCTGATTGGCTAGGTAGTTGTCATTTCCCCCTACAGATCTAGGATCAGTCTACAGTTCAATAATGATAAAGAATTATGCCGAGGGTCAACAAAAAAACTGACGGTAGATCAGTTCTTATTGGATGGTCTCAACTATTTTACTATCATAGTTGTCTGAGATGGTTAACGCGACTTTATGATTAACTTGATCTTACTCAGTTTTGCTCATTCTTTCTTCAATACAGTAACGGTAAATGTATAATGCACAAAAATATGTAATACGGCAAAAATGTGTCTCTGAGCTGCAGGGCGTTCCCATTCGACAGGAGTGCCACGTCAAAGTGACGGATGTAGCTAGGTGTACTCGAGGGGGGGTACCGTAGTCAATACAAGAGTCACCGGTTAAACGCTGTCCGACCAAATTGATTCCTAGACACAGCGTTGAAGGTAAGCCTTTATTAACTTCAACTGCTACTCACTTCGTTACATTTTTATCTAATAGTCTAGTTAGACCATTTTGTTTTTCAACCAGGGTTGTAGAATAGCTACGAGGTTTCAATTCTTGTCGCGCACCCAATTGGTAGCGTGCTGTTGTGTAGGACCACAAATGGGATGATGATGATAGTCATTATGTGTAGGTAGGTAATATCTGATTTGGTTAGCTAACATAACCGCAGCTTTATGGATAGAGATGATAGTGTAAGATGTGTAGTATTACGTTAGCTAGCTACTGTAGTAATAGCCTGCTTGTACATAGTTTTGGTGCATCAATGGGGGACTTATTTATCCATTGTATGTTAGAACATTTCCCATGTCGTGGTTTGTCTGAAAGCTGGGGAAATGTTCTGTGAAGTTTAGTGTCAATTACATAACTTAATATTTGTGTCCCGAGTATTTGGTTTTGCCCTGCTTATTGCAGTAGACTAGGCTTCAAGCTAAAGCAATGTTACGCCACTATTGGTGTGCCAAGTTGACAGCTCAGCTCATCTGCTGATGTAAATCAAAGGTGAAATGGTCAAATGGGCATGTAGTCTAGTACAACAAGTCCCCGACTGGAATGTCCTCATAGATGTCTAATGAAGTCACCTAGCTTTGCTTGACGAAACATGGCAGGCACACCCATGTCATTATAGTCCCAAAAAGATCATTGATGTAGGTGTGGCTGTTCACCATATTTATGACAAATTCAGATTGTGAAACGTCTTCTCTTTTTAGTCATTAAGCTAGTGTTGAACCAGCATCTGTTTTCTTTTTAGGGCTAGTGTATTCCAATGATGCTGCACCAGTGCTTCCTAATTCCTAATACCTATCTGATGTGATCCTGACACTCAAAATCATTTTCCATTGTATTGGGTGTGGTAGTTTTCAGAGGAGATTTGAGTAATGTGATCATCGTGACTGTGTAGGCTAGGTAAATATCCCTGACACTTACAACACGTTCCTGTTCTCTTCTTTTCTGGGTGTGGTAGGTCGATTCCCTAGAGGAGATTCTTCAAGCTTAGCCAAGCAGTGTGATCATCGTCATGGAGAGCACCAGAAGCAGACTGACCCAGAGGTTGGCTGAAGCCGGCCAGTCTCACCTCCTGCAGTTCTGGGACGAGCTGACCCCTGAGCAGCAGGCCAAGATGACCTCTGACCTGGAAGCTATGGACTTCCAGGAGATCAACAGGTTCTTCCGCAGTGCCATGGAGGTGTCGGGCAGCAGCAAGCAGGAGAAGATGGACGCCCGCATGGAGCCAGTGCCCAGGGAGGTGTTGGGTAGTGTGACCAGGGACAGAGACCGCCTCAAGGACTGGGAGGAGGAGGGTGAGTCGTCTGGTACAGGGGTTCCCAAATGGTGGATTGGTTGGGACCAGACCAGTGTCAAATCCATATGTCAAATACTTTTAAAGTATTTTAGGTGTGCTTGATTTAGCTTGGAGTTTACGGTTTTGGTAAAGTCGGGCACAATGATGCATGCATTTCAGTCACAATAGTGCATCTCTGCCACAAAGCCTAAAGCAGGTTCTATTGATCAATTTAAAATGGGGGCTAATTTAATTCAACTGATTGAATTCCACTGGTTTTCAACATCATTGATTATTTGACATGCGACCAGGAAGTGAAACGGGCAGATAGGGAAATCTCATCAGGCTTTATGGTGTGCAGTATAATGTTATATAGTAGGTGTCTTCTGCCTTGTGTTACATTCTAGACTAGTCGTGCAGTGTGTGTGTGCGTGCGTGCAGTGCGGGTGTTTGTGTGTGTGTGTGTGTGTCTGTTGTCTCAGTTGCGCGAGGGCATAAACTGAGGTCAAACATTATGGCCTTTTCTCAACTGGATTTGCTCAACTGCTGCGTCCTTGCTCCTTCGTCTTCTCTCGCCTCCTTTTGAAAAAGGTCATGGGTAATCGAGGAGAGGCGGCATGGAGAGAGAGAACGTGGACCAAAATTTGTTTGTATGAAATTAGACTCGTTTTCCAATTGCGCGTCATCAGGCAAATTATGTTTACAGGGGTGCATCCCAAAATAAATGTAATTTATAAATAACAAATGAAGTTAGTTGTGCAAGACATTTTATAGATAAAATGCTAAGTAATATATTGTGTGCATGCTTTTCTCCTCCAACAAAACAAAAGCTGTTTCAAAGGGGTGTGGCAGATTTCAAAACTCTTCCGCGAAGGGCTCCGGTAGGATACACATAACTATCCTCGATGAAACGTGGATATTGAAGAGGGGAGGACACTCTTCACTTAGCCTACTAACGAAGTGATATCTCATTGACCACTTATCGGTTTCCGGGTCACGGAGGAGATAGGGTGGAGGACAGACTTTTGCCCAAATGAGTAAAGGCCTATGCAATACAATTTCCTCCAACCAAGCAGGGCTACTGAAACTAACCTGTCCAACATGTCCCTGGTAACCCCCTTCAAACAGCACAGTGACAGGCAGCAGCAAGGATAATTTACTGTGATCAGGTAATGGCAACTCTGAGGGGGTTAAACAAGACCTGGCAACACTTACATGACTTGGCAACCTTAAGGGTTAGGGGGTAAACCATGATGTCTTGTGATGTTGAAATAGCTAAATGGGGTACCTGGCTTGTATTTTGCAAATCAATGTCAGTGAGTTAGCCATCTAATGACAAACACTCAGATATAGCCTTATAACTCTTAACACTCTGATTCATAAAGAAAGCAGAATGTGGGTTTATTGAGAACATGAAGTCAGTCACACTGTTACCATTCCCAGTTTCTCTTTCTTCATTATCAAAGAAATATGGAGTTGTTTGAGAAGGTTAACTTCTCAAACAACAAGGGGATAGTCTATTTGTCAAATGGACTAGCCCCTTGGAGTAAAAGCTCAATGTTTAGCAGTCCTGAGCTGCAGCTGAGGAGGTCCAGCCTGAGGGATGAAGGAGGAGAGGAGGGGAGAAGCAAGGGATATCTGTTTCTGGCTTTGGCCTGACATAAATGGGGTACTGCTCACTGCACCCTCACTCATGAGGTCATCCTGCTCTGCGTCAGTTCTTAATCATGTGTGGTGTGTCAGAGCAGCCAACATCTACAGCAGCAAACTAAGGACACATAAACCCAGGGTGTATGTGTGTCAGGATAGCCAAAGCCTACAATGGCACCTCCCGCTCCCAGTCCATTCTCAATGGCTCAGGAATGTGAGTGCACATGTGTGTGTATTTGTGGACTAATCACAGACTCGTATAGCAACAGTTTATGTAAGTTAAGGTAGAGCTGTATAATAAGGATGTTGTTGACCTGGTACACTATATATACAAAAGTATGTGGACACCCCATCAAATTAGTGGATTCGGCTATATCAGCCACACCCGTTGCTGACCGGTGTATAAAATCGAGCACACCGCCATGCAATCTCCATAGACAAACATTAGCAGTAGAATGGCCTTACTGAAGAGCTCAGTGACTTTCAACGTGGCACCGTCATAGAATGCCACCTTTCCAACAAGTCAGTTTGTCAAATTTCTGCCCTGCTCGAGCTGCCCCGGTCAACTGTAAGTGCTGTTGTTGTGAAGTGGAAACGTCTAGGACAGGGGTGTCAAACTCATTTTAGCTCAGGGGCCACATGGAGGAAAATCTATTCCCAAGTGGGCCGGACCGGAAAAATCATGGTATATATAACTTAAAAACAACAACTTCAGATTGTTTTCTTTGTTTTAATACGATCAACATACAACATAAAGCTGGAGCCTGAGGACAGTGTGTCCAAAATAGTACAAGCACAACATCACTATTAATCATAAAACACGTCAAGTTTATTTGAAAATTCTAAAGAAAAAGAACACAAACACACAATGCCTCAGTGATTAACAGAACTGTTTCACAGATCACAGAACTATATCAGGGGGTCATTTCTCAGGCAGAAATGTAGATAAAAAGAATGAAATCCTGTTCCCCAAACAAGTGCAAGAACCACAGAGTCAAGAATAGGTTAAATATACAAATAAAATAAAATCAATTAAAAACAATAGCACATCAACATAAAAACATATAAACATAAAGCTGGAGCCTGAGGACAGTGTGTCCAAAAGCACAACATCACTATTAATCATAAAACACCTCAAGTTATTTGAAAGTTCTGAGGACAAAGAACACACAAACACACAATGCCTCAGTGATTCACAGAAGTATATCACAGATCACAGAACTATATCAGGGTGTCTCATGTAGCACTTTAAGTGGGGTTGCATAGTTTATTTGACTCCTGATACCTGGCATCTTTTAGCTTTCACCAGCGCATCAATATCAGGCGTCACATCCTGAGTGGCAGCCAACTTCAGGATGTGATTCAAGTGCTTGTGCGTGAGCCTTGAGCGCAGCTTTGTTTTATTTATGCTCGTGACAGAGAGAACTTGCTCACAAAGATATGTGGTTCCAAACATGCACAACAGTTTTGCAGCGAGGGCTGTCAAGTTGGGGTAACCTGGCAAGAGATTCTGATTAAATGTGTCCAAGCCAGCTGCGGCAAATTTGCCCTTCAAATCCGAGTCACACTGCAAGTCTATTATTTCAAGTTTGATGATGACGGGCAGATCAGAGGGATTCACGGTGAATGGCGAGCAAAAAACGTTGAAGTCTTTCTCCAGTTCACCAAAAATCTGAAAGCGTTGCTCAAACTCCCGTAACAGTCCCGTTATTTTATCTTTGAACCGCTTCATGTCTGCCACATGTTGGGTCGCGCACACATTTTTCAGACAGGGGAAGTGAGCTGCATCACCACCGGCAAGTTGCGTCTCCCACAATGACAGCTTCAACTTGAAAGAACGTATGCTGTGATAATACTGCGTGACAACTTTGTTGCGCCCTTGCAGCTGTTTGTTCAAGTTATTCAGGTGCTCTGTAACATCCACCATAAATGCAAGGTCCTGCATCCATTCTGCGGAATGGAATTCTAACACTGTTCAATTTCTTCTCGTAAATCAAAGAAACGCCTCAACACCTCGGCTTAACCATCTTACCTCAGTGTGGTATGGCAGGCCATAGATGTGGTCTTTCTCTCTGAGAAGGCTGTCAAACTGACGGTGATTCAGGCTTCTGGATCGGATGAAATTAACAGTTTGGATGACCACCTTCATGACGTTATCCATCTTTAATGACTTGCAACACAAAGCCTCCTCGTGCAAAATACAGTGAAAAGTCCAAAAATCACGTCCTCCATTTGCAGATTGCACTTTCTCTCTGAACTTTGTCACAACGCCTGCTTTTTTCCCGATCATTGAGGGCGCACCATCTGTAGCCAGGCTGACAGCGCGGGACCAGTCCACTCCGACCCTGTCCAGCGCGCCGACGAGTGCGGTAAAAATATCAGCTGCTGTCGTTGTATCTGTCAACGGCACCAACTCCACGAACTCCTCGGTGACGGTCAATGTGTCATCAACTCCGCGGATGAAAATGGCCAGTTGTGCAACATCTGTAATGTCCGTGCTTTCATCAATTGCAACCGAAAACGCAATAAATTACTTTACTTTTTGCTTCAACTGGCTGTCCAAATCCACTGAAAGATCGGAAATCCTGTCTGCAACTGTGTTTCTTGTCAGGCTGATATTTGCAAAACCCTGCCGCTTTTCAGGGCACACAATCTCCGCTGCCTTCATCATGCATGTTTTTACAAATTCACCCTCACTAAATGGTTTTGAAGCCACTGCGATTTCATTAGCAATGAGGTAGCTAGCTTTCACTGCAGCGTCACTGATGTCTCGGCTGTGAGTAAACACAGACTTGACCTACTTGCTCTGCCCCGGTATAAACAGTTTGCTTGCTTAACACAATTGCTATTGCGCCATCCAGTGGACGCAATTGGAACAGCAGTTTATTGAAAAATTGCAGCGCATTTTTATACTTTACAAAATCATCTCGCGGGCCGGATTAAACCCGTTTGCGGGCCTGATCCGGCCCGTGGGCCGGACGTTTGACACCCCTGGTCTAGGAGCAACAACGGCTCAGCCAGGAAGTAGTAGGCCACACAAGCTCACAGAACGGGTCCGCCGAGTGCTGTAGCGGTTGCAACACTCACTACCGAGTTCCAAACTGCCTCAGGAAGCAACGTCAGCACAATAACTGTTCGTCTAAGATCACCATGCGCAATGCCAAGCATCGGCTGGAGTGGTGTAATGCTCGCCGCCATTGGACTCTGGAGAAGTGGAAATGCGTTCTCTGGAGTGATGAATCACGCTTTACTATCTGGCAGACCGACGGAAGAATCTCAGTTTGGCTGATGCCAGGAGAACGCTACCTGCCACAATGCATAGTGCCAACTGTAAAGTTTGGTGGAGGTGGAATAATGGTCTGGGGCTGTTTTTCATGGTTCAGGCTAGACTCCTTAGTTCCAGTGAAGGGAAATCTTAACGCTATAGTGTACAGTGACATTCTAGAAGATTCTGTGCTTCCAACTTTGTGGCAACAGTTTGGGGAAGGCCCTTTCCTGTTTCAGCATGACAATGCCCCCGTGCACAAAGCGAGGTCCATACAGAAATGGTTTGTCAAGATCGGTGTGGAAGAACTTGGCTGGCCTGCTCAGAGCCCTGACCTCAACCCCATCGAACACCTTTTGGGATGAATTGGAACAGCGACTGCGAGCCAGACTAATGCTCTTGTGGCTGAATGGAAGCAAGTCCCCACAGCAGTGTTCCAACATCTAGTGGAAAGCCTTCCCAGAAGAGTGGTGGCTGTTATAGCAGCTAAGGGGGGACCAACTCCATATTAATGCCCATGATTTTGGAATGAGATGTTTAGATCGTGAAGTTGAATGTAATTGAACTATGGGTTATTGGGTTATCCTGCTGTTTCACCTGCAATTATTATATCAGGTCACCTTGCAAAGGTAGATTATACTTTAGCCATAAAAAGTCGATTAGTGTTCTTTAGTTTTGTCAAACATCACGAGTATTTTTTGGTTTTAGTTATATTGCTTGAATAAGCTGTATTGTTTGTACCATATTTACATTTTGTAAAATCAATTATGGTCTCATACATTAGCTGTTATTCTCTCATCCCCTCTCTTAGGTCTGCGGTGTATTTCCCAGGGCAAGGTGGCTGTTCTTCTGCTAGCGGGGGGCCAAGGGACCCGGCTTGGGGTGTCCTACCCAAAAGGCATGTATGATGTGGGCCTGCCTTCCCACAAGACCCTGTTCCAGATCCAGGCAGAGAGGATACTGAGGCTTCAACAGCTGGCAGAACAGAGACACGGAGCCAAGTGCGGCATCCCCTGGTGAGACTGGGACTGGCAGCTAAGGGCATAATGATACACCATAGGGGTTACACAGCACATAACATGCAGCTAGTGATGAGCGATTAGTGCTCTTTGAGGTCGTTTCGTTTTGGTTTGAATATTACATTTGTTTTAGGCCTATTTGATGACTTTATTATTTCATTCCAAGTCATCTCTATAGAGCTGCTGCCTATGCTGTCTGACAAAATCACTATTTTAGTAGTTATTTAAATTAAATAAGGCATACTTTTATGACTGCTGAATAACAACTATCAATCTTAGATCATGTATTTTCACGTAGAGATACCTCACGAAGCAACTGCTCTCAACCGCGTGTTGTTCTGCCTCTTCTCTCCGTCTGAGACCGGACAAGGAGGCGTGCAATGGATTATGGTCATTGTAGTTAATGACCACGTTTTCTGCGCTAAACTATGTAGACTATTGGCCTGTTGGAAAAGGGGTTGGAGGGGGGGAGGGGGGGGGGGGGGGGGTACTAAGCAAACATTGAATTGTTTTAAGATGGTCATACCATGGATCATTTAGCGATTTCATTTTGAATTTTAGGACCCCTTTAGGTAACAAAAATAAAATATTGAATTTGGCCTTTACTACTATAGCCCACAGAAACGCATTGAATAACACATTCATAAAAAGCAAAGAAGACAGTAAAAAAAGTAATCATAAGGAATAAGGTTTTGACGTGTCTGTCCTATATCTGAGAGAGATATATATATTTTTTTTTTTACACATTTAACCCCATATGTTTTGGGGCACAAAACTACCTCCATATTTCCATTTGTTTGTATGGGTTAACTTCAGACGAGTCCCGTGACATTTGTGGGGGTCGTAGATCAAAATGGAGAACACCATTGTGATAGTTTTGTAGGCCAAACCGTTCGGACACTGCAGACCTTTTGGATTTTAGGGATGTCTCATGGTTGTACAAACACCGCTGTAGCTCGGCCACCTTCCACCGCAGATGTAGAAGGCTGACATAGGCGGATGCAGTGGATTGAGACGCAGCCCACGCAAAAAAACATATCTCTAGTTGTTGGGGATTTTTTAAAATTACATTACTTTGATTGACGCAATGGTGCGTCAATAGACTCTTAATGATTTAAGAAACGAAAAATAACCGACATTTCAGTTTATCGCTCAGCACTACAGCAAGCTGACCACAGACCACTGTTTCTCAATCCATTCCTGAGGGACCCATTTTTGTTTTAGCCCAGTTTGTGAAATCACAAACAAACCATACAACCCTGTTATTGTATCAAAGATATATGTTTTTATGTTCCCCCTCTCAGTTCTCTGATTATTAACTACACCTACATATTGCTGCCACTCCCCTGTATCAATCAAGGAAGTGGTTTGATCCCAGAAAGGAGCAGTATTATACAGTGCCTATAGAAAGCAAGTGGACCAAAACCGCTGTTTGAAGCTGGTGAACAAAAACCGAAAGTAACTTTCGTGTGTAGAATTTTAGCAACCAAGATGAGACAGAGATTTCCACTAGATAACACAGCCACAAAGTCAGAACAGTTTTCCCAGTTTGGGAACAGTTGCTGCTCCGGCAGGAGAAATCAATAGGCGTATATCAAAGCACTGGCAGGTAAGTAATACTGTGAAACCCTATCATTGTACTATTAGCGCCAGATACATTATGGACATTTTCTGAAATTACAATGCAAACATTTTTTTTAAATACTATGTGTAGCACCTTTAAGTCAAAACTGTAATTTGGCCACTCAGGAGCAGTGTCTGTCTTCTTGTTAAGCAACTCCAGTGTAGATTTGGCTTTTTGTTTGAGGTTATTGTCCTACTGAAAGGTGATTTTCTCTTCCAGTGTCTGGTGTAAAGCAGACTGAAGCAGGTTTTCCTATAGGATATTGCCTGTGCTTGCCCCAACCAGTTTCTTTTCATCCTGTAAAGCAGACTGAAGCAGGTTTTCCTATAGGATATTGCCTGTGCTTGCTCCATCCTGTTTATTTTCATCCTGAAAAACTCCCCAGTCTTTGCTGATGTCAAGTATACCCATACTATGATGCTGCCACCACCATGCTTGTAAATAAGGAAGCAGTTGCTCAGTGTTGTGTTGGATTTGCCCCAAACATTCAACTTCGCATTTAGGCCAAAAAGTGTATTTCTTTGCCGCATTACTTTAGTGCTTTTGTTGCATGCTTTGGAATATTTATATTCTGTATATATTTTTTTATTCTTCTTTTCACTGTCATTATTGTCAAATTAAATCAAATCAAATTTTATTTGTCTCATGAGCTGAATACAACAGGTGTAGACTTTAATGTGAAAAATGTACAAAAAAGGAATTTGTAACAATTAAATATCAATAACAAGACTATACAAGGAGTACCGGTACCGAGTCAGTGTGCAGGGGTACGAGGTATTGTGGAGTCACTACAATGTTGTTGATCCATCTTCAGTTTTCTCCCATCATAGCCATTGAACTCTGTAGCTGTTTTAAAATCACCAATGGCCCCATGGTTACATCCCTAAGCAGTTTCCTTCCTGTCCTGCAGCTCAGTTCAAAAGGACGACTGCATCTTTGATGTGTCTGGGTGGTTTAAGACATCATACACAGCATAGTTATTAACTTGACCATGGTTAAATATATATTCAATATCTGATTTGTTTTTGTTACCCATCTACCAATTCCTGCCCTTATTTTATGAGGCTTTCGAAAAGCTCCCTGGTCTTTGTAGTTGAATCTGTGCTTGAAATTCAATACTTGACTGAGGGACCTTACAGATGTACTGTATGTATGGGGGACAGAGGAAGGGGTAATTATTCAAAAATGTCAACCCCTATTATTTCACACAGTGAGTCCATATAACTTATTATGTGATTTGTTAAGCCAGGGGGTGAATACTTATGCAACGACTATATTTTAGTTCATTTTAATTAATTTGTAAATATTTGTAGAATTTTCTTTTCACTTTGAGATTATGGATTATTTTTTGTTGATCAGTCACAAAATATTACAATTAAATCTATTTCAATCCCAATTTGTAATGCAACAAACTGTGAAAAAAGTTATAGGGGGTGTATACTTTCTATAGGCACTGTAAATCTCTATGGAGTAGATGAAGGGAGTCATGGCCCCGTGTAGCTAGGTTGGTAGAGCATGGCGTTTGCAACGCCATGGTTGTGGGTTCGATTCCCACGGGGGGCCAGTATGAATTTTTTTTTATAAATCACTAACTGTAAGTCGCTCTGGATAAGAGCGTCTGCTAAATGACTAAAATGTAAATGTAATTAAGACTATTCAGAAGTGGGTTGACAGGAAGGAGACATGTCTAGCTGGCATCCCGTGTTTGGGGCAGGGCTCTCTGTAATTAATATCAGGGGTCATGACTAAGAGCTCACCATGAGATGCCAGATGCCATCCAGTCATAAGGAAGTACTTCTGGTTTTGTGTCTTGTGATGGGTTGTTCCCACCATGTCTTTTTAACTTTAGTCAGATCTGAGCATTCAGCTGTTAAAATTCATCTGGATTAAATTGTTTGCCAGATAATGTGCATTATGAATAACCTTTCTGGAATCTTCGTAAAATGAGAGAGGAGAGGTTTCCAATCTTATGAAACGTATAAGTCATTGATGCAGTGAATCACAGTGAAAAGTCAAAAACATTGTTTAAAAAAAACAAATGAATCACTGTCTTGAGAGTTCGAGAGCTTGGGACTATACTGTTCTATCTGCAGTTTTGTCCAAATTGAGTTATTGACATAGCCTTGTTCTGCTCAATGTTCTCTACCTACAGTATATAGTACTCTAAATGCCCCAATTCATGTTAAATTCAAAAGAATACTAGATAAAAATTGCTGACTCCATTCAAACCAATGAGGGTTCGGAACTTTAAAGCCAATTATCTCAGAATCATCTTTTTGCAGATGGAACCAAGCTCTCGATTTGTATTAGCCTTGAATCAAACCAAATGTATTATCCCATTCCCCCTGCACATAATGACCAGTGAATGAATGAATCAAAAAATTAATAATAAGTGAATTTCTCCCTAGGTACATCATGACAAGCGGCCGGACCATGGAGTCGACTAAAGAGTTCTTTTCGCGCCACAGCTACTTTGGGCTGGGCAAAGACAACGTGATCTTCTTCCAGCAGGGCATGTTGCCTGCCATGGACTACAACGGCAAGATCATCCTGGAGAGCAAAGCCAAGCTGGCCATGGCCCCAGGTACACAACATAACTTAATCTGTGTTTGAGTGTGTGCGTACATCTCTGTGTATTTTAGATGATAACGGGTCTACTGATGTGTGTGTCTGTATTTCAGATGGTAACGGGGGTCTGTACAGAGCTCTGGGTACTCAGGGGATCGTGGAGGACATGGAACGGAGGAGGATCGGGTTCATCCATGTGTACTGTGTGGACAACATACTGGTTAAAGTAGCAGACCCTGCCTTTGTCGGCTTCTGTGTCCAGAAAGGAGGAGACTGTGGGGCTAAGGTTTGTAGCTCTCTGTCTCTTTCTCACTGGAAGTTTCTCTCGGCCAGCTCTCTATTGCGGTCTCTCGCTGTCTCTCTGCCCTCTTCTGTCTCTCACAATGTGGCCAAATGTGACTCATGAGGTCACCCGATGTGTTCCAATACTCTTAAATGACTTCCTTCCTTCTCTAGTCAGGTCCTATCTCAGTAGCTTAAAGTGTTTTCCTCTCCTGGTCTCTCCCTCTAAGCCAATGTTCACAAAGGCTTTGAGCTGAAAGCAGTATGGTTGGTCACTCTGGAATGAGAAGGAAGTTATTGAAATTAATTTAGACTCTGACGATGTGCGTCATCATCCAGTCCTTGATCTGCTGGTGGTTCAGGTCCTGTTGTGCAATACCAGACCAGGAAGTAGTATTGAAACATGAAACTGTGTTCAGTAAATGTGTGTTTGGATAAGAGGGTGTGACTGAGGGGATTCGATTAAACTGGCCCGGGTGGCAGTTTGCACCTGGTGAAAAGTGATTGTATTCGTTTTGGAACCTGGCTGCCTCCCTGGCATGAGCCAGGCGCCCTGCTCTGGCCAACGGTGAAGTCAGCTAAAAACAAAAGTGATGTAGGTTAATTAAGCATGTGGAGTAACGAGTATTATTCTGTTTTCACATGCAAAGTGTTTGCTTTTGATTTAAAATGCTTTGCCTGCCTTCCCACTGAAAACTAGTTCGAAAATTCTAACATATTTTATGGAGAGATGTGTTTTCTGAACGATGCCTCATGCTTCCTTATTGACAGTATGACCGAGCAGCGCATATTCTATTACTGTTCAATTTTAGCAGGGTGTGCCTCTTTCACCGGACACGTGACAGGCCATAGCGCGGTGAACCCACAGAGTGTCTAAATCCAGAAGCGCAACATAGCGAGACTTCGGAGAACGCATGCGCTTAGCTAGCGTACAAGTGTGATCGGGGATTTCTATTGGAAAAGCAGTTTTAGCCCATCTTCATACTGTACTGTCTTCGATGAGACATTGAAAACTGCCTTGGCACGACTTCTCCTCTATAAAGAACTGCACTTCTTCTAGTTCACCAAAAGGTGGGGGTGTAGACTGCCATCACCCAGAAGGAGTTAAGCAGCAGGCATTTCTTCACATACAGGGTTCAAATCAAGACGAATTTCGGCCAACTTTAACATCCCGCCAACTTTTCTTTGTATATGAAAGGTATGGCCGGCGACAAAGCCTCTACTTTTCCTTCCGCCATCTGACCTAGTCATGATTGCGGTAAAGTTCTACCTACGGCTTAAAGACAATTTTACTTGCTCTGGAAATGTGATTAGGAGGCTCCCTATGGAGGGTGTGACTCAATTGCGGAGCCTCCAGAGGCTTGGAGCGGCCAACTCGAGCGCCATACCGAATCGCTGTGTGCCTCCCAAATTGTGTAACAATGTGGAGTACTCTGTATAGCCCCGCATTGACAGGATTGGTTGACGGTAGGGGCGGGAGGTCCTGTATAAACAAACTCAGTTCCTTTACTATTTCCTTCACAGCTGCTCTGCTCCGCTAAGCGCAAGAAGTATAAATGCACTACTATCAGTGGCGATTTTAGCATGTCAATCTTGGTAGGGCAAAAAAACAAACACATGTGGGATGCATGCCAGCAAAGCCACTACACAACACAACACTAAACAATACATTAATTGCACTATAACGGTGACAAACGGTGCCCACAAACTGTTAGGGCCTACATAAAGCTGTCCCAACATCTTACCACTGCTACACCTGGCTATCAGCGCAGCCTTGTCTGGCAGCGAAACAGTTCATTCAGCCTCATTTACTGCCTTAAAAAAAACATAGCTGATATGGCTGACTTGCTTAAACAAATGTGGTTTCTACAGACAATTGAGGATGTACAAACTATGGCATAAGGGGATGACAAGCGGATAAGAGGTAATCAGTCATTTCGATTAGGATATTAATGAGCGAGCTAGGACGGACGTAGTCAATATAACTATTTGTTCAGCACTTTTGAAATGTACAATGGGCCGTTCTTACAGTGTTCTCCCTGTACACCAAGTCAGAACTGTAGGATAAATAAAGGGGGCATATAAGCAGACAATGAAAGCTCTTACGATATTCAATGATTACATTTCTCTAAAACAGGTTAGGCCACATGTGCACCACCAAGTCAGAACAGTAGGTGAAATTAAGAGGGGAAAATATACCAAATTATTAGGGTGAGGCACATGGGCTACTAACAGCTTACTACACAACATACACTTAGTATTACTTTCTTAGTTACAGTATACATATCTCCCTGGATTTATAAAAAATTGATATCCACCCACATTGGCCCACATCTACTCCCACTCCTAAATTGCCAGTATGTGCACGGGAGATATAAAATTATTATCACAGCAACAATGTTGTAAAAATAGGAATGTATGAATTGGGCTCTAAAAAAACATTGGCTGATCTTTAAAAAAAATATGTTTTGATTATTTATTATACCGTAAAGTCTGTCTGTAAAGGGTTCCGCCTAGAGCCAAGGTCTGAGCAGAGGAGTTTTTAAGCTAGACAAATGATAGGCTATTCCTCTTAAAAACACTTCCAGGGAGTCTCATTCATTGCTACTTCAAGTAATCTCACTGTACATTGATTGGTTTGATGACTGAGATTATAAGACAATTTGACTAAAACAAACACTAAAGAATAAAAATACAGTGGCTTGCTAAAGTATTCACCCCTTTGGCATTTTTCCTATTTTGCTGCCTTACAACTTGGAATTAAAATGTATTTTGGGAGGGTTTGTATCATTTGATTTACACAACATGCCTACCACTTTGAAGATGCAAACAAACAAGAAATAAGACAAAAAAACAGAACTTGAACGTGCATAACTTTTCACCCCCCCAGAGCCACCTTTTGCAGCAATTACAGCTGCAAGTCTCTTGGGGTACGTCTCTATAAGCTTGGCACATCTAGCCACTAGGATGTTTGCCCATTCTTCAAGGCAAAACTGCTCCAGCTCCTTCAAGTTGGATGGGTTCCGCTGGTGTACAGCAATCTATAAGTCATACCACAGATTCTCAATTGGATTGAGGTCTGGTCTTTGACTAGGCCATTCCAAGACATTTCAATGTTTCCCCTTAAACCACTTGTGTGTTGCTTTAGCAGTATGCTTAGGGTCATTGTCCTGCTGGAAGGTGAACCTCCATCCCAGTCTCAAATCTCTGGAAGACTGAAACAGGTTTCCCTCAACAATTTCACTGTATTTAGCGCCACCCATCATTCCTTCAATTCTGACCAGTTTCCCAGTCCCTGCCGATGGAAAAACATCCCCACAGCATGATGCTGCCACCACCATGCTTCACTGTGGGGATGGTGTTCTCGGGGTGATGAGAGGTGTTGGGTTTGCGCCAGACATAGTGTTTTCCTTGATGGCCAAAAAGCTCAATTTTAGTCTCATCTGACCAGAGTACCTTCTTCCATATGTTTGGGGAGTGTCCCACATGCCTTTTGGCGAACACCAAACGTGTTTGCTTATTTTTTTCTTTAAGCAATGGCTTTTTTCTGGCCTCTCTTCCGTAAAGCCCAGCTCTGTGGAGTGGACGGCTTAAAGTGGTCCAATGGACAGATACTCCAATCTCCGCTGTGGAGCTTTGCAGCTCCTTCAGGGTTAACTTTGGTCTCTTTGTTGCCTCTGATTAATGCCCTCCTTGCCTTGTCTGTGAGTTTTGGTGGGCGGCCCTCTCTTGGCAGGTTTGTTGTGGTGTCATATTCTTTCCATTTTTTAATAATGGATTTAATGGTGCTCCGTGGGATGTGCAAAGTTTCGGATGTTTTTTTATAACCCAACCCTGATCTGTACTTCTCCACAACTTTGTCCCTGACCTGTTTGGAGAGCTCCTTGGTCTTCATGGTGCGCTTGCTTGGTGGTGCCCCTTGCTTAGTGGTGTTGCAGACTCTGGAGCCTTTCAGAACAGGTGTAATATACTGAGATCATGTGACAGATCATGTGACACTTAAATTGCACACAGGTAGACTTTATTTAACTAATTATGTGACTTCTGAAGGTAATTGGTTGCGCCAGATCTTATTTAGGGGCTTCATAGCAACGGGGGTGTATACATATGCACGCACCACTTTTCTGTTATTTATTTTTTTGAATTTTTTGAAACAAGTTTTTTTTTTTCATTTCACTTCACCAATTTGGACTATTTTGTGTATGTCCATTACATGAAATCCACATAAAAATCCATTTAAATTACAGGTTGTAATGCAACAAAATAGGAAAAACGCCAAGGGGGATGAATACTTTTGCAAGGCACTGTAACTGCTGCCACTATATGAAGTGATACTGGCCTTTACTGCCTCATTATGAACAGTGAGGGAACCACACAGCCCTCCAACACAGAGAAGGCTTGGACCACTCAGCCTATAGTATCACATATCACAAGCCTGATGTATGAATCTGTTTTTTCTACACAATGAGTTTGGACACGGTGTACTATTTTTGAGAGGGAAGAAAACTTTACAGGGAGCAGTGGTTAAATAGGAAACTTAACTGGTTTCTTCTCAGGAAAGCTACGTTGGTTACAATGTGTGTTTAACTAGCGTGGCAGTGCAAGGTACTTATTTATATAACTATTAAAAATGTTTCTTGTTTTTTTACTTTCATCTTCCGATGTTGGTGAGGTCTGACATTGGCTAGCGTTCAGCGTTACAGCACCCCTACCACGCGAACACACACGCGTCTGTGTGAAGTCAGTGTGCATGAGTACTGTGAGGAGGATAGAAGTAGTAAGACTAAACTTGGGAGGAAAGTCTTCCATCCATGCAGCACTAGAGCAGAGATTGGGACCTAGCTGTTATATTATCCATTTCATCCTTCTGGTAGCAGCTATGTGATGTCTGTAACACCCTCTGATCACTGTCTCAGAGCTGCTACTCAAACACACACACAGGAATGTTTTGGCTGGCTGGTCCCCATTCGACACCCTTTAGACTAGAAGCTGCTATAACCCTTCGTTAGTGTGCACTTTCTTCACATGAGTGGACACTCCCTTCTCACCCTACCCCTCACCCCTGCACTCCCCCTCACCTCCTCCCCATCTCCCTTAGTTCGTTATTAGTGACAGGCCTGCTCCTGTTGGAACAGACAGTCCGCACTTAACACGAACACACCAAGACCAGATTGTTCAGTTGACATTTTGGGTTAAGTTCTGCAGGATTGGCTTGAATCCTTCTCAGTAACTTTTGTACACTGATGTCTTTACAGCATACATAGAGACATACCATGAAAGATCTCCAAAGACTCCTGAAATTAGCTTCAAAAGCATGTATCATTTTCTGTGACGTCCAACAACGTGCTTTGTACATTAACCTGACTGCAGCCTAGCCTGCACATTTACCAGTTCTGTGCAACTTGTCACACCATCACCACAAAACTCTGCAGAATGGAGAAAAGGCTTTTAACACTTGAAATATGCCTCTGAAGTACAGATGTAATTAAATTAAATATTTAACTCCATGTTGAGAGCTGTAGTAAACCCATTCCTGCTGCGTGTCAGTCTGTGAGCTGTGGTGTGGAGGCTCTGCTAGGATCAGAGGAATGCAGGGACCCACCCTCCTGTCGTTAACTGACAGACTGCAGTTGATGTGGCTTCTTCCACCAAGCCTCTCCCCCATAGCTAAACCCCTCCCCACCCTATCCCAGCCCTCACCCTCATCAAGGCCCAGACTCTCCCCCACCACTAACCCCCTCAACAAGCCCAGCTCTGTCATTTGGACTGCCAACCAGATGGGCAGAGGGCTGGATCTCTGATTTGGACCAGACTCCAGTCACTAAAATGTACAGTCAACTCCTATTTTTAAGAATCACATCCATGTCTTCATTTCTGTCTGCAACGTTTTGACCCTAATTCCAAACCTCTCTGTAAATGGCAATCAAATACTTTTAAAGGGGGAGTGAACTAGTGCACGCTTTGAAGAGGAGGGCAGAATCTGGTAGCAGTCCCAGGTGAGGTAAAATCCTTTCCTGTGACATCACTTCCAGGTGGTGGAGAAGACCAATCCAACGGAGGCGGTGGGCGTGGTCTGTAAGGTGGACGGATGTTACCAGGTGGTAGAATACAGCGAGATCTCCTTGGCTACGGCTGAGGAGCGCAGCGCGGACGGGCGGTTGATGTTCAACGCTGGAAACGTAGCCAATCACTTCTTCACACTACCCTTCCTCAGGGACGTCGTCCAGTGAGTCTCACACACACACAAACATGCATACACACACATTTAACACAGCTACAGTGAGGGAAAAAAGTATTTGATCCCCTGCTGATTTTGTACGTTTGCCCACTGTCTATAATTTTAATGGGAGGTTTATTTGAACAGTGAGAGACAGGATAACAACAAAACAATCCAGAAAAATGCATGTCAAAAATGTTATAAATTAATTTTCATTTTAATGAGGGAAATAAGTATTTGACCCCCTCTCAATCAGAAAGATTTCTGGCTCCCAGGTGTCTTTTATACAGGTAATGAGCTGAGATTAGGAGCACACTCTTAAAGGGAGTGCTCCTAATCTCAGTTTTCTACCTGTATAAAAGACACCTGTCCACAGAAGCAATCAATCAATCAGATTCCAAACTCTCCACCATGGCCAAGACCAAAGAGCTCTCCAAGGATGTCAGACACAAGATTGTAGACCTACACAAGGCTGGAATGGGCTACAAGACCATCGCCAAGCAGCTTGGTGAGAAGGTGACAACAGTTGATGCGATTATTCGCAAATGGAAGAAACACAAAAGACCTGTCAATCTCCCTCGGCCTGGGGCTCCATGCAAGATCTCACCTAGTCGAGTTGCATTGATCATGAGAACGGTGAGGAATCAGCCCAGAACTACACGGGAGGATCTTGTCAATGTTCTCAAGGCAGCTGGGACCATAGTCACCAAGAAAACAATTGGTAACACACTACGCCGTGAAGGACTGAAATCCTGCAGCGCCCGCAAGGTCCCCCTGCTCAAGAAAGCACATATACAGGCCCATCTGAAGTTTGCCCATGAACATCTGAATGATTCAGATGAGAACTGGGTGAAAGTGTTGTGGTCAGATGAGACCAAAATCGAGGTCTTTGGCATCAACTCAACTCGCCGTGTTTGGAGGAGGAGGAGGAATGCTGCCTATGACCCCAAGAACACCATCCCCACCGTCAAACATGGAGGTGGAAACATTATGCTTTGGGGGTGTTTTTCTGCTAAGGGGACAGGACAACTTCACAGCATCAAAGGGACAATGGACGGGGCCATGTACTGTCAAATCTTGGGTGAGAACCTACTTCCCTCAGCCAGGGCATTGAAAAGGGGTCGTGGATGGGTATTCCAGCATGTCAATGACCCAAAACACACGGCCAAGGCAACAATGGAGTGGCTCAAGAAGAAGCACATTAAGGTCCTGGAGTGGCCTAGCCAGTCTCCAGACCTTAATCCCATAGAAAATCTGTGGAGGGAGCTGAAGGTTCGAGTTGCCAAACGTCAGCCTCGAAACCTTAATGACTTGGAGAAGATCGGCAAAGCGAACTGGGACAAAATCCCTCCTGAGATGTGTGCAAACCTGGTGGCCAACTACAAGAAACGTCTGACCTCTGTGATTGCCAACAAGGGTTTTGCCACCAAGTACTAAGTCATGTTTTGCAGAGGGGTCAAATACTGATTTCCCTCATTAAAATGCAAAACAATTTATAACATTTTTGACATGCGTTTTTCTGGATTTTGTTGTTGTTATTCTGTCTCTCACTGTTCAAATAAACCTACCATTAAAATTATAGACTGATCTTGTCTTTGTCAGTGGGCAAACGTACAAAATCAGCAGGGGATCAAATACTTTTTCCCCTCACTGTAAACACACCACGCACACACAGCCACGCACACAGCCACACATACCTCCATACAATAAGTGAGTTATTACATGATGAATGTGTAACCCCCATTTTAAGCAGGTATTTGAGGTCATTACATGGCTAGTGAGAACCTCATAACTTGAGAGAGAAGTAGTGGCTTTGGCCCTCTCTGGTTTCTAATGAGCAGTGTCTGTAAGCTGATAAATGGCTGGAAACATCGCAGTGACTTTTAATGAATACCCAGAATCTAAGGTGAGGGAAATGAAAGGAGGAAAAAGCTGCAGTTAGTTTTCTATGTCTGGACTTTGGTATTTTAAATACATGATGTCTTTGCCAGTGTTTTTCTTTCTCTTCATTGTTTAACAGTTATAACTAAGAGCATGTTTCAGATTTCCTGATCTCCCTTGTCTGTCTCTGTCTGTCTTTTAACTCTATCCCCTTCTCTCTGTCACTCCTCTCTCTCTTTCTCTCCCACCCCCTTTCTCTCTCCCTTTCCACCTCTCTCTCTCTCCCCCTTCCTCTTTCTCTCTCACTCTCGCTCAGGACATTCGAGCCTCAGCTGCAGCATCACGTGGCCCAGAAGAAAATCCCGTACGTGGACATGCAGGGAAGGCTAATCAAACCTGACAAACCGAACGGGATTAAAATGGAAAAATTTGTCTTTGACATCTTCCAGTTTTCCAAGTGAGTGCTGTGATTTTCCAGCTGGCTTTAGCGTGTGTGTTTCATGGCTGTGTTTCTGAAATTACTGCCTTCAATTCGACTGCCCAACCCTGGAGGTGAGGGCAAGGAGAGGCAGGAGAGGAGAAGAGAAAAGGCAGCAGGAATCAGGGTTCTCCCTCCACACAGCCAGGCTTCCGTTAGTAAGACCCAGGTCCTGACACCCAGATCTCTGGAGCCCCAACCCCAGCATCCAGCCACATGGCATGTTCCAACACCCCAGACCCCTAGCCGGAACCCCAGCTCCAGAGCCACTGTCCCAGAGCCAGGCAGCCCGGCCCGGCCCAGCCCTCCTCATAATAAAAATAAAAAGCCATCTAGCAGATGCTTTTATCCAAAGCGACTTACAGTCATGTGTGCATACATTTTTACGTATGGATGGTCCAGGGGATCGAACCCACTACCCTGGCGTTACAAGCGCCATGCTCTACCAATTGAGCTACAGAGGACCACATCCTCTTAGCCTCATCCTCTTCCTCCTGCTGCTGGGGCTTGAAGAGGCAGGTTTTACCAGCTGTTCCAGCCTCCTCTAACTCCCTCTCTCTCTCTCCCTCCCTCCAGCGGTTTAATCATCATGACATCATCTCTGAGTCATGTTGCTGCTTTTAGAACTTTACATGGAGTCAAAGGATTCTTCTCATTGCCATGAGATGAGGATGCTGTTCTATGTGGCTCTATTCTACAACCCTACACAATTATCACTCTCAGGTTGTTTAAAACTGGAATGGGATGATAAGTGTGTTTTGTTGTGGGTTACCTTGAAAAAGCTATCACTAAAGATGTATTCTCACAATGTGTGTGTGTCGCAGGACCTTTGTGGTGTACGAGGTTCTTCGTGAAGACGAGTTCTCTCCCCTGAAGAACGCTGACAGCCAGGACGGTAAAGACACGCCCACCACGACGAAACACGCCCTCATGTCCCTGCATCACCGCTGGGTCCTCAATGCTGGAGGACACTTCATAGACGAGAACGGAACGCGTGTGCCCGCAATACCCAGGTGAGACACACACACCAAACATACACAGTGAGTGTACGTTCTATTTACCTCTCCACCTGTTGACACGTTCATCACCATATAGTCTCCCTGTCACAGCTTTTTTACAGTCACACGTTTTCTCACAGCACCCCCTCACAGTTCCTCTTAACCCTGTGTGTCCTGTGTAATGTTTTAATGTTTCCAGAGACGGACCTGCAGGAAGTGGCACAGCTGATGTCAACCAGAAGTAACTATTCTCTGTGCTACTGACCTGAGTTACTGCATGGTGACGGGGCTTTGGCTTTCACACACTTTCTCAGTCGCTCACTGTAACCAACTGTCACACACACAAACACCCAGGCTGTCTCAATTCTCTACAGTTGCTTCTTCTCCTTGTTACCTGTCATCTGCTTTCACCTGGTCAGTTTATTCTGATCAGTGTGGGTGAAGGGAAGGAGACGAGGAGAGAAAAGGACTCGAGTGTTGAAATGCAGCCTGGAGTTTAGCTGTGCTAGGGCCCAGGTCAAAGGGCAATGTCACATGATCACCTGTCCTGTGCAGGTGGGGGCAGAGGTACCTGGCCTGCCCACTGACTTGGTCCCTGTTCCAATAGTCTTCATATGCATGCTTCCTTCACCTCTTTCTTTAGTCAATCACTGGTCTGCACGTGATTAAATAATTGTATGCCAGTTTACCACCCGGTTGCTATCACCTATCAAACCTTGCTAGATCAGTGATTACCTCAAGGAAGAAAGGAAGGATGCATAAGATATTGGAGCAGGGCCTAGTGCTAACTGGGACAGTAGGTACTAACCCACGGAATGTGGAGCATGCTGGGTAATGGGCACTGGGCACGCTTTGCGATCGATGATGTGACTGATGATGTCGCTGTGTTAATCTGTCTGTCTGATGGTGAAGGGGAGATGGGGAGACGATGAGTGGCCATTTCAGATCTGATGTTGGTCAGTTACCTGTGATTGTGACGACAACACCAAAAACATTTAAATCCTCTTTATTGTTCAAGGATGATTCAACACCATTTATAATATTTATAACATTCATAAATGTTCATAAATGCGACTTAGTGGTGTCATTAGATTGTAATAAGGTGTAGTGGCTCTTTCTGTGTGATGTATGCTCTCTCCCAATCAATAGAGAGACTTCATTCACTTCCACTTTTGACATTTCAAACTTGTGCTGACTTAGTCTTCCTGGACCTAGAATAAGCCTACTCCTGGACTAAATGGAATCTCAGTTGAAAGTGCTTTTTAGTCCAGGAATTGGCTTAATTTTTGTCCCGGAAACAGGTCTATGAGTCTGTGGAACTGCTGATGTTGACGCTTTAATGCTCCAAATGTTTAATCATCTAAGAACAGCTGGAGCAGAGAATCACACATCCAGCTGCTTCTTCTCTTTTTTCCCTCCGTGCGCAAGAGAGAACCAACTTAGCCTCTCCTCCTCCCTTCTTCCGACTCCTTCTCTTTTCCCCACAGCCTGAAGGATGGAACAGACCTGCCAATCAAATGTGAGATCTCCCCACTGGTGTCCTATGGAGGGGAGGTAAGGGGGAGGGACTTAACAGTAGGGCCCTGTTCAAATAGAAATAAATATAAAAACAAGTGTTTCCCATTATAGTTATTACATTCAGTTTTACAAGCATTGATGATATCATATCCTGATGATGTCACTTCCTGTTGTTGCAGGGGCTGGAGGGGCTGGTGAGGGGTCAAGAGTTCCGCCCCACCCTGGTCATCGACGAGAGTGGAGTCCACGAACTGGTGAAGAATGGAGTGTGAGGGACAGAAGGATGGAGAGGGAGAGAATGAAAGGGTGGGAGTGAGCAAAAAAGAGAGATGAGCCAAAGACCTATTCCACTCCTCCCCCCGTTTCAGTGCAATAATGCTGTGTTCATGCACTCTTGGAAATAATCTGAAACACAGGTTTCCGACATCCAAAAACGTTTAATGTGAACTTCCAAATTGGAATTATAAAACCTGGGAACCTGTGCTATAATTCAGTACCACGAGATCCAACCCCCAAGTGGAATGTTTTTTCAGATTTTTCCGAGGAGCACATGGCCGCAGCATAAGATGAAGGACAGAAGCCTTGCGTTGCGGGGCTGGATGAAGCAGTCAGAAGATCAAGTTATTTATTTTGCTTATAAGACGTATTTTTATATGGATGGATGTCTTGTAGAGGGAAATGACCCCCTATGCATTTTACCAAGTGATTTGTACACACAGATACAAATAGAGAGGAGTACAACGATTGTAATCAGATGATCCTAATGTGATTGATTATTAACATGTAATGTAGGTACATGGGAAGGGTTTTATTTATAATTACTATGTAGTATAGCACACTACTGCTAGTCTTTTGCCTGATTGTCTTCAAAATGACCCTGTTGAGCTATATGACATAGGAATTGTTTTCCATTTTCTTTATTAAAGAAATGTCCAATTTGGAACAGGTATGAGTTCTTTGATTAAACTCAAGGTTAGCGTGGTGTGTATGTCTCTATGCGGCGTGGATTTGTGTGTGCGAGCAAGCTCTGTGGTTATGAGTGTGTGTTGATTTGTCTATCTCTGTTTGTGTGTGTACGGCTGTGTGTGTGTGATGGGTGTTTTTTGCATTAGAAGTCCTGGTGTGTTGAATCAGAGATTCCAGCAGCAGCACATGGTTTGTGTTTAAGATGGGCAGAGAGAGCATGATACACTCACTGCTGCAGCCACTCAGAAATTATAGTCTGTGGCTCCTAACCATCTCTCTGTCTGTTTGTCTGTCTCAGTCTCGCACACACTTACTCTCACTTTCTCCTTTTTTCTTCCTCTCTCATCTCCTCTTTTCTCTCTTTCACTATCTCTCACTCCCGCTACAGTATCTCCGACAGAAGGTATTGATTGCAGTGATAGAGAGAAATGCGTAGGTAACACTTTTATAAGGTGTACCTCAATGTAAATGTTGAGTTGACTGTGGTAAATAACGTTGATGTCTATTCTAGTCGGTTATATTCCTTCAGCCAGGTATGAAACATGACCATGTGCATAGATAGCTTTAGCAGGCTGGACTGGCCTTGACTGGACTGGACTACTGTAGCATATGCTTTCCTCATTAAGCCACACCATGCTTTTCCACCATGAAGGAAATGAAACATTTAAAGGAGAATTCCACCCCGTGATCATTATTTGATCAGTTGATCCTTACCTTCTCAATCCTCCCTATCCCTTTTATTTCCTGAGTCTGGCCAAACGTTTTGGTCTACATCAGCAACGGAATACTGGCGGTGATGATGTCATCAGGAGGTGACTGTCTCCTAACTCTTCACTAAGGTGAGCTCATTCTGTGGACTGAGTATAATGTTTAGGCTAAAAAGGGCTTCATTAATTGTTATAAGTTATTATCTTAGTAACAGTACTGTTGTCTAGCTTGCCATTCTAAATAATGTAAATTAAACTAATTCCAGTACAGTTGTAAGTGTACTAACAGTGTAAAAACACTACTTAAGTGCCTTGCCAATGTCATATCTATGGTCACTATAAAAGGTTTTTGTATTGTAAAATGGAACCCTATCAAATGTGTCATTTAAAAAAAAAAAAAAATCCAGGGTTGAATTGAAGTTATTTTATGTTTTATTTTGTTTAAATTATTTGTAATTTCTTCCACACAACAACAATAGGCAACATTTGAATTGAAATGTCCTGTGCTTTATAAATTATAGCTGCCATGAATTAGTGGTTTCATTGCTCCCTCAGGCTGTCAAAAGAAAACGTTCTCCTCAAGGAGAAAAGGGCATTCTGAATGGGTACTGGGGTTTGACTTAATTGAAACGATATGTGTAGCATGAGGAATTCTGGGATTTTGGCATGCCCCCAAGAATCCTCAGAATGTGATGTTTTTTTCTCTTTCTCTCCCTCCTCTCCGAGCTCCCTTTTTTTCCAGGGGTGTCTTGCATCAGTCCAGTGAGTGTGAGAGCGACCTGAGCTGAGCGAGAGTGAACAGAGAGAGAATAGGGAGGCTTGGATTCTAACAGACTGAATTGGGGACACGGACACTCACTGGAATACTCCACCGCCTCCTCGGAACAAATGGTTTGAAAGGATAAACTCTTTAAAAGTATGTTTCAATAGTCTTTTTTCTCAAAAATAACTTTTTTCGAATTTTACTTTATTTCTTCTGTGTTTCGATGGTAAAGGGTTTGGGTTTCACTTTAAGCTAGATAGATGCTTCTGTTTTCTGTAGAATTGTGTCAGTACCTCACATTAGTCTAGGTGTCTGTGTTTTTAGTGTAGTTTTGAACCCATGTCCCATTTGTCTGCAAGAGAGAAAGAGAGAGCGCTGCTGTTTGCATGGCAGGCTAGAATAGAGGATAGCAGAGAGACCTGATGCAGCCTTTTGCATATCCACACTTCACTGTGAAAAGCACTGCTGCAATCCAGCTGCTACTCAGAGACTTTTACACACATACTGTAGCTCTGGTTTGAATTTGAACATTATTTTGAAATGTGCATTTGCTTAGGTTTTAAAGTAGACTATTTGCACTTTTATCCCAGAATATGATGGCATTAAAAAACAGACTAAAAATTTTCAAACAACTTAATCAACTTATCTCAGTGGAGGCTCCTCAAAGGAGGAAGGGGAGGACCATCCTCCTCAGTTAATTCCATAAAAATAAAAATAGTGAAACATTTCAAATGTATCCTTTTTAGATAAAACTATACAAAATATATTCACGTCACCAAATAATTGATTAAAACACACTGTTTTGCAATGAAGGTCTACAGTAGCCTCAACAGCACTCTGTAGGGTAGCACCATGGTGTAGCCGGAGGACAGCTAGCTTCTGTCCTCCTCTGGGTACATTGACTTAAATACAAAACCTAGGAGGCTCATGGTTCTCACCCCCTTCCATAGACTTACATAGTAATTATGACAACTTCCGGAGGACGTCCTCCAACCTATCAGAGCTCTTGCAGCATGAACTGATATGTTGTCTACCCAATCAAAGGAGCAGAGAATTAATCAAGTACTGAAGGCGTAAGCTAAAGCTAGCTAGCACTGCAGTGCATAAAATGTGGTGTACGTTACTCAAAGAGAGAGCGAGACAATAGTTGAACAGTTTTGAACAAATTAATTCATTGAGAGAGAGATTTTGTCTTTTTTTCCCACTTACTTAGCTAGCAAATGCAGCTAGCTAGTTTAGCCTACTCAAACACCCGGCTCAAACAGAGGGATGCTATGTTAGCTAGCTGGCTATGACTATCCAACACTGGAATTTTTTTCCAAGTCAAGGTAAACTTTTGGTTTTACAAATGTATTGGCACCGGCGGGTGTACCTGCTGAACTGCTTGCTGACTACACTGTACTGCATGATTGTAGCGGGTTTACGAATGCGTTAGTTCTATTAGCTATGTTGACTATGACATTACTTTAGCTAATATGGTGGCAATGACAACGATGTACGCTGTGTGTCACGGTTATGATATGAAGGTTTGTTTTGGAAAGGTTTTTTCGCCTGTTCACAGACAGCTGATGTGTTGTGCATTGAAGTCCACAAGCGATGGGAAAAGGTGAGAGGAGGAGAGCGCATAGATGCGAGAAGGAATACAACAAGCAGTTTTCTTTTTCTTTTCTTTTTTTACAACGAGCTGTTTGTAATTGGCTTAAACGGAAGCAAACGGAACAAAACGGGGATAGACATACCTGAATTTGTCCAATAGAAACTCTAGTTTGTAACTGTTGGACTAATGATTACGCCCTAGATCAGCTAGATGCAGGCAAGAGGGTGCAAGGCGGTATTGAATGTGTCACTGTCTGTCCATGTGTCACTGTCTGCCACCTCAAATCTTTCTGTCGACTTGTGTGCACCTACGTTGTAAACTTTCATTCATAGGCTAAGTTGTAGAAACCTCATGATGGGTATAGAGAAAATTTGAGTATCATGTAGTAGCCTAAACCTATCGATATTACATTGAACTGGGTGAATAGAATATGAATGACAGTCATCCAATATGCTGTAATAGAAATAAGGCCATGCTCATTAACAAAAGGTAGTCCTCCCTCATCTTACACGGCACCGACCGCCATTGTTATCAGTTATGCCATACATTACAGGAAGTTAAACATTTGCTTGCTAGTTACGTCATTGTTTTTTACTACGTATTACTCAATGGAGAATATAGCCTTACAATATCTGTGACATTGACAATTCTTAGAAAATCTGGACTGCAAAATGATGTTGTGCTTCCCAGTTGATAGGATATTGAAGGTCTTGTTTTTGTCTGGTGAAACTAATGCAGAAATTGCTTGAGGCTTTTTCACTTTCACGCTGCCACTTCAAACCCCAGAGATAATGTGTTCTGCTTTGTTTTGGTGGGCATTCGTTCACTGTGTTTTGGAAAAGTTGAGCAACTTTTCACCACTTGAGTTCCTGTCCCTGACATGTTATTTTGGCTTGGTTTTATCATACATAACATATGGTCATATGTGAATTGTATTGTCATTTAGACTAAGGCATGTACAGTATAATGCTATGGTCTCAAAGATTTCCTCTACAAACCTTTAGACCTCATAGCCTGTAAAGAGCACACTATCCATATTTGTGTGTCTGTCTTTGTCCTCTTGTGTCATGCAGGCGGTATGTAGGTGTTATGGAGGTAGTATGTAGGCGGTATGTATGAGCTATGCAGGTGCCCTGTGGTATGTGGGTGACAGATCCACACAGAGGCTAAATTCCGCCATTTTTATGTGGGGACGTAATAATAATAGTCACTTAGCAGCAGACACTTTTAGCCTAAGCATTATATACACATAGTCCTGACTCATACATAACTGGCTGAGCCATTTGAGCCACAGGTTGGTGGAAACGGCTGCAGAGTCATAAAGGACCGTTGTTCTAGAGAGGTCAAGGTGGTGGAGCATGTGGTGTGACCCCCTTAGCCATTCCTGGCAGTGTTTGTGTGTGTGGGGGGGTATGTAAGACCGTGTGTTGAGCCGGGTTCATGACCTCACTGCTGGGAATAGCCAGCCTGACCTCTCTCTTCCAGCTCTCAACATGTGCTTTAACTTATCAGAGGAATGCACAGCAGGTACTTCAACTGCCCAGTGAACACACACACACACACACACAGCAGGTACTTCTGTGGCCCCTTGAACTCAGACAAGGTAACCACCTCAGTAAGGCTTAATAGCAGTTCCTGTGTTGACATTTTGAGAATGAATATCAAGACCGAAGGTCCAACAGTCAGACGTATAGTAAACCGACAATTCAGGAAATCTATTGGAAAAGTGATCATGCTATGGAAAAATAGGAAAATCATGGGGTGAAATCTAGACAGACACACACACAGTGGCTGGAGCCCAGAGCAGAGACAGATTAGCAGGCTGTTATCACTGAGTCTCTTAGCAACCCCTCCCTCCCTCCCTCTCTTCCCCACTCCAGCCCTCCCTCCCCTTGGGGCCTCAGAGTCTGTCTGACTGACATCTCCAGATACAGAGGTAGAGATAAATGACACACTACTGAACCAGCAGGATATAATTTCAAGCACTTTCAAAACACAGCAGACATGGGCTTACATGGACTTGCCTGCCTACCATACATAGGTCCATACGTCCATGTTTCATATCAGTGCCGCATGCGCAGGCCACTCGCTGGCAGCACATGACCAGATGAGCACGTTGGGAGTGAGAGGCAGTCAGCTCAGGCAGGCAGTGTGTAGTTTGGTATAAATGGCAACATCTCAGAGAACATCACCAAAAATACCAGGTTTACTTAGCGTCCCACAGGTGTGCTTGAACTCGGACCCTGCCCTAACCGACAGCCCTTCCTTCAACATGCCACAGAGATCAGGTTCCCAGTAAAACCAGTTGACAGAAATGTTACGGTACAGAAATGGTGTTAGTGAACTATTTTGATGTATATTAGTTAGGGATGCAAATTTTGTTCAATTTTGTTGCAGACTAACCGACCCTCATTAACCGGTCAACAAACGGTAAAAAAAATTCCAAACAGTAAAATGACTTGACCAAAATACTATGCATGCATACAACAAACTGACATTTTTCATTAAGAACTTAATGAAAACATGATAGCAAGCCTATTGTCTTACAGTCAAAAGGCTATAGCCTATTATTGAACATGCAACTGCTGTAAGAAGCAGGTAATAAAACGTCATTATCAAACATTTGCCAAAATGCAGTTCACAGGAAAACACTATTCTAAACAGCCCACCTAATGCGAGCAGTTCCATATGTGACAGAGATGAAAATCTCAGTTAGAAACATAGAAAGAGGGGGAATATAATAGCAACAACTATGATTGGTTGCTAATATGACTAGGATTGTGTGCCTTTGGTTTCTGGACAACAAAATAAAGTTTATGAAAACCAATAGAACAGTAGAGAAATGCTGGTTAATGGCATCAGGAAGTCTTTATAAAAGAAAGGCTATTTTAAAGTAAGGTTAGACCGTCCTCATTATTTGAAGTAAAGTAAAACATTTGGGTTTCAAACAATTATACTGCCTCAAGCTCACATTATAAAGTGGTGGGTGACTCGCTGATTGTCTGCACTCGAATGGAGAATGGGAGGCACGCTTTAATTAGGAGTTGAGATTGAGAAATAAAAATAGTAGCTCTTTTTAGTCAAAACGTTTTTAACACGTAATTGCATTTAGAATTGTTATTTGTTATGCAATGACTGGACTTATAAAAGCGCATGTTTTACTCCAATACCAGCTTTTTGAGGAGCTGCTCTCGTGCTGTCTGACAGGTGATAGGCCAATCCGCTCCTTAAACTAGGCTCTTTATGCTGTGTGCGTGTGATAAAAGGTTGCGTGTTCGAATCTCATGACAGACAACTTCCGCATTTTAGCTAATTAGCAACTTTGCAACTACTTACTACTTTTTAGCTACTTTGCAACTACTTTGCATGTTAGCTAACCCTTCCCCTAATCCTAACCTTAACCCTTACCCTTAACCCTAACCCTAACCTAGCTAACGTAAGCCGCCGCGCTAACGTTAGCCGCCGCGCTAACGTTAGCCACCTTGCTAACGTTAGCCACGATAAATTGGAATTCATTATCATACGTTTTGCAAATTAATAACATATTGTAAGAATTGCAATTCGTAACATATTGTAAGAATTGCAATTCAGAACATATCATATGAAATGGATGATGGACATCCACAAATGTAATACTGTACATACTATACGAAACGTAACATATACTAATTGGAGTGTCCTGGATTTACATTTACTATGTTACGTCTACCCCTGAGTCCAGGTTGGATAAATAAGATGCATGACAACTAACGAAAATACAAACACAGCAATTTAATTCCACTACATTATGCAAATCAACCTATAGACCGATAAGCATGACATTATTTCGATGTACTATTGTGATTCTTATAGGACAACTGTGAACTAATGGTTAGTATGCACAGTCAGTCAGTCTCGTCCTACTCTAAGTACCAGTGTACATAAATATCCCAACCACCTAAACAAAAACTGGGCTGAAGTTGTGTCTCTTCCTGGTTCAGTGTTTAAGTCCAGATAAGGAGAACAGTGAGAATATGCAGTGAGTAAATGGAGAGAGAGAGGAAGCTGGTCTCTTAACTCCTCACACAGATGGATGGATTGGCAAGAACCTGAAAACTCTCTCAGCTCTGTCTCCCTCTCTCTTTCCCTCTTTCTCTCTCTCTCGCTCCTTCTCGTGCCTAGTACTTCATAATATAACATTTTGTTGAGTATCCGAATAAGAAGTATGATTTTGTATGATATTCAGGGTCCAAGAAAACAGAATCATTCAAACTCTAAGTGTTCTGTGTTCTGGAGTGTCTTTGGAGAGATGTATTTATTGACAGCTTGAAACTACTCAGAAGTAGCATAGTAATAGTACAGTAATTGTGATGGTAGTAGAAGTGGCAATATTCGCAAGCAGTGGTAGTAGTAGTTAGGGTTGGGTGGTATACAGATTTTCATACCGTTTCTGTACCATACCGGGTATACAGTATCACCGGAAGAGCACACAAGGGGCACTATTTATTTTCTATTTTTTTGGGACACACAAAACAATTTAGGCAACAGGGATCTTGATCCAGGAGGGGATTGAATGTCTCTGCTGTAACCAAGAAGCTTGATTTTGACATTTAGCCACTTAGCTAGCAAGAGCCCTGAGCTGGATATAATTTATTTGACACATCTTAGATTTATTTGTTATACTTAACTTCTAGTTATAAGCAGTGGCGTAGCACGCACCCCCGCAGCCACCGCGAGGCAGGGGTGTCCACAAACCCACCCCCCAAAAAAATAAAGAACAGTATTGCAAATCATTCCATCTGTATTTAGAAATACCCAAGTATACAGTATAAATGGTATATCGCCTAAGCCTAGTAGTAGTGTTACATTTACAAGCAGTAGTTGGGTAATTTGAACTGGTAGTATCGATATTAACAGATTTAGTTTAGTAGGAGAGAGTTGAGATGGAAGAGGAAAGACGGAGTGAGAATGGAGCGGGTCTTGGGCTCTGAGATGATTTAAACACCATGGGGGGAAATGGAAAAGGACTTCTTGGACCTGATAATTGAGTTTCCACATTTAACATCCAAAACTGAGGGTTAGGGCCTGAGCTTCAGTTAAAAGCTTTATGCATCTCTCCCCTTTCTCTCCTCTATCTCTTTCTTCCTCTCTCTTTGTCTCTCTTGCTTTGTCTTTCTCTCTCTACTCTCCCTCTCTCTGTCTTTCTCTTTCCCTCTCTCTATGTCTTTCTCTTTCTCTTTCCCTCTGTCTCTCTCACTTTCTCTCAGATCTCATTAAACCCAGCTGGGTATCATTAGCAGTGAATACAGTCCAGATATTCTTACCAGCCAGACAGTCAGGGAGAGGGTCACTAGTATCGGGGCTGGGAGTGACACCAACCAGGAGTGTGTGCACAAGTGTGTATTTGAGTGTATGTCTCACAGAACCCTACAATTGTGTTGTTGGTTTAGAGTGCATCATGATGCGCAAAAAAAGTATGTGCGAAAAATGCTAATATTGGTCCCATGACTTGAAGTGGATTTGTTTCACAAATGCTAAAATGTTAGCATGTGGAAACAGTGCCAGGGTAACTAAACTAAAACATGGATTGCTGTCATGGTTTGTCCATATACTGCTTACAGGGTAAGAAACCAATGTGTCATTTAGTAATTTGGGTGAACTATCCTTTTAACATTATCACCCCAGGTAGCACATGTGGCCCTTCCATGAATGTTTATAGTATTCCCTTCTCCACCTCGCTTCCAGATGTCACACATTAATATCACAAATAATTACACATAGTGGAGCATTGTTTTCTCCAGTCCAGTGTTTTCCTCTCTCTCTCTCGTGTGTGTGTGTGTGTGTGTGTGTGTGTGTGTGTGTGTGTGTGTGTGTGTGTGTGTGTGTGCGCGCCCATGCGCAGCCAGCGCTTCCTCTTCCTCTAATGACCAGGGAGAGAATTGGTGTGGGTGTGTTTATGCTCGCCTATTGTTTACATGCCTCCATCTGGCTTTGGGTAGAAAGGCTATTTGATTTGGATGTCATGCATTTCTATCAAAATAAAATGTCTGCTATGCAATGCTATGTTATGGCCTTGAGGGCAAACTTGAGAGGGTGTAATCAGAAGCACTTGTGGCTGGTCATGGTAGCTAGGCTAGCGTATGGCTACACACACACAGTTCCAGCTAATATCTGCAGGGCCAATAAAATGCTCTCTGCATTGATTTGCTCTGTTAATATTCCCTGCACTGTTTTAATGACCTGTCTACCCAGCGGGCAAGTCTTTTGTTGTACAGGAATGTAAGCAGCCATAGCATGTTTTTGTTTTTTGGGGGGGAGGGGGGGAATAGATCAACTATGAAATTAGCAGATAGAATTGAAGTCTATCAAATAACATTACTTGCATCATTTTTTATCCCCTTTTTTATATTGATTTATTATGCCCTACCCCCCTCTCCCCTGGTTGGAAGACTTGGTGGAAGTATACATTTTCTTTCCTAATCACACTGGACTCCATGTGTATCGGCCAATCAGCGTGTTCTTTCATACCCTTGAAATAATAAAATGTTTTTATTTAATAGTTTGTACATTTCCCAGAGTAGGGGAGGAGGTTCATCATTTTTATAAGGGTGATGTGTGTGCGTGTGCATGTGTGTGCAGTGTGCACGTATGTGTGTGTGTCACCCTCTTAGCCCACTAATCACAACCAGATTGTCACCCTCTTAGCCCACTAATCACAACCAGATTGTCACCCTCTTAGCCCACACTGACTGAAGTTGGGAGTTAATTATAGCTTTCAGTTAAACTCTTCTTTCTCTCTTCTCTGTCTAACAGTCTGTTTCAGAGGCACATATCTTTCGGTCAAGCTCTATGGTGTGTTAATGTGCAGGGAGGAAAATAGGGTCCTTTTGTGTGATGGTTTATTCTACTGACAGATGAGAGTTTACTGTTGTGTTTCCTTCTGTAAAGATCTCAGCTCCGGTATGCACAATCACTGCACTTCCAGAAGCTACATCACAGGATACGTTAGGTAGTTCATACTACATTCGTTTCTGTATTTAAATATTTGGTCCGCACACATCCTGAAGACAAGAAGAAGAGAGGGGTGCCGAGGGGGAAACGATTATGTGTCACAGTTTATATTATTCTTTATGTATTAATGCATCCTTCTCCTGGATCATGTGTAACTAGGAAAACCCAGCACCTCCCATCCTAGGGGTTGACTGTGTTTCAGAGTGGGTTGTGTGTTTCAGAGCAGGTTGTGTGTAGTGGCAGGTTGTGCGTTTCAGAACAGGTTGTGTGTTTCAGAGCAGGTTGTTTGTAGTGGCAGGTTGTGTGTTTCAGAATAGGTTGTGTGTAGTGGCAGGTTGTGTGTAGTGGCAGGTTGTGTGTAGTGGCAGGTTGTGTGTAGTGGCAGGTTGTGTGTAGTGGCAGGTTGTGTGTTTCAGAGCAGGTTCTTTGTTTCAGATCAGGTTCTTTGTTTCAGATCAGGTTGTGTGTTTTACAGCAGGTTGTGTCTATCAGAGCAGGTTGTGTAAAGTGGCAGGTTGTGTATTTCAGAGCCGGTTGTGTGTAGTGGCAGGTTGCGTGTTTCAGAGCAGGTTGTGGGTAAGGGGTAAGGATGCCCCTTTAATCGAGGCTGACGGGTGATTTAAGGCTGCTATCATTGTTCTGCACAGCTTTACTTAGCTTTAATTGTGGCCATTACAGTGAACTACCCTGCCTGGCTCACTACACAGTCAGGGGCTGAGGGAAGACAGATCCTACACACACATACAGTATACACACACAGAGAGATGCACACATTGCAGACTCTTATCCTCTCTCCAGTCCTCCTCTCGCTCATGGCATACAGCATGCGAGTGATGTTGACAGTAGAACCAGCCAGGGCAGGGGACCAAGGGTGGGGATGTGCTGTGTGTTGACTCTACCGGCTCTCCCAGGGTGCAAGGACCATCACCCCTCTGTGTGACCATGAGAGGAAAGAGAGGAAGTCTTTCCAAGAAAAGCTGATTGTTTCTGCACATCCAAAACCCCTATTCAACAGCATAAAATCCCTATCCTGCTTGCTCTTGCAATGTGAGAGTGTTGGAGGATAACCTGGTTAGGGGCTACAATGTGTGTTTGTTCCAAGTTTCTCTAGGATTTTGCTCCCCTGGGGAGAGGGATGTGGGTAGACATGCACGCGCACACACACTCACTCACGCACGCCCGCTGAAGCTGAATAAAGAGATCACAATTCCAGCCCCAGAAAGTCTGTGGGAGTATCTGTCCTTGGCCACTTCCTGTTCTGAGCCTGGGGGGACCCAATAGTTTTGGAGAACAGACATTTTCCCAGCACCTGAAGCAATGGTCTAGTTTTCTGATTCAGGAACAGCAGACTATAAGGTAATACAATAAACTGGACTAGGTGGCTATCAAATCCCTCTACGTTAATGCAATTCTGTCAGAAATTAAATGAAAAGTGAAGACTAACAAGAAAGACACTTTCTTTCTATTTATCCAGACTCCTTTTCAGCCGGCTACATTTCCCACTTCATTTTAACTAGGCTACTTTTCATTTATAAATTTAAATTAGCCAGTCCGTCGAGCCCTCGCCGGTTAGAATGAACGATATGCATCTTCTAGCGATCTATTGATAGGACAGGCGCCTGTCAGTCACAAAGCAAGCGATGACAGGGAAACGCAGCAGAGACAAAGAGGCGAAGCAAGAGGTTTCACTCGCTAAAATCTGTCCAAAATAAATCCAATGCGTTTCTATGGGATTCTTTTGGACCTAAACTTGTCGCCTGCCTTCCCGCCTTTAGAAAAACGACTCAGGGCTAGCATTATGGGTGGGCATTAGGGGGCCTGGCCCACCCTACCGTACCTCCTTGCCCGTCCAAATAAAATATTGAAGTATTGATCATTAATTTGACCGAGACGCATCAATCTCAGTTAAACCATCAGAGCGAGCGAAACAGCGCCCCTCTGTCTCAGTATGTGTAGACCATGTATCTGATACTGTCTGGACCCTGTCATACTAAATTATTTCTGTCTGGACAGCATCAGATACATGGGCTACATATAGAGGGGCGCTGTTTCGCTCGCGCGGATGCTTTCTCCTGTGATATATACTGAACAAAAATATGAATGCAACATGCAACAATTTCAAAGATTTTGCTGAGTTTCAGTTCATATAAGGATAATCAGTCAATTTAAATAAATTCATTAGGCCCTAATCTATGGATTTCACATGACTGGGCAGGGGCGCAGCCATGGATGGGCCTGGGAGGGCATAGGCCCACCCACTTGGGAGCCAGGCCGACCCACTGGGGAACCAGGCCCAGCTAATCAGAATGAGTTTTTCCCTACAAAAGGGCTTTATTACAGACCAAAATACTAATCAGCACCCCTCCTCAGACGATCCCGCAGGTGAAGTAGCTGGATGTGGAGGTCCTGGGCTGGCATGGCTACACGTGGTCTGCAGTTGTGAGGCCGGTTGGATGTACTGCCAAATTCTCTAAAACCACGTTGACGGCGGCTTATGATAGAGAAATGAACGTTCAATTCTCTGGCAACATTCCTGCAGTCTGGTGGACATTCCTGCAGTCAGCATGCCAATTGCTTGCTCCCTCAACTTGAAAGATCTGTGGCAATGTGTTGTGTGACAAAACTGCACATTTTAGTGGCCTTTTATTGTCCCCAGCACAAGGTGCACCTATGTCATGATCATGCTGTTTAATCAGCTTCTATATATGCCACACCTGTCAGGTAGAGGGATTATCTTGACAAAGGATAAAATGCTCACTAACAGGGATGTAAACAAATTGGGCACAACATTTGAGCAAGATACGCTTTTTCTCAGCTCATGAAACATGGGATCAACACTTTACATGTTGCGTTTATATTTTTGTTCAGTGTAGTTTCAACAGAGAGGAAGAGGCGAAGCGAGAGTGCTCACTCTCGCCAAAATCTGTCCAGTAAAGCCCAATGCGTTTCCATGGGTATAATATGCAGACCTAAGCTTGTTGCATGACTGCCTGCCTTTGGGACAAAGACTCCCATTGTTAGGGTTGAGACATGAGCATCTCATCATTATTTACTAATCTCTGGTTTCAGCCTCTTGTGAATTGGAAAGGAAAGTTGGCAGTTGCACAGTGCACTGGATTGCCCTAAAGTAAATTGATTTTTCGCCAAAATTATATAATTACTCCTGTCTAAATAAAATCATAAAAAATAGTTCACCAGGGAGAATGACTTAGCCACAGAGGATCATTAGCTTCCTTAAAATAAATTGCTGTGGATTGTGTGTTTGGGAAGCCCGCAATTTGGGTTTCTGATTGTCTTAACTCACCACGTACACCACTCATTTTTTCTTCGCCTCACACAAGTTTTTTTTTTTTTTTACATCTATTGCGAATGATAGTTCCTCAGTATTTGAAAAATATTTCCAACACTCCCGAGCTGTGTTCGAATACCAATAGTAACATAATGTATACTACATACTTAATGAGTATATACTACATACTATATACTATTAGTTAATTTTGGCATACTGTAAACAAACTGTATCCTTTCAGTTGAGTGTACTAGCGCTTCGCCTGTCTACCAGAAGTTGATGCTGTTGCTATGCAACTTCTTGCTAGCTTGTTAGTATAATAAATTACTAGCTAGACATCTTATGACTTCATTAACAATGTCCATTGAGAACACACAACGACTATACCACTTAGCTAAGAATGATGTGAATAATCAAGTCAATAAACGTTGGGTAGCTAGTTGGATAGCATATAGTTCATATACTGGCAAGTTCGATGTATTAGTAGCCAACTAACGTTAGGTAGCTAGCTAACATACCGGTACATACAAGCAACTGCTGTAATGATATGAAAGGAGGTTCGTAAAGGCTAGCGTAGCTAACAAATTGTCAGCCAACATAACATGTAACTTATTTGAAAAGTAATTACTTTTTTATTACATTGCTCAACATTTTCTTAACAATTGTCATAATTAGTTAAAGCAATGAATTTGTATCCGCTCTCGTTGGACTTTGACTGCATATTTTCCATCATGTTCTTCAAATCTGAAAAAGTTGCAAAGCCACGCCCATTTTCTGGAGAATTGCGTTATGGGCCTTAAAAGCATGGAAATAGTATCCACTGCTTGTATACTTCGAATTTTGCCGAATGTAGTAGACATCCGGGAACTTTTGGCATACTAACTATATCCATAGTATGACCAATAAGCATACTACATACTCCATTTACGTCACAAATAATATGGTTAATGTGGTTAGTATGAGTATTCGAACACAGCTCCGGCCTCAATAATCACCAAGCCTTGGTGTGAAAGAGCAAAATATAATGATCTGATGATCCCATATATCCAGTGAAACGTCATAAAAAACAGCTTTCTGTCCCGAGCTCACTGGCGCAGGAAAGTTTGAGGGCTCAGAATAGGCTAGTTGGTTGATACAATGTTGCAAGTTCGTTAGCAACAGATTCAGGCCGGTCCCTCTGAGAATTTGATTAAATGTTGAACTTCACTAGCAAGATAGAACGGGAGGCAGATAGGTGGAGAAGAGGGGTGAATGTGATAGAAAGAACCAGAATTTTCATCAGGATATTTTCTACTGTTTTTATTTTGTCGGCTTTAGGCCTATGTATTTTACTAAGTTGATGATGGAAGTTATAGACCTTCTGCTGCATTGGTCTATAGGCTTTCTCTGAGTTCTATGCTCTCATTTCTTTAGCCGCCAATGGATCACAGTGTATCAATGTGTCCATATGGCAGAGGCTAGTGCTCTTGCCATAGTTGAATCTTTACTTTTACATTTGTATCATTTTACTTAAGATTTTTATCATTAACCACATGACAATGATTTTTAGAAACAAAAACGTTATTGAAATGAAACTGTTCTGTGAAAATGTGCATATATGAATATTCATAACTGGCACGTAGATCGGTAGAAATGGTAGGATAAATTGTAAGCTTCCCCAAACATGAAACTCATGAGCTGCCTATGGTCTTTAAAAAAAAAAACGGGCCTCCCTATGGAAATCAAATGCCTGTCCAACTGATTCATTCTAGCGCCGGGTCTACCTGGCAGAATGATTTGATTGATTTCATGATTATTTTAATCAATCCAGTGGGTATTTGTTTAGCAAACTCTACTATCACATGTGCACTACAAAAACTCAGCTAAACAACAGCCTCTTGCTAGGTGTGCACTTGAATTAAAGGGTTACTACACCCAAAAATGTAAATGTCTTTGATTTTTCCCAGACCTCAAAAGTGGTCTCCTGATGTGGTTTAAGCATTGTTGTGGAATTAGAACATCCAGTTTAGTTGTTTTTCTATTAAAAATGTGTGATTTTGAGAGTGAAAACCTGAAAGAACTGGGAAAAACGGAACCCTGGAAAAACAAAACCTTTAATTAATTTTTCTAGATAATGATAAAATACATAATTCGAAGAACAAACATAATTGTGGCAATTCATTTCTTGCAGTAAAACTGTAAATAAGACTTTAATCTCAAGAGAAGACAGGTTAAATGTTAAAAATGTTTAATGTTATCTTACATAGAAAATAGTGTTGATCATATAGGCCTAGACCTAGACAATCTCCAAAACAACTAACAATACACTGAATTCCTACATTTTCAGTCATTTAAATTGTAAAGTAATGTCTTTCTACACAATACCACAACACATTTTTCCAATCTGTATTCAATCATTTTGCTGTGTATTTCAGGTGGAATCAAGACATTAGAATGTACCAGAGGCCACCAAAATAGAGCTCCTTCTGCACTTTGTTCCAACTGATTGAATACATTTACATTTGACATTTTCTAAGCACCTTTCAAGAACACTAATAAAGAGCTTTTAACAGTAATATGTGTGAAGACTGCAGCACAAAATAGTCTGAAACAACTTAATGAGAGAGGAGGAGGAAGGGAGGATGAAGAGAGAGTAGGTGTGAAGTTAGTGACCACCTGTGTGTGTTTGGGAGGTATGAGCCAGCCTAGCCTACTAACATCCAGCCACAGGGAGGTATGAGCCAGCCTAGCCTACTAACATCCAGCCACAGGGAGGTATGAGCCAGCCTAGCCTACTAACATCCAGCTACAGGGAGGTATGAGCCAGCCTAGCCTACTAACATCCAGCCACAGGGAGGTATGAGCCAGCAAAGCCTACTAACATCCAGCCACAGGGAGGTATGAGCCAGCCTAGCCTACTAACATCCAGCCACAGGGAGGTATGAGCCAGCCTAGCCTACTAACATCCAGCCACAGGGAGGTATGAGCCAGCCTAGCCTACTAACATCCAGCCACAGGGAGGTATGAGCCAGCCTAGCCTACTAACATCCAGCCACAGGGAGGTATGAGCCAGCCTAGCCTACTAACATCCAGCCACAGGGAGGTACGAGCCAGCCTTGCCTACTAACATCCAGCTACAGGGAGGTACGAGCCAGCCTTGCCTACTAACATCCAGCCACAGGGAGGTATGAGCCAGCCTAGCCTACTAACATCCAGCCACAGGGAGGTACGAGCCAGCCTAGCTTACTAACATCCAGCTACAGGGATGTATGAGCACACACACACACACTCTCCCACATGTCTCACCTCCCTTTAATTATCCAGATGTATCACTTCAACAAAGAGTCCATTGATGGGGAATACGTCCATATTTTATACAGGGACAGTAGACTCTTATGTGGTAGAAATGAGGAAAACATTAGTTTATCAGTCTTTCCTTTTGACACTTACAGAATATATTGGTCTGGGAGCACAAGACAGGACACTGTGTACAGATATAACTAGTTAACAGCTCAATAAATATTGTATCACCTTTCTCTCTTCAACTGTTATACCGTTTATCACAAAAATTGTGATATCTGTACTTATCCTTTTGGATCCAGTTTGTATTTGACTTGGCGGCAGTTTTGTATTCATAAAAAAAAAAGCTGTGGGCGCTCTCAGTTTACAGTATTTTAATCTATTTTTCTCACTCATTCACTCACACACACAAATGCACACACACACTCACAAGTGATTTGACCTCCAAACTACAGGGTCTCGATGTATCAGACACAGTCCTTGAGTACTTTGTTTGACTTCTCTTACACAGGTTCAAGCCTGATTCTTTTTCTTGGTAGCCATTGTGAAAGTATTGAGAATTGCTCCGCCGTCTGACATACGTTGTCTATTCTTAAGGTGAAATTGATCCGAGCTGACGTCCATCTGATGTTTTCTGTTGAATGTGTTTGACTTTAGATAGATCAAACAGATGTGCTCTAAGACTCCCAGATTCATCTGATTTTAATGCATATGGTAGGGTGGAACAGAAGGTTGAATTCCCCTTCAGGCTTTTAGTACAGTATTAGGATCAAGCATTTAGTTTGAATCTCTCTCGTTGACTTTAATGTGTTTGACAGCAGTAATGAGGGACAGAGAGCAGTGGACCAAAGCAGGGCCATTCAGTTGTCTAGTTCAATATCAATCCCTATCCCCTAGCCCTGACCCCTATTCCCTGCATGCTCCAGTTTAGTGCACACTGCCAAGGCCAAGCCATTGCATATATCAGAAGTCAACTGTATAATTTAGATTGCTTATGTGCACACTAGGCACAGTATGGTACATACAACTCCAACCAGAGCCCTGTGGATAATATAGGCTTTGAAAGCTGTTTTTGGCGAGGCCCTACTCTGTAAGCCTATAGGTTGATTAATGTAGCAGATATAGGAGTGTATGAAACCCACTCCTGGGTAAAATTAGCCCTATATTAGGCCCCAGCAACCCCATAGAGCAGGCTGTGTACACACACACACACACACACACACACAAACACACACACACACACACTAGAGTAGACCCCTAGAGCAGGCTGTGAGAGGGGGAATGTAAGGGACAGTGTATGGCAGGACACAAGGCTTGTTTGTCGACTCTGCCTCCACTATGGCCCCTCACCTTTTAGGCCTAGGAGGGCCCCTAACTGCCCCTGTGCCTCCTCTTGTACCTCACCCTGTCTTTCTACCTCTGCCTCTCTTCCTGTCTCCCCCTATGTCGCTCCACTGTCTCCCTCTATTCCCCTGACACACCCTGCAACTCCACCAAACTCTCCTCTCACTCCTCTGTTCTCCCTAGGCTCCTCCCTGCTCTCCTCCTGTTTGTGTTGGCTTTGGGGCGCTTGGTTTTAGAGGCTGATGATAAACCGTTAGGCCTACTTTCTGCCCTTTTGAGAAAGACAAACACAGTTTACCTAGGAAAGCTGAATTTACCTCAGACCAGAAGATTCAACAAATATCTCCTATAAAAATGCTGCCTTTTGGGCCTCTGCTGGTAAAGCTGCAGAATGATGGAGTTATTATTACTGAATGTCTGGAGGAATATTAGTTGGACCCTGAAGGGCCGGCGGGTGAATAGTGTTGTCTGACATAGATCCTCTCCACCACCAGGAGTAGAAGGTTTCCATAATGGTGGATGTGAGACCTAACCCTGTGTCCTGTGTGTGTCAAAGCCTGCTCTGATGTTACTATAGCAAAGCCCTGTTATGAGACAACAGCCCTACGCTCCACTCAGATGCCTACCTGGATTGAGAATACAGCTGTTACTGAGAGAGAGGAGGGGGTAGAAAGGTGTGTGTGTGCGTGCGTGCATTGAACCTCTGTTACACAATCACATACAGATCAGTGTGTACCTCAAGGAAGCGAAGTAGAAGGACAGATTTTAAGAGTATCTCCACAGAACAGGGCCTTGGAAAATGGAAAATCAGTTTTTTTCGTTCTAACTCTACGGCCAGGCTTTTACATAAGAGAGCTCCTCTCCCTGGCCACATGGTAAATACATCTCTGACTCTCCCTCCCTAACACAGAACACGAGCCACTAGCTGTCTGTTTCATTAACTGTTTAACATCAGCAATAGCTCCTGCAGTCCCTTGCAAAAGTATTCCTCCCCCTTGGCGTTTTTCCTATTTTGTTGCATTACAATCTGTAATTTAAATGGATTTTTATTTGGATTTCATGTAATGGACATACACAAAATAGTCCAAATTGGTGAAATGAAATGAAAAACATAACTTGTTTCAAAAAATTTACGGAAAAGTGGTGCGTGCATATGTATTCACCCCCTTTGCTATGAAGCCCCGAAATAAGATCTGGTGCAACCAATTACCTTCAGAAGTCACATAATTAGTTAAATAAAGTCTACCTGTGTGCAATCTAAGTGTCACATGATCTGTCACATGATCTCAGTATATTACACCAGTTCTGAAAGGCCCCAGAGTCTGCAACACCACTAAGCAAGGGGCATCACCAAGCAAGCGACACCATGAAGACCAAGGAGCTCTCCAAACAGGTCAGGGATAAAGTTGTGGAGAAGTACAGATCAGGGTTGGGTTATAAAAAAATATCAGAAACTTTGAACATCCCACGGAGCACCATTAAATCCATTATTAAAAAATGGAAAGAATATGGCACCACAACAAACCTGCCAAGAGAGGACTGCACACCAAAACTTGCGGACCAGGCAAGTAGGGCATTAATCAGAGGCAACAAAGAGACCAAAGATAACCCTGAAGGAGCTGCAAAGCTCCACAGCGGAGATTGGAGTATCTGTCCATAGGACCACTTTAAGCTGTACACTCCACAGAGCTGGGTTTTACGGAAGAGTGGCCAGAAAAAAGCCATTGCTTAAAGAAAAAAATAAGCTAACACATTTGGTGTTCGCCAAAAGGCATGTGGAAGACTCCCCAAACATATGGAAGAAGGTACTCTGGTCAGATGAGACTAAAATTAGATGCTACTTTTTTTTTTGGGGGGGGGGGGGGGTGAATAGTTATGCACGCTCAAGTTTTCTGTTTTTTTGTCTTATTTCTTGTTTGTTTCACAAAAAATAATATTTTGCATCTTCAAAGTGGTAGGCATGTTGTGTAAATCAAATTATACAAACCCCCCCCAAAAAATCCATTTTAATTCCAGGTTGTAGGGCAACAAAACAGGAAAAATGCCAAGGGGGGTGAATACTTTCACAAGCCCATATAAGTAGGCCAGTGTCTCAGTGTGATATGGCTGTAATCTTCTACTACAGGAAGTGGAGCACTTCTGAAGGAGAAACCAACTAGATGATGTATGATGATGATGAGTACACAATGAGGCCATTCAGAGGTCGATGGGTATTTGTGAAGGGGAGCTGTTGAGAGAGTTTGTACAGTTTTATAGCTGTTGTTTTTTGTGATTAGCTGATTACTGTAATGCTATTACAGTGAAATTATTGTATTTGTGAGAGAATGGATGGTTTAGAAATCATCCGCCGAAAGTTAACTGACCGGCATGAAAGCAGTATTTCTTATATTCTGGAAATCCAGATATCATAAATGTCTATTGGTTTCTAGAAACTGTGTAGAGCTGATGAAGTCATTCTGTGATATCATGTGTCATCAGAGGTCCATCTTGGCAGAGACAGAGTTCTTGGGCAGCAGATCAAAATGAACACATCCAAATACACTACATGACCAAAAGTATGTGGACACCTGCTTGTCGAACATCTAATTCCAAAATCATGGGCATTAATATGGAGTTGGTCCCCCCTTTGCTGCTATAACAGCCTCCACTCTTCTGGGAAGGCTTTCCACTAGATGTTGGAACATTGCTGCGGGGACTTGCTTCCATTCAGCCACGAGCATTAGTGAGGTCGGCACTGATGTTGGGCGATTAGGCCTGGCTCGCAGTTGAAGTTCCAATTCATCCCAAAGGTCGGGGCAAATTTCAGGTCTGCTGAGCGCAAACTTTAACGTTGTGAAAATTCTGTGCAACTTCCAGCGCACATTTACTGTGAACACTGAGGCTGTACCCGCTTTAAGTTAGTTTTAACAGTGGCCAAGTAGGCTACTGTGGCTATTTGATCATAATGTAGGCCTACCAGAGTGGTCTATCATCAAAAACAATGGAGAAAATGCATCCCATAACATTTTAACATGAGCTGTTAAATCATTCAGCCTACAGTAGAAGCCAATGTGTGGTGTTCAATGTAGGCCTACATTCCATGAGACTTGACATTAACCTGTTTATCCACTTGTCCTTCAGACAAGGTGACTGAAAATGGTGTTGTGTTGTTTAATGCAAGAAACATTTTTACATTACATTTTAGTCATTTAGCAGACGCTCTTATCCAGAGCGACTTACAGTTAGTGAGTGCATACATTATTTTTCATACTGCCCCCCCGTGGGAATCGAACCCACAACCCTGGCGTTGCAAACACCATGCTCTACCAACTGAGCTACCTCCCTGCCAGCCATTCCCTCCCCTACCCTGGACGACGCTAGGCCAATTGTGCGCCACCCCATGGGTCTCCCGGTCGCGGCCGGCTACGACAGAGCCTGGATTCGAATCAGGATCTCTAGTGGCACAGCTAGCACTGCGATGCAGTGCCTTAGACCACTGCGCCACTTGGGAGAAACCCTTTTACAAAATAAAACACATTATTATTCCCATACCATTATTACAGAGAATCAGACAAATTATGCTACCCTCTGCCTATTGGCTAGTTTGCTTATACAAGCCTGTATCAAAATACAACATTGCCCCTTTAAGACATAAAACATCTCTTTACCTGGCTGGCTTTTCAAAGATAGAAATGTGCACATTTTGTGCTCTTGTAGGAAGCAATCCCTCCCCTATTGCTGACTACAAAGTATCTATAACTGGGCTAATAACTCACTAACTAGCAATGGATATGAACAAAACGTGCACACGTGGCTACATGCAGCTCTCGCTTTGATCTCAAAACAAGAATATCTACGTACTTGTGACCACAGCTGTAAACAGTCCAGATCAAAGTAAATGGCACAGATCCATATATGGCAATGGTCTGTTTGCATAAAGGCCTACTGCAGCTCTGATTGGTTATGCGAACTGGTCTGTGTAGCGTATGGGCTGAGTCGTGCTTGTCAATGAAATAGAATCCTACTCCGATGCGTTCTGCGTACAACGAAAGTATCTTGCATAGTCCGTTTTGTTTCGGTGTGTTGATTTGAACTTGGCTAATATCGCGTTGGTTCGATCACAATTGCCACAGTAAAGGGAAACGTTGATAGTGTTAACTAACAGGGAAAACTCTAGGAAGTTGAGTGAAGTTCAATCGCGTGCTTCTCTCGGTGGGCTGATACAGTATTTCTTCTGCTGATACAGTATTTCTTCTGAGTGGCAGTCCCGGGGAGCTGCTTGGCTGTTTCCGGCTACTGCGTGCCCCGTGCGCAGTTTAGAGGGAACATTGCTGTGCAGGCCAGTCAAGCTCTTCCACACCTATCTCGACAAACAATTTCTGTTAAATAAATGTTAAATAAAATAAAAATGGACCTGGCTTTGTGCACAGAGGCATTCCGAACCATGAAAAACAGCCCCAGACCATTATTCCTCCTCCACCAAACTTTACAGGTGGCGCTATATGCATTGGGGCAGGTAGCATGCTCCTGGCATTCCCAGATCTGTCTGTCGGACTGCCAGATGGTGAAGCATGATTCATCACTCCAGAGAACGATTTTCCACTGCTCCAGAGTCCAATGGCAGCAAGCTTTACACCACTCCAGCCGACGCTTGGCATTGCGCATGGTGATCTTAGGCTTGTGTGCTGCTGCTCGGCCATGGAAACCCATTTCATGAAGCTCCCGCTGAACAGTTCTTGTGCTGATGTTGCTTCCAGAGGCAGTTTGGAACTTGGTGGTGAGTGTTGCAACCAAGAACAGACGATTTTTACGCGTTACGCGCTTCAGCACTGGGCGGTCCCATTCTGTGAGCTTGTGCGGCCTACGACTTAGCAGCTGAGCCATTGTTGCTCCTAGAAGTTTCCACTTCATAATAACAGCACTAACAGTTGACCGGGACAGCTCTAGCAAGGCAGAAATGTGAGGAACTAACTTGCTGGAAAGGTGGCACCCTTTGACCGTGCCACGTTAAAAGTCACTGAGCTCTTCAGTAAGGCCATTCTACTGCCAATGTTTGTCTATGGAGATTGCATGGCGGTGTGCTCGATTTTATACACCTGTCAGCAACGGGTGTGGCTGAAATAGCGGAATCCACTAATTTGAAGGGGTGTCCACATACTTTTGTATATATAGTGTATGTTTCCCACAACCACAACAGTATGGAACGCCGTTTGGGTCTTTGCGTGTCAAAAAAGATACACATCAAATAGCACTATTTGACGCGTCAAATAAGCTTTTAAGAATTAATACAATTCTATTATAGAATGTTGTGTGTGCTGAATTTACACGTGCAAGCCAAGCGCCACCATTATGATCACTGTCAAAGCTGTACAATACTGCATTGGTAATAAGGCATTATTTGTTCGACCGAATGGTAAAACGTCTGTGTGAGCATTTGAAATTAGATCAGGATCATAGGAGCTGGATCAAAAATGTTTGCAAATATCTTTGATACAGATGTTATTAGCAACTTATAGGTTATCTAGCTATCTTGAGCTTGGTATCTAACAAGCACCAATGCAACCAGCCTGAATACAATGACCAGTAAAAACTGCAGTCATTTTCAATATTCTTAGCAATGATTTAGGAATCCATGTGAGTAAGTATTAGCTAGGTAGCCATTTGTTGTTCTCCTATTGAAATAACTAGCTAGCCAGCTACTTAACTATGTTGGCCAAAACTAACGTTATAAGCAGCCAGCTAGCTTCATCTGGCTAGTATGGCTTGACCGGACCGGGTTATGTGTTGTGAAGCTAGCCACAATAAGGATTAGCCACAATAGTGGAATTTGCGTTTCGCCTTCAAAATACAAGTTACTCTTTGAAAGTGATGCAGAAGGTTACAAATGGTGGAATCATGCCATATATAGACTAGATAATGTTAAACAAGGTTGTAATGTGGAGTAATGAAATGGGGTATCAGTCTACTTGGTGACACCCACAGAACACAACTGTGAAGAGTTTACACAAATATTAGTGTCGTAGCTCTTATTGCGGGACTTTGACCGTGGGAAATCACCTCCCCAGTCAGCCTATTGTGCGTATTGACATTCATATTGCACTGTACAGCCTTACCTAAGGATTGGGGATCAATAAAATGGGCTACCAGTCTACTCAGTAACCAAGTGCTTTTGTAACAGATGTATATCGTACTCTCCTTGCGTTGTGTTTTTTCTTAATAAATCACATCAGCCAGTGGTCCCAGTTGAGCATCATTTATTTATGTTGTTAAATGGGAAACAGCACGTTAGTTGTGCATAGCTTAACGATATGGATGGCTGTCGATGGCAAAATCTGTAGCATGAAGGCAGCTGTGTTAGCAGTGGGCTTATGTGACCATTACGTCGGTGTATGCTAGCTAACACACTTATCTACAGCAATCATATGCCAAAGCACATCCCAGAAAGCCCCTCAATCCCTAACAGGTACCATATACCCACACATGTATAAATCAGTAACGTACAGCAACCTTGTACACATTGTAAAATATAAAACAGTATTCAGAACATGACCCCTGTATATATAGCCTCCCTACTGTCACTTTATTTTACTGTATATATAGCCTCCCTACTGTCACTTTATTTTACTTCTGCTCTTTTTTTCTCAACACTTTTTTGTTGTTGTTTTATTCTTACTTGTTTGTTTAAAATAAATGCACTGTTGGTTAAGGGCTGTAAGTAAGCATTTCACTGTAATGTCTGCACCTGTTGTATTCGGCGCATGTGACCAATAAAATTTGATTTGATTTGATTTGACCTAACCCTTGCATCACATTTTCATACTGGGAAGACCTGACGTTTGCGATCTCCCCCTAGCTGCAAGCGGGGCCAATCACAACACGCCTTATTGTCATCAGAGTTGAACCAACCAATAAGAATGCTTGAACATTAAATACAAATTTATTTAGAGGCAATTGGAAACATAACCAACCCTGTTACATTTTTTTCCCAAAGTCCTCCTCAGAGTTATCAGGCTCCAAAACATCCACGTTGTATTGTTTTTCCTCTGGAATAGTGTTCAATACACATAGGTTGACTGGTACAATAAATGTGGCTCAATTCATAGTGGTTTCAGAGACCCGCAATAAGAGCTACGACGCTAATGTTCTCTGGGTGTCACTGAGTAGCCTGATACCCCATGTCATTGATCCACAATCCATAGGTAAGGCTGTACAGTGAAATAAGTATGCCCCCAATGCAATTCTAAAGTCTAATACATCCAGTGTGATTTTTGTCAGATTAACAAATTGTATTTTGTTGAATTTATACAAGAACATTCCAACCTCGTTTAGCATGATTTGTCCACTATGTTGTATTCATTTGCATCACTTTAATTGAGAAACTTTTATTTTGAAGGCGAACCGCAAATTCCACTATTGTGGCTAATCCTTATTGTGGCTAGCTTCACATAGGTGGGTCTGACCACCATTAATCAAATAAGAACGGTCTTATAAATTAGGGGTATTTTAGATGATGACACCTAGCTAGAAAGTCAGTTACTAACTATAGCTACTGAAACAGATTATGTCGTTTTGCTATGTTTTTGGGGAAGAACATTGTTTGCATCCATCAGCTAGCTAGCTTTTTTATGACCAGCATTGTCCAGAGCTGGAAGTGTGTCTGCGCTCCTGCGGTAGCGGCAGGTGCGCCAGATAACTTTACCAGCATCATAGCATACGTATCAGTGAATCGTTGTGATATATGAAAAACGAGTGATAGTGTGATCAATGTGTAATAACTACGTAAAACATATATGAACGTGTTAAATTATTGTAATGACCTGGCTAGATCATAAATGAGCAATTGTCCAGACAGAGGTTTGAGTTTACGAATTCCCGGTTTATTAACCAAACTCAACACAGGTTACTGTTTGGCAGTAGCCCACGCCAAATAAATCAAAGATACCCGTATAAAACAACCGTGAACACCTCTTCTTAAGACAAGATGAAAGAGAGAGAACAATGTCTAAGCATGGTCTTAAACTAGCGGTGCTCCACCCCCCTGCCAAAAGTGTTTAGTCCGGAATGAACAGCCAGAAACTTCGCGTGCGCATACACACAACTACACACTCGTACCTCTTTGGCACAGGATAAAGACCAGGGAACCTCCCCTTTCGGCTTTCTTTAAGTATCGCATCTGCATGAGGGGAAATAGCGCCACTGTCCGCCCCAGCACCTGTTGTTATTGTTTTTATTTTGTGGACGAAACGGAGGTGAGGTGTGTCGAGCAGTGTGGTATAATTAAATTGCAGTACATATTCTGTTGTTCTATCGCGCGTGCAATGATGTCGAAAGGGGAAAAAACTGTGTTCGTTGTCTGCAGTAACTTTGTTATTGTAATATCCCAAACGGACGTGGCAGTTAAACCATTAAGGATTCCAGCTTTAACTCTGTAAAGTCCATATTGCACTCGTCACCCCTCTGCCTTTCTCTTCAGTAGCACACTACCACTTCACCTAAGGTTCCAAAACCCTATGTATTTTATGGTAGTTACATAGCTGCTGTGTATTGACATTTCATTTACACATTGTTACATGGTACTTCCAACTGTTACTATCCAATATATTCTGCGTAAAGGTTAAAATATGCTAGATAAATGTTAACTTTTATATAAGCAAACATAGAACAACCACTAATGATTCTGTTCCAGTAATAAATTAACATGACCATTTTGTACCCCATACTTTAAATGCAGCATTGTGTTTGTTACATAAGCTATTGACACAGTGTGCAAGCCACATACTAAGACTGATTGTGATTATGTAACAATGAGTTACTAGATCATTATGCGAGTGGGAGGCCAGACAACCACACAAGACTAGAGTCAATTACTAAAAGCTTTGTTCAAGATCACTGTGAGTAGACATCAACTTTTCCTTTGAGGTTAGACAATTGGCTGTTTGGGTCCTGCTGGACCTGTCTCTGTCTCGCTGTATGATCAGTCCCGCTGTGGTAATGTCTGTGGTGGCCCACTCTGCTGCTCTCTCTCTCTCTTTCCACTCTCTCTCTACCTCTCTGCCTTACTTTGAATTTATTCCTACCTCCTTTTGTCTGAAGTCCTCTAACACACACACACACACACACACACACACACGCACACATTTACTATTAGATGTTTAGATGTATGGGTACAGTTTAATTCCTTAGAGCTGGCTACTGTAATATTGAATTATCCCCACCATTTTGACTTTATTATCCCTTTGCTATTCACTTGTGTAATGAATGAATGGAAATTCCAATTTTAGACAGCAATTATTGTCTTTATTGAGCAAATTAAAACCATTCCTCCAGTAAAAGCTGCAGCTTGCCCATAGAACCTCTCAGATGGTCTGGTACCCTGGAGGAAAGACATGAAACCACATCAACTGCCTGAATATACACCATGGATTCAAACACGGACCCTTGAACTTCTGTTTTATTTCACCACAGTCCAAATACTTCAACTTGTATGACATATTTTGACTGTCTGTTGTTTTCCCATTGATTTCAGGTTTGAAGACCCTCTCGGTGTGTGTGTGAGTGTGTGTTTGGGATGAAGCGCCTGTGGGACAAACACTTCCCGTTGCTCATCCTTCTCTACCTGGTAGGAGATGTCACCTCACAGGTTAACCCAGGTGAGTGTTGCCATGGGAACGGTGTGGGGAGCTGTGTGTGCTTGTGTGTGTTTGTGTCCATGTGGTGGCCTTAATTGCTACTGCTGTTTCTTTGATATGAGTGGCACTGTTCTGGTGTCCATGGTTTTCTCCACTTTTACCACTCTATGGGTGCTTCACTGAGGGAAAGTGTGATGTCAAGAATACAACCAATTATATTTTACAAGGAAACCCAGAGGCAACATTTTGTGAGCAGAGACAGATCACTGACAACCACTAGGCAACATAGAAAATCTGAGTCAACTCCTGATAAATACAATGACTTGGGACTATAGTATGTGTCACAACATTATAGAGCTGTTCTCATTAAATAGAGGTATATAATTGGATAAAAGAGCAGGGCACAAGGCCAAGCAATAGGCCTAGGAGAGAGTGTGTGTGGTGCGTGCATGGTCTTTTACAGCTGTGGCAGTCTACTCTGAGAGAGGGGGAGATAATTGTAGAGTCAGTTCTCCACATTAACATTGCTTTTTAATTAAAGCCTGCTCCAGGCAAACTACAAACACACCAGAACATTTCTCACAAAATTGTCTGGAGCTCCTCGAAGCAAACAAATGCTATGTTATGTATGCTGTAAACTTGGTGCAGGGAAACAACTATTTGTTTTCATGGACTTTCATGAACATACATGGAAACTTCAACGTCTTTAACAGTAGAGTGACAAACACATACAAACACACACTGGACACACCAGTGGCGGTCAGTGCCGTTTAAAATGAGGGAGGAGTGAGGATTTTTTTTTTTCATGAGCATGGCCTTATTTCTATTACAGCATATTGAATAACTGTCATTCATATTCCATTCACCCAGTTCAATGTAACAGCGATAGGTTTAGGCTACTACATGATACTCACATTTTCCCTATACCCATCATGAGGTTGCTACAACCTAGCCTATGAATGAACGTTTTTAAAACGTAGGTGCACACAGGTCGAGAGAAAAATTTGAGGTGACAGGCGGTGACACATGGATAGACATTGACATATTCAATACCGCCTTGCACGCTCTTGCCTGCATCGAGCTGATATAGAGTGTAATCATTAGTCCAACAGTTGCAAACAAGAATTTCTATTGGACAAATTCAGGTATGTTTATACTCGTTTTGTTCTGTTTCCTTCCGTTTAAGAAATGTTTTTCAACAGAATCGACGGAATGAATACTCTCCTGATCACACGTAAACACAGTTCACTTTCATAGCAGCCACGTTGTATTCCTTCTCGCATCTATGCCCTCTCCTCCTCTCACCTTTTCCCTTCACTTGTGGACTTTAATGTACAACACATCAGCTGTATGTGACCAGGCGCAAAAAAACGTTCCAAACCATATCATAACCGCTACACACAGCCTACATCGTTGTCACCATATTAGCTAAAGTAACTACATAGTCAACATAGCTAAAAGAACTAACGCGTTAGTAAACCCGCTACAATCATGCAGTAACATTACAGCGTACAGTCAGTAAGCAGTTTAGCACTTACACCGGCGTGCCCCGGTGGCAATAAATTACAGTGCACTCGGAAAGTATTCAGACCCCTTTACTTTTTTCACATTTTGTTACATTACAGCCTTATTCTAAAGTGGATTTATTTTTAATCCTCAGCAATCTACACACAATACCCCATGATGACAAAGCAAAAACAGTCGTTTTTAAATATGTTTACACATTTACTAAAAAATAAAAAACTGAAATATTATATTTACATAAGTATTCAGACCCTTTAATTAGTACTTTGTTGAAGCACCTTTGGCAGCGATTACAGCCTCGAGTCTTCTTGGGTATGACACTACAAGCTTGGCACACCTGCATTTGGGGAGTTTCTCCCATTCTTCTCTGCAGATCCTCGCAAGCTGCGTAGCTATTTTCAGGTCTCTCCAGAGATGTTTGATCGGGTTCAAGTCCGGGCTTTGGCTGGGCCACTCAAGGACATTCAGACACTTGTCCCGAAGACACTCCTGCATTGTCTTGGCTGTGTGCTTAGGGTCATTGTCCTGTTGGAAGGTGGCAGTTACACCATTAAGGATTCCAGCTTTAACTCTGTAAAGTCCATATTGCACTCTTCACCCCTCTGCCTTTCTCTTCAATAACACACTACCACTTCACCTAAGGATCCAAAACCCTATGCATTTGCATGGTAGTTACATAGGTGCAGTGTATTGACATTGCATTTACACATTGTTACATGGTACTTCCAACTGTTACTGTCCAATAAGGTATTTCAGTTTTCGCTTTGTCATTAATGGGGTACTATGTGTATATTGATGAGGATTATTGTATTATTTTATCCATTTTAGAATAAGGCTGTAACGTAACATAATGTGGAAAAAGTCAAGGGGTCTGAATACTTTCCGAATGCACTGTAGTAAAACCAAAAGCTTACCATGACTTGGAAGAGTTCCAGTGTTGTGTTGGATAGTCATAGCCAGCTAGCTAACAAAGCATCCCTCTGTTTGAACAGGGTGTTTTGAGTAGGCTAAACTAGCTAGCTGCATTTGCTAGCTAAGTAGGCCTAAGTGAAACTGAAAGTGAAATAAAATGACTCTGTCTCTCTCTTGCTTCTCCTTCATTTTGGAAGAAATTAATTTGTTAAAAACTGTTCAACTATTGTCTTTCTCTTTTTTTGAGTCAACTACTCACCACATTTTATGCTTTCAGTACTATACACTACCGGTCAAAAGTTTTAGAACACCTACTCATTCTAGGGTTTTTCTTTATTTTTTTACTATTTTCTACATTGTAGAATAATAGTGAAGACATCAAAACTATGAAATAACACATATGGAATCATGTAGTCACCAAAAAAGTGTTAAACAAATCAAAATATATTTTATATTTGAGATTCTTTAAATAGCCACCCTTTGCCTTGATGACAGCTTTGCACACTCTTGGCATTCTCTCAACCAGCTTCACCTGGAATGCTTTTCCAACAGTCTTGAAGGAGTTCCCACATGTGCTGAGCACTTGTTGGCTGCTTTTCCTTCACTCTGCGGTCTGACTCATCCCAAACCATCTCAATTTGGTTGAGGTCGGGGGATTGTGGAGGCCAGGTCATCTGATGCAGCACTCCACCACTCGCCTTTTTGGTAAAATAGCCCTTACACAGCCTGTAAGTGTGTTGGGTCATTGTCCTGTTGAAAAACAAATGATTGTCCCACTAACTCAAAATGGATGGGATGGCGTATCGCTGCAGAATGCTGTGCTAGCCATGCTGGTTAAGTGTGCCTTGAATTCTAAATAAATCACAGACAGTGTCACCAGCAAAGCACCCCCACACCATAACACATCCTCCTCCATGCTTTACGGTGGGAGCTACACATGCAGAGATCATCCATTCACCCACACCATGTCTCACAAGACACAGCGGTTGGAACCAAAAATCTCAAATTTGGACTCCAGACCAAAATACAAATTTCCACCGGTCTAATGTCCATTGCTCGTGTTTCTTGGCCCAAGCAAGTCTCTTCTTATTGGTGTCCTTTAGTAGTGGTTTCTTTGCAGCAATTCGACCATGAAGGCCTGATTTACACAGTCTCCTCTGAACAGTTGATGTTGAGATGTGTCTGTTACTTGAATTCTGTGAAGCATTTATTTGGGCTGTAATTTCTGAGGTGCAGTTAACTCTATTGAACTTATCCTCTGCAGCAGAGGTAACTCTGGGTCTTCCATTCCTGTGGCGGTCCTCATGAGAGCCAGTTTCATCATAGCGCTTGATGGTTTTTGCAACTGCACTTGAAGAAACTTTCAAAGTTCTTGAAATTTTCTGTATTGACTGACCTTCATGTCTTAAAGTAATGATGGACTGTCGTTCCTCTTTGCTTATTTGAGCTGTTCTTGCCATAATATGGACTTGGTCTTTTACCAAATAGGGCTATCTTCTGTATACCCCCCCTACCTTGTCACAACACAACTGATTGGCTCAAACGCTTTAAGAAGGAAAGAAGTTCCACAAATTAACTTTTAAGAAGGCACACCTGTTAATTGAAATGCATTCCAGGTGACTACCTCATGAAGCTGGTTGAGAGAATGCCAAGAGTGTGAAAAGCTGTCATCAAGGCAAAGGGTGGCTATTTGAAGAATCTCAAATATAAAATATATTTTGATTTGTTTAATACTTTTCTTGGTTACTACATGATTCCATATATGTTATTTCATAGTTTTGATGTCTTCACTATTATAAAACAATGTAGAAAATAGTAAAAAATAAAGAAAAACCCTTGAATGAGTAGGTGTTCTAAAACTTTTGAACGGTAGTGTATGTGATTATATTTAGTATAGTTTTATCTAAAAAGGAAAACGTTTTAAATGTTTTACCATTTCTATTTTTATGAAATTCACTGAGGAGGATGGTCCTCCCCTTCCTCCTCTGAGGAGCCTCCACTGGGACACACCCTTCTCTCCGTTCATGCGTGTATTTTACAGCCTACAGTGTGGCTGATCTGTAAGACTAGCATGTTGCTATATTGGCAGACAGAGAGAGTAGGTTTATAAAAAATGGGTGTTCTCTCCAATGGGACAGAGCAGTGAAGTGGTGGGTGCTGTGGTTGTTTTCAGGCCTGTCTACATCTCGTCATCTCTGTTGCTAGAGGTCTCTGCCCTGGTTTACCAGATGTGCTCCGGAGATACAGCAGAGTGGATCAGCTTGACCGTATACAGCTTTAGTCTATCCCTATTACTTGATCTACAGTCCAGTCTTATCCCAACCTGAATCCATCTCTATTTCTCCATCTCTACTCCAGACTTATTCCAGTCTCTATGGCTCCTACTCTACAGTGAAAGCATGTCGCCCACTCAGAATGGAAATGGGAAAGACAGAGATGGTATAACTGCACTGCTCAGGAATTTTAAACAGGGGAAAGTTGGCATCAACATGCATCTCAGTGCTACTAAATTCAGCAATGCATATTTCCTGCCTTCTGTTTTTTTCCTCTCCATCCATGCAGCAGAATGATAGTTAGACCCAGTAAGACCTGTGATTGAGTCAACGAGACTCATAGCAAAACTGTAGAGTGACAAGGGACGGACAGACGCACAATTCCCTCATCCATTCTCTTGTGTTTCAGAGATCTTTGTCCAGTTTAGAAGATTTGAAATCTGTAAATAATTATGATTTCTCTCTCACGCGCCGTCAAAATGATTCTCCCACAATGGGGCATATTTGGGATTTAGAACATTTTGTTGCATGAATTTAAATGAACTTTGGCCATGTTCAGGTGCATTAGTACTCTGCACTCCACCACTTCTGAGTGGTCAACAACAATCCCAGCAAATACACATGGGAAGGCCATTTCAATATACTTTCCTGCTGTCAGTATGTCTGGAATGCATTAACCACATACTTTCCATACACAACACACACACACACACACACACACACACACACACACACAATTATAAACTGCCACCAAGGTCAGATCGTCCCGTGATTTAAGGCTGGGTACAGCCATTGTGATGAAGATATTGCTGTCATCATAATACAATAGAAAGGCTTTGAGACCGTTTACACAAGATGGCCAAGGACAAAATTGACTATAATATCATAGTACTGTGCGTGTGTGTGTGTGTGTGTGTTTGGAGCTTGTGGTTAGACCGCAAACACTATGAAACAAGCCTGCCTTTCACTGGCCAGAGCATGAGCACAGAGAAATAAAAGGGGTGAGGGAGGGAAAGGAGCCACTGTGTGTGTGTGTGTGTGTGTGTATGTGTGTGCTTACGTGTATGTGTGACCTGTAAGAGTATGAGCCAGTTGGGATGTGAGAGGGTTCGTCCAGCTCTCTCTATTTGGGCAGCAGGTAGCCTAGTGGTTAGAGCGTTGGGCCAGTAACCAAAAGGTCGCTGATTCGAATACCCGTACTGACAAGGTGAAAAACCTTAATTTGCTCCAGGTGCGTCGTACTACTATGACTGACCCTGTAAAACAACACATTTCACTGCACCTATCTGATGTATGTGGCAATAAAAGCATTTTTTTTCTCTTCTCTTTCTCGCACTCTCTTTCTTCGCTCTCTCTCTCTCTCTCTCTCTCCACACAAGGCTGGTATTTTTCCACCTTTTCAGAGGTGATATTTTATTTTTAGATGGTGTGTGTGTGTACACGTTTTACTATACTTGTGAGTACCAGAAGGCCTCACAAGAATAGTAAACCAACTAAACTTCTGAGATAAGAGGACATTTTGCTGGTCCTCACAGGCTATTTTAGTCTTAGGGGTTAGGTTAAGGGTTAGAATTAGGGTTAGGAGTTAGGGTTTGGGGTAAAGTTAAGGGTTAGGGGTTAGGGAAAATAGGATTTTGAATGGGAATCTATTGTTGGTCCCCAAAAAGTCCTCACAAGTATGGTAAGTCCTCACAAGTGCCCCATGAGTCACCCCTGAGGGTAAGCTAGATAAACACGCCACAAACCAACATTTAGGAGAGAGGTTCATCCAGCGCACTGAAAAACACCTCTCTCTCTCTCTCTCCTCCTTTGTTGCATGCTTTAGTTTAGGATGTGGTCTGAGCCACTGATAATGACTTATTTTCACCAATTACATTCAAGGTAATGACAAATTCTTTCTCTGCTTTCTCCTCTACTGTCTCTGGACTGAGCCAATGGATATGTCTGGCTGTAGTTAATGGAAAATTACCTTATTATGGATCAGTTTTATTTTTGTACCAAGTGAATCCCACATAATGTGGTTGTTCAGAGTTTCATTCTGTTGTATTTGTGTCCTGCTGTGACACTAATATGACACGCTTCATTCATGCAATATCAAGTATGTTGTGGTTTTTCAGTTATTCTAGTCTGAAAACAACAATCAGTTGCTCTGTTAATGCATGCAAAGTCAAGCCTAGTCTCCCCCTATTTTTCTCTCTTTCTCTCTCTCTGGTTCTCTTTCTCCCTGCCTCTGTTTGCAGTGGACACCTGTATGTGAATGGACTCAAGTTTCTCCTCTTTCACTCACAGACCAGTGGTGAAATACAGATGTAGGATCTTAATTTGAGCCAGTTTGCTACAGCAGGAAAATAATCCTGCAGCAACAGGAAATGTGAATTATTATGTGGATTATAATTAATGGACATTTTTGTAGGGATTGATGCATTTTTCGTAAGGGAAAATCAATTCTTAAATTTCTAAGTAGAAATGACAAACTTCAGAAGCCTTTTTAAACCTTAAATACACTACAAGTTAGAAATGTCCTGCATTGTAGGAAAGTTCTCCTGCAACAGGGTGATCAAATTAAGATCCTACACCGGTACTATGGTCAACTAGCCCAACTTCCACCACTCATATATTAAAGGTCGACTTTCGGCACGAAAAACGGTCCAACTCTGCTTCTTTCTCAATTTTCAAACATGGTATGATGGTGCATTGATCAGTTATACAGTTTAAAGCTGTTATTTTTGGGGGTTTGCCCAAAGTCGACCTTTAAGCGCAGCATTTTAATCATGGAAAAAAACTGCACAGATCTGTGCAAAGAGTACTGTGCACACTGTATTATAATCTACAGTGTGAATCAAGTTGAATTAAACTTTATTAATTAACCAGAGTTTAGTAAACTGTTGTAAAAAATGTTATGGATGTTTTGCTCACTGCTCGCTTATGGAGTCTCAGAGATGCCTGGAGAGCCAATGAAATGTTGCCAAATACAACACATGAGTCAAAACTGACATTATTATTGGAGGAATTGCAGATGTTATCACATTTGATTGCAATTACGTTACCAAGGTTACCACTAATAGACTGAAAATATGAGAAGTGTGTGATGATTATGGCTGACATGTCTGTCTAGGCGTGAGGGAGGGGGGAGATGGGGGAGGGAGGACAGGAGAGGAGGACAGGAGAAGATAAAGACAGGAGAATGGGAGGGAGGAAAGGGGGCGGTGCGGAGGAGAAGGTGGTCTCACATCTGGAATAGTTTTTTGTTTTGGGACGGATCTGTTTCTGGCGTGAGTCTCACCGTCACTGCCAGGATGAACCCTGAGAGGTTTCCCCATATTGACTTTTAAGCAAACATTTGGAAGAGGGAGGGAGGACAGAAAGAAAGGATAAAAAAGTGAGGAAGGACAGAAAGGCCTTGAGCGTTGTGTGTGCTGTTACTGGCAGCTTCACAAAGACTTTCCTGTGTGTCAGACGGAGCTGAGCTGAGGGGCCATGCTGAAGGGAGAGTCTCTCCCTGGCCTGCACTTCCTCCTCCACTCCCTGTTACCAGCCTGACCCCAAGATATCACACACTCTGTACACTTCAGTATACACACACATAAACATACAGGTAGTCTGTCTGTCTCTGTCTCTGTCTCTGTCTCTGTCTGTCTGTCTGTCTGTCTGTCTGTCTCTGTCTGTCTGTCTGTCTGTCTGTTCCCTTGTACTTCCTCTGCCACTCATACTGACCAGCTTGACCCTGCGCTATCACACACACTGTAGAAACTACAGTATACACACACACATACAGACAGTTTGATGAAGTGTTCAGCCGGAAAGCAGCGAAGACATTGGTCGTGTTGTCTCCAAGTTAATTGTTAGCATCAGTTTTCTACTGAGTAGAGAAGACAGTTGAAGCAATGATATGGCCAGTGATTATTATAAACCTCAATAAATAGTCCTTATACACCCAGCCCTGGGATAATATTGATGGAAAAATCACCTTCTATTTTTACTCCCAGAAACAGCAACAAAAGTAAGGAAATGATATTTCAGGCTTGTAAAAGTTAAAAGATACCATCTCTTCTATGTCACGAGTAGTTACCCGCTAGCCCACCGGATCACAGTGAGCAGGATGAAATGTTCAAACGCCCACAGTTACCTTTGATCGCTCCTCACTGCTACAGGGGAAAGACCACACAGGAGCAGTGGGGTATTCTCTAACACACATACACACACGCACTACGTGCTACCCCTTATGTTTGCACTGGCAGAGAGGTTGAACGGATCCTTGCTCTTTATTTCAATAAAGCAACCACACTCTTAGTGCTGGGGAGAGGGGATGTGTTTTTGTACCCACACTGACTAAACGGCCACCTCTCTCTCTCAATTTCAGAATGTGATGACTCGACAGAAGGGGGGATTAGTTTTGATTTTAGAAGAAGGGAGTAGGGTGGTGTATGTCTATGGTTTATAATAATTAATAATAATTAATAATGTCTGAAGGTCTATGGTTTATAGAACCCACCACTGTGGTTGGTCTGACTGGGCTGGGCTGGGGGAGTTATGATTAAAACCCAGTATATAGTATAGTATTTAAAACCATGGCACCAGGTGGAGGAGATTAGACAGATGATCCAGGTCAATACAGACTGTGTGTTTATGTCTGAGAGCTCAGTAAGAGTTACCACCACACACCTCGGTGTAGCGCAGGTGGTCCAGTGAACCATGCTCGCGTGACTAGTAACTTTGCTTGTGTTAGCTCCTAATGTCTATGCTTTGCATTGTTTCAATAACGGGTCGGTCATACTTGTTTATGTGTGGAGCGCATTGTTTATGTGTGGACGTGTGTGGGTGTGTGCGTGACTGTGTGTTTGCATGTGTGTGTACTAAAAGCCGTCTTGTGTTGTAGGTGTGTGTCGGTACCCTCTGGGAATGTCAGAAGGGCAGATTCAGGATGAAGACATCTCAGCCTCCAGTCAGTGGTCTGAGTCTACTGCTGCTAGATACGGCAGGTACTGTATACACAAACGCATGCACACACACATACACTGAGTCTACAAAACATAATATTGAGTTGCACCCCCTTTTGCCCTCAGAACAGCCTCAATTCGTCAGGACATAGACTCTACAAGGTGTCGAAAGTGTTCCACAGGGATGCTGGCCCATGTTAACTCCAATGCTTCCCACAGTTGTGTCAAGTTGGCGGGATGTCCTATGGGTGATGGACCATTCTTGATACACATGGAAAACTGTTGAGCGTGAAAAACCCAGCAGCGTTGCAGTTCTTGACACTCAAACCGGTGCGCCTGGCACCTACTACCATACCCCGTTCAAAGGCACTTACATTTTTTGTCTTACCCATTCACCCTCTGAATGGCACACATATACAATCCATGTCTCGATTGTCTCAACGCTTAAAAATCCTTCTTTAACCTGTCTCCTTCCCTTCATCTACACTGATTGAAGTGGATTTAACAAGTGACATCAATAAGGGATCATAGCTTTCACCTTGATTCACCTGGTCAGTCTATGTCATGGAAAGAGCATGTGTTCCTAATGTTTTGTACACTCAGTGTATACATACATACATCTCAACTTCAATTTAGTAGACAGGACACATGCAGGCGCCCCAACAACTACACACATGAACACTCATGCACACTCGTATACACTCACACACAAACGTTTTCAAGAGTATGTGTCCGTGTTTGTGGGTTTTCAATAAACTGCGTATCAATTCCCACTCTCAGCTTGTTATGGTTAAGCCTGGAAAGAGCAAGAGAGAAAGAAACCGAGAGAGAGAGTGATTGTGCGTGTGTGTGTGCAAATTAGTGTGTGTTGGAGAGTGTGGGTGGCCTGCACTCAGTGTAAGGAAGATAATGATGTAATCTATGTTCTTTTTATTCTGACCTAGCCTTCCCTCTCCCTTGCCAGCTCAGCACTAAATGAACACTTTAACATTCATTTACAGCAAAGGTGTTTGTTTAATAGGCTGTATGAACTGACATCCAGTCACCACACTCACTTTCCACTCACCTCTCCTTTCTCTCACACTCCATCCCTTCCTATCTTCCTCTCTCTCCTTTCCCTCCACCCTTTCTCTCTCTCTCTCGCTCTCTCTCTCTCTCTCTCTCTCTCTCTGTGTACTCCTGCCTCCCTTTCACTCATTCTCACTATCCTTTTTTCTATGTGTTATCGCCCTCTCTCCCTCTACTTCCCCTCTCCTCCCTCTCTTTAGGTTGGACTTTGAGGAGGGTGATGGTGCGTGGTGTCCAGAGATAACCGTTGAACCAGACAGCCTGAAGGAGTTCCTCCAGATAGACCTGCGTTCCCTCCACTTCATCACCCTGGTGGGCACACAGGGCCGCCACGCAGGGGGCATCGGCAACGAGTTCGCCCAGATGTACAAGATCAAATACAGCCGTGACGGCAGCCGCTGGATCTCCTGGAGGAACAGGCAGGGCAAACAGGTAATCAATCAGTTATGAAGTTGACTATTGGTTGACAGTGACAGGAATATAAAAGTGTTGATCATAAAATATTGATTGATAATGGTAATATTGGTGATGTGTGACGTCAATCTAAGTGGTTAAGGGAACTGGAATGTGTGAGTTATTACTTATTATTTAGGCTAATTGATTGATTGATTATTATCTGTGGGTGACATGGCTATAGGTCATTGAGGGGAACAGGAATGCATATGACATCATGCTGAAGGACCTGGAGCCTCCGATCATCGCCCGCTTCGTGAGGTTCATGCCCGTCTCAGACCACTCTATGAACGTCTGCATGAGGGTGGAGCTCTACGGCTGTGAATGGCTCGGTAAGACAGAGGGAGGAGAGAGGGAGAGGTGGAGAAGCGCCCTACTCTGAACCATAGGTAGAAAGATGTAGCACATGGGGATGTGTGAAACTTACTCCTCAGCCTGAAGTGTCGCCACTTACACCGCCGAATTGCTAGCCTTTCACGTGGCGGCGACTGGTAAGACGTTTCAGGAGGGCGGTCACGTGTGCTAGCAAGGCAGAGATCCTGGGTTCGAGCTTCGGTGTGAGCGCAATCAGGAGGAAGTGGTACTCGCTAAGAAAACAGAGTGACATCCTTTACACAGAGTTCGGCAAACTCAGTGCTTAAGTTTTAGCTCAATGGGCTAATACAGAGTCCCTCTCTCTATCAGACGGTCTGGTGTCCTACAACGCTCCAGCAGGAGAACAGATGAGACTAGAGGGCCAGCCTGTCCACCTCAACGACTCGGTGTACGATGGAGCCGTCATCCACAGGTGGGTGTGCATAACTCCTTTTCCCTCTCATCCTCCCTTGTCATCTTCCTCCTCCTTTCTCTTTTTCTTCATCTCCTTATCGTTATTCTGTCTCCTTTTCATTCTGCCTCTCGCCGAAGGAGATGGCTGCCGTTTTACGGGCTCCTAACCAATTGTGCTATTGTGTGAGTTTCTTCGCGTTATTTGTAACTTATTTTGTACATAATGTTTCTGCCACCATCTCTTATGACCGAAAAGAGCTTCTGGATATTAGTACAGCGATTACTCACCTCATACTGGACAAAGATGTTTTCTTAACGAGTCGGACGCAAAGGATTTTCTGAATCCCCGTCATTCAGATGAGAAGGGACTTAGATATCGGGGACATAGGTCAGGGTGCCGACGGCGAGTGTGTAGTCTGCCTCTACAATCAGTCCTATTAGCCAACGTACAATCATTGGATAACAAAATAGACTAACTAAGATCACGGATATCCTACGAACGGGACATAAAAATCTGTAATATCTTATGGTTCACCGAGTCGTGGCTGAACAACAACATGGATAACATACAACTGCCGGGATATACGCTGCATTGGCAAGATAGAACAGCTGCCTCCGGTAAGACAAGGGGTGGCGGTCTGTGTATATTTGTAAACAACAGCTGGTGCATGAAATCTAATATTAAGGAAGTCTCGAAGTTTCGCTCGCCTGAGGTAGAGTATCTCATGATAAGCTGTAGACCACACTATTTACCAAGATAGTTTTCATCTATATTTTTCGTAGCTGTCTATTTACCACCACAAACCGATGCTGCCACTAAGACCGCACTCAATGAGCTGCATAAGGCCATAAGCAAACAGGAAAACGCTCAGGGAAACTTAAATCCGTTTTACGTCATTTCTACCAGCATGTGTAATGTGCAACCAGAGGAAAAAAACTCTAGACCACCTTTACTCCACACACGGAGATGCGTACAAAGCTCTCCCTCGCCCTCCATTTGGCAAATCTGACCATAACTCTATCCTCCTGATTCCTGCTTACAAGCAAAAACTAAAGCAGGAAGCACCAGTGACTCGGTCAATAAAGAAGTGGTCAGATGATGCAGATGCTAAGCTACAGGACTGTTTTGCTAGCATATACTAGAATATGTTCCGGGATTCTTCCGATGGCATTGAGGAGTATACCACATCAGTCAATGGCTTCATCAATAAGTGCATCGATGATGTCGTCCCCACAGTGACCGTACGTACATACCCCAACAAGAAGCCATGGATTACAGGCAACATCCGCACTGAGCTAAAGGGTAGAGCTGCCGCTTTCAAGGAATGGGACTCTGGCCTCCCGAGTGGCGCAGTGGTCTAAGGCACTGCATCGCAGTGCTAGCTGTGCCACTAGAGATCCTGGTTCGAGTCCAGATTCTGTCGCAGCCGGCCGCGACCAGGAGACCCATGGGGCGGCGCACAATTGGCCCAACGTTGTCCAGGGTAGGGGAGGGTTTGGCCGGCAGGGATGTTCTTGTCCCGTCGCGCACTAGCGACTCCTGTGGCGGGCCGGGCGCAGTGCACGCTGACTTGGTCGCCAGGTGTATGTTGGTGCGGCTGGCTTCCGAGTTAAGCGGGCACTTTGTTAAGAAGCAGTGCGGCTCGGTTGGGTTGTGTTTCGGAGGATGCACGACTCTCGACCTTCGCCTCTCGTGTCCATACGGGAGTTGCAGCGATGGGACAAGACTGTAGCCACCAATTGGATACCACGAAATTGGGGAGAAAAAGGGGGTAAAATACACAAAAATATAAAGGAGCGGGACTCTAATCTGGCCGCTTATTAGAAATCCCGCTATGCCCTCCGACGAACCATCAAACAGGCAAAGCGTCAATACAGGACTAAGATTGAATCGTACTACACCGGCTCCGACGCTTGTCGGATGTGGCAGGGCTTGCAAACTATTACAGACTACAAATGGAAGCACAGCCGTGAGCTGCCCAGTAACATGGGCATACCAGACGAGCTAAATTACTTCTATGCTCGCTTCGAGGCAAGCAACACTGAAGCATGCATGAGAGCGTCAGCTGTTCCGGACAACTGTGTGATTACGCTCTCCATAGCTGATGTGAGTAAGACCTTTAAACAGGTCAACATTCACAAGGCCGCAGGGCCAGACAGATTACCAGGACGTGTACTCCAAGCATGCGCTGACCAACTGGCAAGTGTCTAAACTTACATTTTCAACCTGTCCCTGACTGAGTCTGTAATACCAACATGTTTCAAGCAGACCACCATAGTCCCTGTGCCCAAGAACACTAAGGTAACTTGCCTAAATGACTACCGAACCGTAGCACTCACGTCTGTAGCCATGAAGTGCTTTGAAAGGCTGGTCATGGCTCACATCAACACCATTATCCCAGAAACCCTAGACCCACTCCAATTTGCATACTGCCCCAACAGATCCACAGATGATGCAATCTCTATTGCACTCCACACTGCCCTTTCCCACCTGGACAAAAGGAACACCTATGTGAGAATGCTGTTCATTGACTACAGCTCAGCGTTCAACACCATAGTGCCCTCAAAGCTCATCACTAAGCTAAGGACCCTGGGACTAAACAACTCCCCCTGCAACTGGATCCTGGACTTCCTGACGGGCCGCCCAACAGGTGGTAAGGGTAGGTAACAACACATATGCCACGCTGATACTCAACACGGGGGCCCCTCAGGGGTGCGTGCTCAGTCCCCTCCATGACTGCATGGCCAGGCACGACTCCAACACCATCATTAAGTTTGCCGACAACACAACAGTGGTAGGCCTGATCACCAACAACGTTGAGACCGCCTATAGGGAGGAGGTCAGAGACCTGGCCGTGTGGTGCCAGTATAACAACCTCTCCCTGAACGTGATCAAGACAAAGGAGATGATTGTGGACTACAGGAAAAAGAAGAGTACCGAGCACGCCCCCACTCTCATCGACGGGGCTGTAGTGGATAGGTTGAGAGCTTCAAGTTCCTTGGTGTCCACATTACCAACAAACTATCATGGTCCAAACACACCAAGACAGTCAGGAAGAGGGCACGACAAAGCCTATTCCCCCTCAGGAGACTGAAAAGATTTGGCATGGGTCCTCATATCCTCAAAAAGTTCTACAGCTGCACCATCGAGAGCATCCTGACTGGTTGCATCACCGCCTGGTATGGCAACTGCTCGGCCTCCGACCGCAAGGCACTACAGAGGGTAGCGCATACGGCCCAGTACATCACTGGGGCCAAGCTTCTTGCCATCCAGGACCTCTATACCAGGTGGTGTCAGAGGAAGGCCCTAAAAATTGTCAAAGACTCCAGCCACCCTAGTCATAGATTGTTCTCTCTGCTACCGCACGGCAAGCGGTACCGGAGCGCCAAGTCTAGGTCCAAAAGGCTTCTTAACAGCTTCTACCCCCAAGCCATAAGACTCCTGAACAGCTAATGAAATGGCTACCCAGACTTTTTGCATTGCCCCCCCCCCCCCCCCCCCCCCCACTCCCTCTTTGTTGTTGCTGCTGCTACTCTCTGTTTATTAGCTATGCATAGTCACTTTAACTCTACCTACATGTACATATTACCTCAATTACCTCGACTAACCTGTGCCCCCGCCCATTGACTCTGTACCGGGACCCCCTGTATATAGCCTACTGTTATTTTACTGCTGCTCTTTCATCCTTTTTTATTATTATTTGTATATATTTTTTACTTAACACTTATTTTTCTTAAAGTTGCATTGTTGGTTAAGGGCTTGTAAGTAAGCATTTCATTGTAAGGTCTACACCTGTTGTATTCGGCGCATGTGACATAAAATTAGTTTTGATTTAATGTATCCCTCCTCTCTCGGTTTATCCAACCTCCTTCTCTGTTCTTCCTCTCCTCCTTTTGTGCTTCCTTCACCAATCTCGGAGTTGTGGTTCCACGCTGGCCCTGTTATTGCCTGGTTGCTGTAGTTACGGCAGGATGTAGACAGCGCAATGGCATGTGTCACTGTGGTTTTGTCACGAGTACACACACACACATACATACACACACACAAGCACGCTTCTCTGCACAGTTATGCACTGGAGTGTTACGAACACACACAGAGACAATTACACCCACACATGGCTTCTGGTGCATGAACGCGTGGGAGAGTTTGAGTCAGTGTCTTTGGACAAAAACTTGACTTCTTGAGAACATAAATGACTATGTGGGTATCCTTGCTGCCTTTATGTGTTAGTGTTTGAGTCACTGTGGTCTGAATAATTTCCTCCATGATGCTGCCCTCAGTTTGTCTCTGCTATAGAACTCTATCTCTCTTTCTCTCTCTGCTTCTCTTTCTCTCCCTCTCTCTCTCTCTGAGTTTGAGTCTGTTAATGTAGTCTGAGAAGAGAAAATGGCTCGGGTTTTTATACCACTGCCAAGATGAGATATTGAATGTGGAAAAGATGATGCTACCACCTAGTGGTGGGTGGAGGGAAGCTGAATAAACAGATAGCGGAATAGTTTGTCTCTCAACCTTACCTTTCACAAAATAAATATTGTGTGTTGTAAAATAAATACTTGGTAATTAAACATGAAAATAGCGATTATTGTGTGTCAAGCAAGGTTGTCAATTAGTCGTTTACACGTTGTCAGGTCTCCTTAAGGATAGTTCACACAGAGACTCTCTGGTTCACCCCGAAAACACATTTTTAGTTTGTATTTTGACTACCTCAAAATACTCTAACTCTGAACTCTATCTTCATCTCCTCTTCTCTCTTTCTTCTCCGTCTCCAGTATGACGGAGGGGCTGGGCCAGCTGACTGATGGGATGTGTGGATTAGATGACTTCACCCACAGCCACGTCTACAATGTGTGGCCTGGCTACGACTACGTAGGTTGGACCAACGAGAGCTTCCCCAACGGATACGTGGAGATCATGTTCGAGTTCGACCGCGCACGCAACTTCACCACCATGAAGGTGTGGGTGGGTGGGTGTAGGTGTCAGGGGCTGTTATCTCCCAGTTGTTATTTACAATATGTAAGGGGAGCTGGGGATTTTTATGACCAAATAACAGGCATTACAGTTCTAAATCTTTCAGCTTCTTGACCCTTTTTCCAATCACTAGAACACATTTTTCTAGCAGGTTGACTGTAATTTCACTCTTACAACATATTCCCCTCTTGCTCCCCCATCTCTCTCTGTTTCTCTGTCTCTAGGTGCACTGTAACAACATGTTCATGCATCATATCAAGGCATTCCGCCAGGTGGTGTGTTACTTCCGTTCCGAGGCTGACTGGGAGGCCACGCCCCTTTCCTTCAGCCCTGAGGTGGACGACGTCAATCCCAGCGCCCGATTCGTCACCGTCTCTCTGGCCAATCACATGGCCAGTGCTATCAAGTGCCATTTCTACTTCGCTGACTCCTGGATGATGTTTAGCGAAATCACCTTCCAGTCAGGTAAATGTTTACACACACACACACCTGAGATCACCTCCAAATCATGTGCTGTAGAGAAAACACACCTTGTTCCGTTTGAATATTCATTTGTGAAGTATTATCAGTTCTTTGTTGTGATTTAAGTCTGTCTATTCTCTTCCAGACACAGCCATGTACAATACTACCCTGGCTCCCCCCAAGACTGGCGGTGGCCCTCCCACCAGCACTCAACCAGGTCAGTGCCCACTACACATGCATTGCGCACACGCTTTATCCGTTTTTACCTCTTTTACCACACACTCCCACCCGTGAGCAATGGCTGTGGACGAAACCCACTTCCTGCTTTAATTCTATTGTCCAATCGAATGGTGTCTTCCCCTATCCCCTCCCCAGGGGATGACCCCACCCACAAAATAGACGACAGCAACACCAGAATTCTGATTGGCTGCCTGGTGGCCATCATCTTCATCCTCGTCGCCATCATCGTCATCATCCTCTGGAGGCAGGTCTGGCAAAAGATGCTGGAGAAGGTGAGAGATCCCACCTGTTCACACATGTTTTATCTGAGCCACAAAGTGTTTGGATGCACCATGTCTCTGAATGTGAAAGTTAGTTTGTGACTGTTTGTTACTATCAGGAAACGCAAAATATTAGAAAAATCCTACAATTTGCCATGTGTTTGATCAATCAGGGCTGGTCAGATGTGTCTCTTCACCCCAGCATCCTTTATTCTAGGCCTCGCGGCGGATGCTGGACGATGAACTAACTGCTAGTCTGTCACTACAGAGCGAGACATTCGCCTACAGCCACAACAACCCTTCATCATCGTCAGCACCCAGCGAGCAGGAGTCTAGCTCCACCTACGAGCGTATCTTCCCCCTGGGCCCTGACTACCAGGAGCCTTCACGACTGATACGCAAGCTGCCTGAGTTCTCCCACACCTCGGAGGAGGCCGGTGAGTAGACCGGACACACAGGCAGGGTTTAAATTACCAGAAAAGACATATGAGAGAGTTGGGTCACGAAGGTTGAAAAAATATGTCTGCTCATTCTGTAAGCATGAAGTCGCCCTATTGTGTATTATCATGTCATATTGCTGAATCTATCTTCAACTCTTTTCTCCGGTTCCAGCTTTGACCAGCACAGTGGTGGCAGCGACAGCCTCCAAGGCTCCCACGGCAACATTTTCCCAGGACGGAGTCCCTCACTACGCCGAGGCAGACATCGTCAACCTGCAGGGCGTAACTGGGGGCAACACGTACGCGGTCCCTGCTCTAACCATGGACCTGCTGTCAGGGAAGGACGTGGCGGTGGAAGAGTTCCCCAGGAAACTGCTCACCTTCAAAGAGAAGCTGGGCGAGGGACAGTTTGGAGAGGTTCGAGCTCTCTGGACATCACATAGTAAACAGAAATCAATTCTGTGAATGATTTACAGTACATCAATTAAACTAATTTCTTATGCCCTTCTGAGATAAAGAACATTGATCAGGGTCATTAAATAGATTCATCTGGTGATTTAAGCTAGAGAAAAAGCTTACACAACCTTTGTGGCTCTTTGGAACCAGTGTTAGTGACCATTAGATGTAGTGTGTTGATCAGAGTCTCCATGTTTCGTCCCCCTACAGGTCCACCTGTGTGAGGCAGAAGGCATGCAGGAGTTTATGGATGAGGATTTCTCCTTCGACATCAGTGACAACCAGCCAGTACTGGTGGCTGTTAAGATGCTAAGAGCAGACGCTAACAAAAACGCCAGGTGAGGGGGGCCGCACTCCTAATTAGCGAATACAGTGAATGTCTGCACATGCTGCTCCCAAATGTATTGTCCACATAGACATGTTTTTTTGAGTGATTCTTCCAGCATCAGTACACATTTTGAATGTGTGTGTTGTGAGATATATTCCTATCTATTAATCAAAGCTCTCACACAGTCTTCCCTCTGACCTCTAACCTTTGTTCCTGTGTTATCATCAGGAACGACTTCCTGAAGGAGATTAAGATCATGTCTCGTCTGAAGGACCCTAACATCATCCGTCTGCTGGCCGTGTGTATCTGCAGTGACCCCCTCTGCATGATCACAGAGTACATGGAGAATGGAGACCTCAACCAGTTCCTGTCCCGCCATGAACCTGAGGGACAGCTAGCGCTCATCAGCAACGCACCCACTGTCAGGTAAGGGTAGGGGGATGGAGGGTGGGGGGAGGGGTGTGTGTGTGTGTGTGTGTGTGTGTGACAAAAGGTTTTCAAGAGTGAAATTTTTTTAAGTGAATTAACATTTAAGTACATTTATTTTCTTCACATAGGTCTTGTCTATGAATTTATGACAGTTGAAATCTGAAATAGTGTTTAATTTCATTTTTAAACAAGATCCCCATGTTTAGTCCTGTAAAAATGTCATACCACTTTAATATGCTATATTCATTATTTTCTGTACATTTCTCACAAAATATATTTTTAAATGATCGTTTAGAGCAGGGTTCCCCAAATGGCGGACCGCGGGTCAAATCTGGCCCGGCAGCAAAAGTATTTGGCCCCCCAAAGCCCCCCAAATAGAAATAATAAAAAAAATCTCAGACTAGAGATGCTAAAACTCCCAATGTCCCAAGAAGGAAGTTAACCTACCTAAATAATGCAAAAGCTACATTTTAACTTAATTCATGAGGAGAGAGAATGCAGGAGACCGTCAACTAATAAAGCAGGCAGTGGACCATTCTGTGGTGTTGAAACATAAAGCTTCAACAGGAGCGCAATTGATAGGAGGTGAACATTGCCTGGTGCTGAAAATATAGCTAACTTGTTATGCAAGTGTTGCACAGCAACAGATGGAGAAAAACTACAACAGTCGAGTAATTCATTTCAACAATAATCTTCATTTTAATTTGACTTTACAAACAACAAGAGGGCTTAATTGGAGTCTATTTCCTCCTAGCCTATATAAAATAACTTCACTGGGCTATGAGGTTTAACAGCATCTTTCACAATAAGAAGATATATGGCCTAATAGAAGTGGGATTTTTTTTATAAGTCCTACTTACAATTGCAACTGGCCAAAAATGTAGCATCCTTTGTAAAACAATCATTTCAAGGAAAAAAAGGCGATTTCTGTATCGGGAGTCTCGGGATAGCCTGCTCCATTAACGAAAGAACAAACAGAAAATACTGTCAGCTTGAGACCTAAATATCCCTGGATAAGCACTCACAAAAATGTTAGTATTTACTAAATACAGTCATATAGGCCACTAAGTTACTTACTCAATAGGAAAAGTTGCATTTTCCCTTGGACACGATCTTGTGGATGTCGGGTGAGATCAATGTGATTTTGATGCGCAGGCAGTCCTCGATTGACTTATGTGAAAGCCGGTTCCTGTCGTGAATCTATATTGCGTTCATAGAGGAAAATGAGGACTCGCAGGTGTAAGTCGATCCAAACATTGTTAGCACATAAAATGCAAGTTTCTTTATTGTGCTGTATTCCTCTGAGCATTCCACCCAAAACGCACACAAGAACTCGGCACTCCTGAGCGCATTCCTGATTTGGCTTGATGTCTGGAATTCAATCAGCTCAGTTTGAAATGCGGCCTCATCCAGTGAGGGTTATCGTTTTCTTAACAAGGTTGGAGAATTCTCCACCTGGATGCGGACTGTGAGAGGATCACAGACAAATGTAATGATATCCTTGCGCATGCTGTAGTCTTCAAATCTGGTGGAGAAGTTGTCCCTCAGCTGCTTGATGAAATCTTCCATCACCTCTGTGACAATGCTGCGCCCTGGTCCCTCTGTCCAAATCGAACAACTTCGAGCTTCCTAGTAAAGGCCTCAGGTTTTTCCACCATGTCCACGACTGTTTTCCCTCTTCGTTGTAACTGTAGATTTAACCCGTTTAAGTGACAGAACATGTCAGCCAAAAAAGCTGTGTGTCTAGCTTGCAGTTAACGCTTCAATGTTTCTGCGTCGGGCCTCTCTCTGGGGTGGGAAGGCCACTTTGAAAGTTCCATGCTTAGATTCATAATGACGTCTGAGATTGAATTATTTCCAAACAGCGACATTTTCATTGCAAATAAGACACACTGGCTTGGCACTGGCAAAATATGGTAAAATGAACGCATATCTCTCTGTACAGTCTATCCTGAAACTTCGAATTTCATTATCCACCTTTTTTTAAATACTTTTTTGAGAGCAATATTTTCCCTTGCTATCAAGCTAATTGTTCTGAACCAATGTTGACGTTAAAAAAGTAGTGTAGCCTACAGTAGGCTACGTAGACCTGTTTTTCCCCACCATTCAACGCACGGACAAATAGACAAAAATAATAATTGAATAGAGACATGGTGATTTTATGACCGTAATCAGATCAAAATTATTATGTTATTGTCACTGAATTTCTAATGTACTAATCAGATGTGTTAAAAATGTCGTTAAATTTGTAGTGTTGACCAATTATATGTGCTAATATTATATACAAATTATGTTCTGGCCCGCCAACTATTAGCTCAGAAGAAATATGGCCTGAGGCCAAACCTAGTTGACGAACCCTGATTTAGAGACTATTTCAGATGCATATACATTGAGAAATGCAAATGAATGATATCTTGCATGCAGCCATATTGTGGTTCTCACTGGTAAAACTGATTTTGGGGAACTGTCTATATAGAAGTTCCTGTAAAAAAAAATGTAAAACACTATTTCTGTAACTGGAAGCATTTGGGAATGCATAATAGAAGTTACACCATGTTGTCTGAAATGCTATGACACAAGGTTTAAAGGGGGAATCTGGGATTCAAATAACAACAAAGCAGCAGATTAGTCAAAAGCTATGGGCTGCAGCTGGAGAAATGTAACAACTCTCAAATTCATAGATTGGAGGCAATGATTGATCATCTATGAGATCAAAATGATAAAATGTTTTGTACCAAACCCAGATTGCCCCTTTAATTCCAGAGGGCAGGCTTTGAAAGCTATTGAAGTCATCAAGCAGATCGTAAGGCATACATACCCACATGCTAAATATTTATTTGGCATTTACATGGTGTGCTAGGGAGAAATTATTACTGACATTTCTACAGATTTATACCGCACATAGATTTGACCAAATGGGGGTTAGTTCACCTCACTACAAATCTGAAATGATTGAGACTTTCTATAGTTTATTTACAAATATATATTTTAATGCAGGTAAATGCATCAGCTTGTTGTTTAAATATTTTTTACCCTACACTATTGACTAACACGTCATCTAGCAGCTTTGAGTGTCAACAAACAGTGTCTGATCCTACTTGAACTGGCTAGGGATATAGCCTATTGCATGCATTTTTCCATTTGGTTGTAGCCCCAAGCACAGAGGAGATCGGAGAACTGAGAGTTCCGGCCCATATCCACCCCTGAACCTAGCTAGAAAGCTATTTAGCAAACCAGCTAGAAAACATTAGTTAATAAGCAAGTTGTTAAGCCTGTAAGCTATAGCTAATAAGCAAGCTAGCTAAGGTAGCTAGCGAATATGCTTTATCATAATAATCTAGCTAGCTAAAGACTAGCAATTTTATCCACAGTAACCTGTATAATGGTATAGCTAATAAGCCCAGCTATCGGAATGGATAATGTGTACTCTAAATTCTCCTAAATTGCCTCTCAGTAAGTCTGTCACTGCAAGTTATCTTGTCCCCTGTTCTGTTTACCTGGCTATGCAAATGAGATGACATCATCAGTCTAGGTAGGTGAGACTGAAAACAGCCATAATTGACACAGTTGCTTTTAACTCTACTTTCAAAGGTTGTCACGAGGCAAAGTTTTTTTTTTTACATGCACCTTAATCTTTAATAACAGATCAACTATTTTAAAATTATACACCATTTTAATAGGTTTTTACTGGTCGCACCATATGACATTTAAAATGATCCCTTGTCATGACCGATGATAGAGATGCTAAATTTGTGAGCATTTGTGGCAGATTTCATTAACTTTCTGCTGAATTGGAGGGTCCACTTCAAAGTATGCTTTGATGTCATATCATGACCCTTTGAGAAAAAAAACTATTTATGTAGTCAATGTTGCATTTTAATGTTGGTCGTGACATATGATATTAGTGTTTTTCAAATAAATTTCTTATTTGCTAGGTATATATTTAGACAATATTTCATAATAAAGTGATAATGCCCGAGAAGCTGGTGTTTGGAGGATATATTGGCACGGTTCGAGGGCATTATCACTTTTATACAACAGGTTACCAACATATTCAAGTAATGATTATTGTTATTGTTTTTCGTTCTTTTTTTTTTTTTTGTCTTATATACAGTGGGGGAAAAAAGTATTTAGTCAGCCACCAATTGTGCAAGTTCTCCCACTTAAAAAGATGAGAGAGGCCTGTAATTTTCATCATAGGTACACGTCAACTATGACAGACAAAATGAGGAAAAAAAATCCAGAAAATCACATTGTAGGATTTTTTATGAATTTATTTGCAAATTATGGTGGAAAATAAGTATTTGGTCAATAACAAAAGTTTCTCAATACTTTGTTATATACCCTTTGTTGGCAATGACACAGGTCAAACGTTTTCTGTAAGTCTTCACAAGGTTTTCACACACTGTTGCTGGTATTTTGGCCCATTCCTCCATGCAGATCTCCTCTAGAGCAATGATGTTTTGGGTCTGTCGCTGGGCAACACAGACTTTCAACTCCCTCCAAAGATTTTCTATGGGGGTGAGACCTGGAGACTGGCTAGGCCACTCCAGGACCTTGAAATGCTTCTTACGAAGCCACTCCTTCGTGGCCCGGGCGGTGTGTTTGGGATCATTGTCATGCTGAAAGACCCAGCCACGTTTCATCTTCAATGCCCTTGCTGATGGAAGGAGGTTTTCACTCAAAATCTCACAATACATGGCCCCATTCATTCTTTCCTTTACACGGATCAGTCGTCCTGGTCCCTTTGCAGAAAAACAGCCCCAAAGCATGATGTTTCCACCCCCATGCTTCACAGTAGGTAGGGTGTTCTTTGGATGCAACTCAGCATTCTTTGTCCTCCAAACAAGACAAGTTGAGTTTTTACCAAAAAGTTCTATTTTGGTTTCATCTGACCATATGACATTCTCCCAATCCTCTTCTGGATCATCCAAATGCACTCTAGCAAACTTCAGACGGGCCTGGACATGTACTGGCTTAAGCAGGGGGACACGTCTGCCACTGCAGGATTTGAGTCCCTGGCGGCGTAGTGTGTTACTGATGGTAGGCTTTGTTACTTTGGTCCCAGCTCTCTGCAGGTCATTCACTAGGTCCCCCCGTGTGGTTCTGGGATTTTTGCTCACCATTCTTGTGATCATTTTGACCCCACGGGGTGAGATCTTGCGTGGAGCCCCAGATTGATGGAGATTATCAGTGGTCTTGTATGTCTTCCATTTCCTAATAATTGCTCCCACAGTTGATTTCTTCAAACCAAGCTGCTTACCTATTGCAGATTCAGTCTTCCCAGCCTGGTGCAGGTCTACAATTGTGTTTCTGGTGTCCTTTGACAGCTCTTTGGTCTTGGCCATAGTGGAGTTTGGAGTGTGACTGTTTGAGGTTGTGGACAGGTGTCTTTTATACTGATAACAAGTTCAAACAGGTGCCATTAATTCAGGTAACAAGTGGAGGACAGAGGAGCCTCTTAAAGAAGAAGTTACAGGTCTGTGAGAGCCAGAAATCTTGCTTGTTTGTAGGTGACCAAATACTTATTTTCCACCATAATTTTCAAATAAATTCAATAAAAATCCTACAATGTGATTTTCTGGATTTTTTTTCCTCAATTTGTCTGTCATAGTTGACGTGTACCTATGATGAAAATTACAGGCCTCTCTCATCTTTTTAAGTGGGAGAACTTGCACAATTGGTGGCTGACTAAATACTTTTTTTCCCCACTGTATATATATATATATTTATTAATTTTTACCCCTTTTTCTCCCCAATTTCGTGGTATCCAATTGGTAGTTACAGTATTGTCCCATCGCTGCAACTCCCGTACGGACTCCGGAGAGGCGAAGGTCGAGAGCCGCGCGTCCTCCGAAACACAACCCAACCGAGCCGCACTGCTTCTTGACACAATGCCCGCTTAACCCGGAAGCCAACTGCACCAATGTGTCGGAGGAAACACCGTACACCTGGCGACCGTGTCAGCGTGCACTGGGCCCGGCCCGCCACAGTAGTCGCTAGTGCGTGATGGGACAAGAACATCCCTGCCGGCCAAACCCTCCCCTAATCTGGATGACGCTGGGCCAATTGTGCGCCGCCCCATGGGTCTCCCGGTCGCGGCCGGCTGCGATAGAGCCTGGACTCAAAACAGGATCTCTAGTGGCACAGCTAGCACTGCGATGCAGTGCCTTAGACCACTGCGCCACTCGGGAGGCCTCTAAAAACGTCATTTTGATGAATTTATTCATACTATTTCATCCTTCCACAAGATATAGTCCCGACACAAATCTAGGGTTGCTACCCAAGCCAGCTGGTCGTTCGTTCTATGGGTTCGGTTGCTAGAGACGCGACCCAGTCGTTCGTTCTAAATGTTCCATTGCCATACTGGCTGGCAACGTTCTTAACCCTTGCCTGCTAGCTAGCCAACTACGGCTAACTTAGTCACGTCAAAAAGTGCAGCCAGAATAACAGCAAAGTAGCTGCATTTGCATTTGTTTAAGCTGTTTTCTAGTGACATTTATTTGGATACATCCATAACAATTAGTTAATGAGGCTCGATTTCACCTGGCATAGAAAATGTGCTCACTCGTCAGGACACTGTTGTTCAAAGGAGCTAGCCAACAACACAACTAACACAATTTCAAACTGAAACTGGAAAGACCGCAAACTAGCTGCACTTCGTTTCGTTTTTTCAATTGACAGTTCTTTGTATATATCCATAAAAATTATGCCAGCTGATTCATGATTTCGACTGTCTGAGAAACGCCGCCTGCCTACCTGTCTGTCTCGTCCCGACACGTTCAATACTATAGGACAGCTGGAGATCGAATTTGAATATTGAAACAATGTTGCAAATGTCGGAGAGACAGACAGCAAGGTTTATACAAATCTCCGCTTTTGAAAACTAAATGTTAGTCTAAAAGAAATGTGAGATAATGTCTTGATGCTTTTTATAGTGGAGATCAAGTTTATAAATTGCCTGGCTGGTCTGATGAGACAGTGGATTGTGCAGTCAGATGGAACAAAGTAAATAGTAATTTTAATGTAATTGATTTAGCCTGTGGTTACTTGTGGAATAGACACCGGCTGGAATGCGGTTTTAACCAATCAGCATTCAGGATTAGTCCCACCATTGTATAATATCATCATATACCCTTGTAAATGTGTGCCAAAGTCAAATATTTCAATTTTTGTTATGAATTACACCAATTCACAACACTTTTGTTGTTTAAATTCAACCTCTGACAGTTACACCATATGGCATTTTCACCCTTTGAAATGCCAAAACTGTAAAAATGTATCATGCTTCATGATACAGTACATTGATGCGGTGCCAAAGGGAAGAGAACATGTAGAAATGTGATGTAAGAAGATTTTCTTGTATTTATAGTTTGTATTTACACATTTACAAGGGTATGTGATGATATTATACAACGGGGGTGGGTCTAATCCTGAATACTGATTGGTTAAAACCGCATTCCAGCTGGTGTCTACTCTCATCTATTTCTCTCACTCCTCTGCTACAGCTACAGTAACCTGCGCTACATGGCCACTCAGATCGCCTCAGGGATGAGGTACCTCTCCTCGCTCAACTTTGTCCACAGAGACCTGGCCACGAGGAACTGTCTGGTGGGGAAGAATTACACCATCAAGATCGCTGACTTTGGCATGAGCAGGAACCTGTACAGCAGTGACTACTACCGCATCCAGGGCCGGGCCGTGCTGCCCATACGATGGATGTCCTGGGAGAGCATACTGCTGGTGAGGAGGGAGGGAGGGAGGGAGGGAGGGAGGGAGGGAGGGAGGGAGGGAGGGAAAGTGGTGAGACGTGGTGCCCCCTTGATGGTCATACATAGAATAGATACCTCAGTTTACTTCATGGAATGAGGCCACTGTCTATCAGACCATTCACATTATTAACCTGACTACACTGCACTCCAGTTATAACAATCCCTGATAAAACATTCAATCGCTTATGTTTACTGTAATGGGCCAGTGAATGAAGGCTTTGGTTATCAGTTGAACTAGCCCCTTTTTAAGCCACTAGAAATCATTTGAACTCAACTTACGTAGCCTAATGTCTGTTGTTCTGCCTCTTCACTCCCAGGGAAAGTTCACCACAGCCAGTGATGTGTGGGCATTTGGGGTGACGCTGTGGGAGACCCTGACCTTCTGTAACGAGCAGCCTTACTCCCAGCTGACTGACGAGCAGGTCATAGAGAACACTGGCGAGTTCTTCAGGGACCAGAAACGACAGGTGAGAGAAACCCACACGCACACACTCACCCTGACTCACTCTCTTTTGCTGTACATCGACCTGCGTATGTTCTACTGTATTGTACCTGATTGTCTATGTGTCATAGATCTACCTTCCCCAGCCAGTGCTGTGTCCTGACTCTGTGTATAAGATCATGCTGAATTGTTGGAGGAGGAACACCAAGGAGAGACCTTCCTTCCAGGAGATCCACCGAGCGCTGCTGGAGAGCCAAGCTTAGGGCCAGTACCCCTGGGCCAGCACACACACACATACAGACAGACGGCTGGATGAAACGCATCAACAACACATTACACAGCCATCAAAAGTTCAACTCAATTCAACTAATTATGCACAGAAAAAGAAAGGCAAAAATTACGAATGGCTGTCAGATTGTCTCAGAGAAGCCAAAGTGAATTGTAGCAATGAAAGTTCGGTACTTTAAAAAAGTTATAATTTATTCGAAATTGTACTATAAATGAGTGTAAAGTTCCCACCTTGTTTAATGTAGTGTATGGTAATGTCACGTCTATGAATTAAATTGTGTTTTCTTTAAGAAGACTGCTTGAATGTAAATAAGAATGCAGTTTCATTGATGTCTTAATTTAGCGAAACGTGTTCATTTTTGAGACATTTTGAGAATTGTTATATTTGAAAAGGTTATTCATCTGTTAGTCTGACAGTTTATTCAAAGCCAACAGGGATAATTATGTTTCCATAAAAAGAATGCATTATAAGACTTGTCATAAGCATGTATGACTCATGATCCTGACTTATTATCAGCCTATTTCAATTAACATTATACCTATTGGCTTTTGATTAAAGAGTTACAAGTGATGAACAAATTCATAACATGGACAATAACCATAACTCAACCATGTCTCAACTGTACTACTCTGGCATACACTCTGCTACAGTGGCTGCCAGTGATATTTGACCAAGAGTGCTCGGAGACATCAATGTGTATGTACTTCTCAAATATTAATATTTTGTATTGATATTTATATGTATTGTTTATTTGTTCTGTTTGCTTCTTGTTTATATATTTGGGTACTGATCAGCTTTTTATTTTTGCATGGGAAAAGTTGTACATTCAATTTTGTAGTTTTGTATTTTGTTCAATGTCTTTCGAGAGTCGTTTGAGAAAATGGCAGTTAGCTTTGTGGGAGGTGGGGTGGAGGATCTGCCTTCAATAACATTACAAATGTTTGTCCTAGAGACACATAATCTATTATCATTCATATATGTGAACAAAATCACTGTCCAAATCAGATCTGAGATAAGCTGCATTAGTGCTGGTCCATGTTCTCTCCATAGTGATCAGATTATGGTGCTAATCAGGATCCAGACTGGAGGGGAGATGATGGGCCAACTGTAAGTGCAGAGGAGTCTTTGAAAAGTGAAATGTAGGAAACTATGCTTCTAGAGAGAATGTTTTTTAATGGTTAGTGTGTTTGCTACCTTTATACAACGAATGTTGTTCTAAGCTATTTTTGTGTTGTATTGAAAGTGCTAACATTGACAGTTTTTCTGAACAAGAAACCAACTGTTTATGATGTATCTCTGTTGAAAGAGAGCGAGAGCTGAACGGTTGTTAAAGGGTTTCTGAATGGAATTCAGGATGATAATCAGTCAGAAGGATTTCAGACAATGTCAACTGCACATGACAGTTGTTGTAACACAAGACAGTTACAATAGTAGCTATCATGATTATGTTGTTACACCAATACCTTGAAAGTCTTTAGGTTTGAACCCTATAGCTTCTACAGTTGAAGTCGGAAGTTTACATACACTTAGGTTGGAGTCATTAAAACTATTTTTTTCAACCACTCCACAAATGTCTTGTTAACAAACTATAGTTTTGGCAAGTTGGTTAGGACATCTACTTTGTGCATGACACAAGTAACTTTTCCAACAATTGTTTACAGACAGATTATTTAACTTATAATTCACTGTATCACAATTCCAGTGGGTCAGAAGTTTACATACACTAAGTTGACTGTGCCTTTAAACAGCTTGGAAAATTCCAGAAAATGATGTCATGGCTTTAGAAGCTTCTGATAGGCTAATTGACATAATTTGAGTCAATTGGAGGTGGACCTGTGGATGTATTTCAAGGCCTACCTTCAAACTCAGTGCCTCTTTGCTTGACATCATGGGAAATTCAAAAGAAATCAGCCAAGACCTCAGAAAAAAAAGTCTGGTTCATCCTGGGGAGCAATTTCCAAACGCCTGAAGGTACCACGTTCATCTATACAAACAATAGTACACAAGTATAAACACCATGGGACCCCGCAGCCATCATACTGCTCAGGAAGGAGACTCGTTCTGTGCAAATCAATCCCAGAACAACAGCAAAGGACCTTGTGATGATGCTGGAGGAAACAGGTACAAAAGGATCTATATCCACAGTAAAATGAGTCCTATATCGACATAACCTGAAAGGCCGCTCAGCAAGGAAGAAGCCACTGCTCCAAAACCGCCATAAAAAAGCCAGACTACGGTTTGCAACTGCACATGGGGACAAAGATCGTACTTTTTGGAGAAATGTCCTCTGGTCTGATTAAACAAAAATATAACTGGCCATAATGACCATTGTTATGTTTGGAGGAAAAATGGGATCGCTTGCAAGCCGAAGAACACCATCCCAACCTTGAAGCACGGGGTGGCAGCATCATGCTGTGGGGGTGCTTTGCTGCAGGAGGGACTGGTGCACTTCACAAAATAGATGGCATCATGAGGCAGGAAAATTATGTGGATATATTGAAGCAACATCTCAAGACATCAGTCAGGAAGTTAAAGCTTGGTTGCAAATGGGTCTTCCAAATGGACAATGACCCCAAGCATACTTCCAAAGTTGTGGCAAAATGGCTTAAGGACAACAAAGTCAAGGTATTGGAGTGGCCATCACAAAGCCCTGACCTCAATCCTATAGAACATTTGTGGGCAGAACTGAAAAAGTGTGTGCGTGCAAGGAGGCCTACAAACCTGACTCAGTTACACCAGCTCTGTCAGGAGGAATGGGCCAAAATTCACCCAACTTATTGTGGGAAGCTTGTGGAAGGCTACCCGAAACATTTGACCCAAGTTAAACAATTTAAAGGCAGTGCTACCAAATACTAATTGAGTGTATGTAAACTTCTGACCTAGGTAGCTTAGTGGTTAAGAGCGTTGTGCCAGTAACCGAAAGGTCGCTGGTTCTAATCCCCGAGCCGACTAGGTGAAAAATCTGTCGATGTGTCCTTGAGCAAGGCACTTAACCCTAATTGCTCCTGTAAGTCGCTCTGGATAAGAGCGTCTGCTAAAAATGACAAAAAAATTATAATAAATAATAATTCTCTACTATTATTCTGACATTTCACATTCTTAAAATAAAGTGGTGATCCTAACTGACCTAAGACAGGGAATTTGTACTAGGATTAAATGTCAGGAATTGTGAAAAACTGAGTTTAAATGTATTTGGCTAAGGTGTATGTAAACTTCTGACTTAAACTGTATATGTTATTAACCTGTCTTCATACCCTACAGGCCTAGTTCTGACATCATACTTCCTACAATCACACACAGATTCAACTTTACTCAGAGGCCTCCTCCTTATTAGCAACCTTTGCACCTGGACCTTATTCACATAGTGGTGTCACCTGATTGCAAACCATTAGTCATAATGCGCTAGATCTAGGTTATTTTCAATTATGGGCTGAGACCCAAATCAAACTCTATTCTCCTCTGATGATCTGTGTCCTGTTTTATTTCTGTATTTAATTTTCTCATTTTGTTTTATGATTCTCTCCTGACCATGAGCTATGTGTGTATTGCCCTGTGGGAAGTATATTTTGTACATATATTGTAGTCCAAAGATAAACATGCTAAATGGTCTGGCTGTCATTTTGTCCCCCGTTGGTTTGTTTCAGTAGTGATGATGAGGAATGCATTGATATTCTTCAGACCAAAAAGGGACCCGTTCACAACATCTCAGTGCTTCATCGTGTATGAATGCTTTATTATTGTATTATTACAGATATGCCAGCTATAAAGAGAATGAAGGTATACTTATGTATAGTAATGCAGTTGTTTAGAGGTTATTACTGTGTTACTGCACAAGGAAATTCAATAATGGTTTAGTTTTATTAGATCTTTGTACTCAAATGTTTCTTTTCCAAAGAAAAAACAAATATTTCAGAGAAAACATAACATTTGTCATGGTGATCATTTGTTACAGACAAAAATAAAAATGAAACTACCAAAATAATGCTTTGTCTATCGTATAGCTACATTCATAATAAAACCAATGTATGCAAGCTTACATGAATTTGTGACACAGAGACTTCCAAACAATGTTATTCTCAAATGATGTCTTGGATTTGGGTTTCTTTTACGCCTGCTACGTTGTTTTAGATCTGGGCTGACTGTGGTCTAACGCTATTGGCTGGGGCTGGGATGACATCCAATCACACCATAGAGGCGGGATTAGCAGGGGCTCTACCTTTAGTGTATCGTACAGTCAGTCGTTCAGCGAATTTGTTTCTGTATTTTAACAGTTATAGATTATTATATTAATTTGAATTAGCAAAAATGACTAGCGTCTTTGCTTTATTACTGTCTGTCGCGGTTTTTGTTCAAGGAAAATATATTGCAACTTGCTCTCTCCTTACAATAGTGGGCAGCGAGGTTACTTTAATATTAGAAACGACAGTGATGTAAAATGTATCAAGCGTTGACAGTAACCGAGGACACATGTTTTCTATGTTACTGTTGCAGTTGAAGGAAAGATTCACCAATTTTGAATGTTATATCGTTTTTGTGCACCTCTGAACGATGTTCTATCGATTCCCGGGGTCATTTCGTGTTCTCATGTTTATCTGCGCTTTTGGGGGCGCTCGAGCGGATCACTTTTGTCGAGTTGGTGACCATTGTTGTTCACCGCCTTTCAAAGTTTTATATTATGGGGATACAAATTGTCCGACTTGCTCCTATATGTCAACTGCATGAACATAACAAAAATCATGTGATCAAAGGTCATTAAAGCTGAAATATCTTTTTGGGAGCCCTGACAAAATTCACATAGAAATGGGGTTTATAGATCTGTCAACGTCGTTGAACGCAAGTCTGAGAATATCTTTTCAATGTGTGCTATTTCTAAGCTTCCCGTTTTAAAGTTTCATTTTTGCGTATTTTAATTTCAGTTTTTTTTGTATACCAGCTTCAAACAGCTGAAAATCAGTAGCACCCGGGAAGCCAAGCCAGAAAAAAAAGCAATATTACAACCTATGTGCAGGGGCGGTGTGTTCATTAGGGCGATATGGGTGACGCACTGCCAAACGGGAAAAGGAAGGGATTTTTTTAATAATCAATTATATCACGGCAACAGTAGTTATCAGTGTTCTAATCTAGACGTCTGATCTGCCACTAAATGTCCAATCAGGCTAAAGTCGTGCTTCAAATGGTCCCGCCCCTTTTGGGGCGATTTCAGTCAGGTTGAAAATCGCCCCAGAAGTCTCTCTTAGACTCTCATGTAAAATATTTTTTTTTTCAAATATCAGAGCTTTCAATACAATCTCTATGGGTTCCGGGAGGGCTTGCACTTACGCGCTTTCGTCATACGTAACATAAGTAACCATGAACATAACTAAGAAAAGAGTGGGTAGCAGCGTCAATCAATTCACGTACTACTGTCAAGATGGCTAGCTTTGCGAGGCAAAGATGAAACTGAGGGCTCCACCAACCCTGGTATTTTTCTTGGACTTGTCAACTTTGTGGCACAATTAGATGAGGTGTTTGATGACCATCTTAAAAATGCTAAAGTTTTCAAGGGCACATCAAAGACCATTCAAAACGAGCTACTGGAGTGTATGCTAGCGGTCATGAGGGAACATATTGTGGAGGAGGTGAAGTCGGCGAACTTCGTAGCTATCCAAGCTGACGAGACCACGGACGTTTCTACACAGACACAGCTGGTGCTTGTGCTGAGGTACATAGATAGCAACCACAAAGTGCAGGAGCGCTTTTTTGAGTTCCTTCCCATCTCGGAATCAACCTCAGTCTCAATCGCCAGTGTGCTTTTGGAGAGACTGAACGGTCTTTTTGCCGACGACGAGAAAGTCAAACTCATTGCGCAAGCTTACGATGGAGCCAGTGTGATGAGGGGAGAGAAGGCTGGTGTGCAGCAAAAGGTGCGTGAGCATTTCAAGAATTCCCATTACGTGCATTGCTATGCGCATCAGCTGAATTTGATCATGCAGCAAGCTACTTCTCACATCAAAAAAGTAACTAGTAAACTAGTCCTCAGCATGCCTGATTTCAATGAGAAAGTCATTGACCGCTTTGCTGCATTGAAAGAGAGAAGAGAACAGTTTCAGTACAAGTAATGTAGCCTCTCTCTCTCTTTGTCCCTCCCTGTCTGTCTCTTTAACACACACACGCCCAAATCAGTTCACAGTTGATGTTGTTTAAAATAGTTATTTTTCATTTTAAAAAAAGTAAAAAAAAAAAAAACATCTGTTCATTTTTACAAATCTATACAATTGGCCAGAATATGGTTGTTCATATTTACAAATCTATACAATTGGCCAGAATATGGTTGTTCATTTTTACAAAGCCATACAGATAGCTGTGTTTACCTTTTCTATAAATTATTTTCAAATTCCGTTTTCAGGCAAAATGTCTATCACTGTTCATTTTCACAAATCTATACAAGAGGGCAGAATATGGAAGTCTATACAAATTTCTTATTACCAATAACTTGCATCAATGTTTTCAGTAGCCTCTATCAAAAGGTCCTGCTTGCTTGTTGTGAATTATGCTCAGGTGCACATATTTCCAATTCAACCATGAGGCCTTTTTGAAGCAAGTAATGTGTATATCAGTATTGACTTATATGCTGCCCCTGTCTTCATGTTGTTGCTGGACATATCTTTTTTAAAATGTGTGTAGGTCACCTAAATCATCAGAAAAATTGCCCCCCCTGAGAATTTTTTCAGGAGCCGCCACTGCCTATGTGTTGTGATAATTGCTTGTTTGCTTTATAACATGTTAGTTCATATGCCTTGACACCGTGATATATAGGCCTAAGGCAGAGACAATAAGAAGACACAATGGCAGAATAAATTCAACCACACATTTGTTTCATTACAAAATCTGAGAGCAACATCTGACCGATGACGTCCACAAAACATATTGCATGTAACAAACATTTACATGACCTTCAGCATGGTCAAGCAAGGTAATGTTTCCGACATTTTCGGACTATTTTTGATTTTACAACTATTGATTTAGAAGCACAAAGAAAACAGGAGCTGCCTCCACTATTCCAGCATCATTTCAACTTCAACATTTCAACATCATCAAATCACCTATGCTTAGTCTAATACAGTGACAACTAAAAGATACCAAAAACGATTTAGTCCAATCAAGGAAAGCTAAATATGATGTAGCTGTCCATGGTACTGATTTATGTGTGTGTGTGTGTGGTGTGTGTGCGTGCATGCATGCAAGTAGAAAAAACATGTTGACTAACCCTACTTGTAGAGAAACGCCAATGCCCTCTTCTTCCATGTCGCCTAAACAGTCTATGACTCTGTACAGTACACACTTTTAGTTTTTGTTGTCCTAGGCTACCTGGCTAAAATGCTTGCTCGCTAGCCTAACTCATGGCCAACGATGCACCAGGTCAGCTAGTTAACATTAGCATACAACATCTAGCTACATGTTGAACTTCCATCCTCTCGGGCCAGGGGCACAATGTATGAATTTATTGTTGTTTCAGAATCGCCGTTATAATCATTGGCCAATACGTATAATTAAGTAAAACACCCAAGTCCAAATCCCTATGTCGTATCGCGTAAGTGCTGGCAATTATTGCTGATAAACAAAGGAGTCCGCTCATACTGAACTTGGATCATAAGGTTTATTCATATCACAAGCTTCAGCATAAGTGACAGATGTCATGACACCCGGAGAGCGACGGCCCGGATTGCAATGGTTGCTCTGCCCTTTCTTTGTCTAGCCCCTACTTATAAACAATGCAAAAAGATGGGTGCTCCCTCTTCTGGCCAATCACCAGTCTCCCCTGGGGCGTCACCCTCCAAACGGCTACATTTGACCTAACATAAACAACATTCCATTTCTTCATGAAAAACATTTAACAAAGGCATAATCCTAATACACGACATTTCCCCCCTTCGAGACTAACTAACAGTCTCGAAAACAAACAGAATAGGATTATGACAAGTAACAATTTATCTTATTGAGTATCTTTAACATTAAACCAAAAACATTCTCCTCTAGAGTGTATATACCTTTCTATGAAATATGACTAACTGTTTATGAAGTGTGAATACATTACTATGAAATATGAACAAATCTTTATGAAGTGTGAGAGCGAAAAACTGTCCGGCAACCTTCGTTCCAAATCCATCCATCAATCAAGACAGTAAAATTCTCTCACGGTCCCTCTGCCCCAGGCAACCACCTCGGTACTCCAGATAAACACATAAACAATGTAAATGCATTTGAAACTATGATGCAATTAAATACACATGTAAGCCCCTGCAAACAAAATCCTATCCAAAAAATATCCACTCTAAGGCTGGTCAACCCATTGGACCCTATAGTGGACCTCTCCCTGCCTAGACTCCCTGTCCCTAAGCATCAACGAAATAAACAAAAACATCTAAGATCCCCACATGTATTCAATAACATCAAATATCATTCTACAAAAATTAATACGTAAGAGTATGACACAAATTATGTATTACACATGTCTATATTTCATTGCAGACACTGGAATGTAGTCCACTACACTTCATCTCCCCGTAGTCTCGACTTCCAATGGATTGTTGATGATGGAATCGGAATCTCTCCACACCTTTCTTGTTTCATCTCCTCCAGTCATTGTCCTTTCATATTGTCCCTTCATATTGTCCTTGTTTGAGTATTTCAATCTCCACATGTTCCCCCAAATGCTTCTGGAAGAAAAGAAAAGACCAAACAGTATCTTTTGCAAAACAACACTTTCAAATTAAACATCAATATCAACTAAGAATATAAAAATGATATATAAATGATGTATGAATCACATTAAATGATAGAATAATGAACTAGGATAATTATTCATTCATACACTTCCCCCCTTTGATTCATAAAATCATACTAAAATCACCCTAATATTGAATTTTTTTTTGAAAAATGATCAAAACATAAAAAATGATATTTATCCATTCAGTTCCACTTGTCCATCTTCATCCAGATCAGGAACAGTCAACACCGGCATCTGAGTGTTGTCTCCAGGCATCACTCTCCAACCTATCTCAATATCATAGCTTTCTCAAAGGTCAGTAACAAATTACAAACCTCACACACAGTGCTATCAAAGCTGCAACTAAAATCTGAACCATCACTGCCCCTACTGGGCCTACCTGATCTTGCAACCAAGTCTTCGCTGACCCTCCAGCTCCTTCAGATATACCAAATGCATCCCTTATATTCTTTAACGCATAGTGATACTATCTGAACTATCTGGACTCAAAGTATAACTAATATTATCAATATGATCTTCCCAAATGTTACACCATACCATGGAAAAAGTCCCCCCTTCTCTCTTGGACTCATCCTTCAATGATAGGCTTGAAGACTATGACATGTCTCCATGTCTCTTTTCATCCAATTTCAAACCTAGCTTCAGATTGATCTGTGTTCGGTGCTACCCCTCTTTTAATGGTAGAAACCTCATATGGAAGCTTCAACATTGACATGTAACAACATCCTGTCCATCCATAGGGTAAGAATATATATGCTTTATCACCACAAACCCTCAAAATAGCTCTAAAATTCCCCATAGTCCCATTGTCAGGCAAAAGCTAATCTTTTAACCATCAAAGTCCTGCTGTTCCTACTACCTGGAACATAAAAAGTAACATTATATTTCTCATTACTACCCTTAAGGTCATGCATACCCAAAGTTATCATATAACATCACAATCTGATATTCCCATAAACATACCCCTTACCTCATATGTTTTATTAGAACCAAACAACTTTTAGCCCTCAATGGTTTCACCTCCAATGCTTCAGGGCTCGCTGTTACCTGATTTTTCTTCCCATCTAACAAATGCACACAAGTTAATTCACTTAACCCAAGAACACTTAAACCTAGGCTTAAACAAATGTTTTGACAACGACATTATTTTATCTGTTACTGATTGTTGTTGCTAATACAACAGTCATGACAAAGCATAAGATTGACACATACTTGATAGAGGTCGAGCGACCGTCTCTAAAATGTTTGGTGCTGGAATTCTCAACAGACATGGACCCTCAAGATTCCTCACTGATCTTACAGAATGAGCTGCCCCTCTATCTCTAATTTTTCACAACAGAAGAATCAAACCCATCCATTTAGTTTCTCTCTTCCCTAACGAGCGGTACTGATCAGATACCTCTCCTTGTCTGTCATTAAAATCAAAGACCTCATCCTGTACCTCCATGATAGTATCCTTCACTATTTCAGATGAATCTATATTGTTCTCTACTACTATCTGCTTTCCTATTTTAACCCTATTCGTACTATCATTGACAGCACTCTCCAATTCGTACCATAAACCCCTGAGTCCTTCTTGCTACCCCCTTTAATTTCAGAAAAGTTGTTGTCGGTGTCATACTTCCTACATTTGCTATTGCCATCGTATCATTAATCGCTTTCCAAAGTTACCATTAAAGTAGTTGATTTAGTTGATGTATTAACACTCTTAACTACTTCTAGTGCGAAAGTTCCCGATATCCTCTGTGTATTATCTACTGTTGGAGTGACTACTGTAATCTACTCCTCCTGAACTCCTTCGGTGACTGTGGAAGCTTCAACAGATTTCACATTTTCCATTATAAGCGTCACTTTACGAATTACATAGCCTTTTAACCAATAATTCTTAACCGGAACAAATTTTTATGCTTGCACTAGATAAGTACACATATATTCTCCCTGATCTTTCTCTGTAACATTACGCAAAATAAGTGAACAATCACTCATAACCTCTTCCACTTCATATTGTTGTACAAACTATACCTCCTTTGATTAGGGGGCACCGCTTCTACATCTGGTCCTGATAACAATACTTCTTCTCCATAATTATCTCTCCATGTGGGAGGAACGTCCCCATCCTAACCCTAATAAGTATTTTTCCTCTAAAATTGGTGCTGGAGCGGTCGGACCATCATATAATAGGCATATACATTACTCTGACTGAATTTCCACGTGGGCGAGGATATTGGAAATTTAATCAAAGCCTATTAGATGATAATTTATTTATAATTAGAACAAAGGAATTTATAACTGACTTTTTCCAACATAACATAGGTACAGCGAATCCCCTTATTGTATGGGACACCTTTAAATGTGCCTTTAGAGGCCATGCAATTCAGTACTCATCTCGAAAACAAAAGCAATTTAGGTCAAAAGAGTTTATACTAAGAAAGGAAATAGAAAGTCTAACAGAACAGATAGATGGCAATAAAAACTGTAACATAGAGGCTCAGAATAAATTAGAGGATAAACAAAAAGAAATGGAAAAACTTATTCAAGAAAGATCAAGTGTAATATATTATAAAAATAAAGCAAACTGGATGGAATATGGGGAAAAATGCACAAAATTATTTTTTAATCTTCAACATAGGAATGCTACCAAAAAGAACTTAATGAAACTGGTTACAATTGACGGAGTCACCCATAATTCACCTAATGATATTTTGAAGGAAGAAACAAAGTATTTTAAGCATATGTTTTCTTTTCAGTCGCCTCCATCTCCTCTAACTGAAGCTAATTGTAGAGATTTTTTTCCTATTGATAATGTCAAATTAACAGCCACACAGAAAGACTTATGTGAAGATGAAATTACAGAGGAGGAACTTCTGGATGCAATTAAAGACTTTAAGTCCGGGAAAACTCCAGGGTTGGATGGCATACCAATCGAGGTATACCAAACCTTTTTTGATATACTAAGAGGACCGTTATTAGCATGTTTTAACCACTCCTATGTAAATGGTAGATTATCTGACACTCAAGAAGAAGGTCTGATCTCATTATTACTGAAACAGGATACAAGTGGAAAATATAAAGATCCAGTCCATTTACAAAATTGGAGGCCCCTTACACTTCAGTGTTGTGATGCAAAAATCCTAGCAAAATGTATAGCGCATAGAATTAAAAAGGTATTGTCGGATATTATTCATTCTAATCAGACAGGTTTTTTACATGGAAGATACATTGGAGATAATATAAGGCAAGTATTGGAAACAATAGAACACTATGGAAAATATGGGAAACCAGGCCTGCTATTCATAGCAGACTTCGAAAAGGCATTTGATAAAGTTCGACTGGAATTTATATATAAATGCCTGGAGCATTTCAATTTTGGAGAATCTCTTATAAAATGGGTCAAAATCATGTATAGTAACCCTAGGTGTAAAATAGTAAATAATGGCTATTTCTCAGAAAGTTTCAAACTGTCAAGAGGAGTGAAACAAGGTTGTCCACTATCGGCATATCTATTTATTGTGGCCATCGAGATGTTGGCTATTAAAATCAGATCCAATAATAATATCAGAGGATTAGAAATACAGGGCTTAAAAACAAAGGTGTCATTGTACGCAGATGATTCATGTTTTCTTTTAGATCCACAACTAGAATCCCTCCACAGCCTCATAGAGGATCTAGATACATTTTCTAACCTCTCTGGATTAAAACCAAATTATGACAAATGTACTATATTACGTATTGGATCACTAAAAAATACAATTTTTACATTACCATGTAGTTTACCAATAAAATGGTCTGATGCTGATGTGGATATACTCGGAATACATATCCCAAAGGAAATAAATGATCTCACTTCAATAAATTTTAATAGAAAGTTAGCAAAAATAGATAAGATCTTACTACCATGGAAAGGAAAATACCTGTCAATGTGTGGAAAAATCACCCTGATTAACTCTTTAGTATTATCCCAGTTTACCTATTTGCTTATGGTCTTGCCTACGCCTAGCAAACAGTTTTTTAAATTATATGAGAAAAAAATATTCAATTTTATTTGGAACGGCAAGCCAGACAAAATTAAAAGAGCATATTTATATAATGAATATGAATTCGGAGGACAGAAATTATTAAATATTAAAGCATTAGACCTATCACTAAAATCTTCAGTCATCCAAAAGTTATACTTAAATCCGAACTGGTTCTCAAGCAAATTAGTAAGATTGTCTCACCCACTGTTCAAGAAAGGCCTTTTTCCCTTTATTCAGATTACAACCTCTCACTTTCAGTTATTTGAAAAGGAAATAATCTCCCAAATGTCACTATTTCTAAAACAAGCCATAGAAAGTTGGTTGCAATTTCAATTTAATCCTCCAGAAACGACAGAACAAATAATGCAACAAATATTGTGGTTAAATTCAAATATACTAATTGACAAAAAACCTTTATTTTTTGACAGAATGTTTAAAAAAGGTATAATCTTCGTAAATGATATCATCGTGGACTGGTGGAGTTATGTCGCACATGCAGCTAACAAAAACATATGGAAATGTCTGCTCTACCCAAAATTACAACCAAATAATTGCAGCCTTACCGCAAAAGTGGAAGAGGAAAGTTGAAGGGGGAGAAAGTAAGGAACTTGTCTGTCGGCCTTGCATTAAAGAACATAATTGGTTAAGGAAAACTGTGATAAATAAAAAAGTATATCAGTTTCACTTAAGGACCAAAGGATTGACAGCAGTCCCATATAGATTGCAAAATAGTTGGGAAGAGATCTTTGACGTACCGATCCCATGGCATAGTGTTTATGAACTGACACGCAAAACGACACCGGATTCAAAAATTAGAATCTTTCAATTTAAATTATTATATAAAATTCTTGCTACCAATAGAATGTTATTTATATGGGGGATACAATCTTCCCAGCTCTGCAGATTTTGCTGTGAAGAGATAGAATCATTAGATCATTTGTTTTGGTTCTGTCCATTTGTAGCTTGTTTTTGGACACAGGTCCAGGAATGGCTAAAGGATTGCAATATTTACCTGGAACTAACCTTGCAGATAGCATTACTGGGTGATCTGAAAAGTCATAGTCAATCAATCAATAATATAATAATACTTTTAGCAAAAATGTTTATTTTTAATTCACAATCTGTAGAAGCAATGAGAATAGAAAGGTTCAGAACTTTTGTAAAACATCACAGTATGGTTGAAATATATATGGCAAATAGAAATCCTATATGGATGGTGTTAAGAGATAGATGGGAGGTATTGAATAGAGTTGAAGGATGGGACTAATAACAAATAACAACAAATAATAACAAAGATAGTTAATAATGTAAGCATACTGTGTCCATAATAAGTATATAGGTTGTATGTTGGGAGCTTTTGGGAAAGAGCACAGTTAGAAAGATATGGCATTTAGAAGCAAACCGGATGGACATCATGAAAATGATCGGAGAGGTTGAGAGTAGAAGAAGTTCAGGAGCAAAAAAAATAAATAAATATATATATATATATATAGATATAGAATTATTGTAAAATTAACTCTGTCCATAAGGTGCAGATAGTAAGTATAGACCGGAAGTAGAGGCCTGGGCGTTGTTGTTCACTAATTTACTCCAAGTAGGGAAAGGATGGTGGGGTTGAAAAGTAATAAAGGGGAATATATATATAAAAAATAAAAAAAACATGGGGGATTGGAAGTGATGCAGACAATTACATTGATAGAAGATACAATCTATCTGCAATATTAAGCTGATCCATCCCCCCGAAAGAAAAAATAAATAAATAAAAAAAATAAAAAATACAACAACAAAAAAAAAAAAAAAAAAAAAAAATTGGTGCTGGAGCCATTGGCTCCCTTCTAATCAAATGCGATATATTTATGGCTTTAATAACTATCAATGTTGAAAGAGTTAAATTGCTTCTCACTGTTGTTATAATAGACTGAAGTGTTAATGTCATTAGTTACTTCATCCATTTTCCCCAAAGCTTTGAACTCTTTGCTTGTACTTCCATCTATCACCACTAGTGTCAAATGACGTAAATGTAACTTACATTCACTCTCTCTTCCTACTCTAAACCCTAACTTTCAAACTTTTGATTATAAAAATACACCTATAATTACCTTGATCTCCCTACTCTAAAATGTCCTTCACCACTGTTCTCTCTCTTACTACTAACTTTGAAACTTAGTTTACTGTCTTAGAGTTCCTTCAACCCAGTTCTCCTAACTTTTTAATCTAATCTTTTCTCCTAACCTTTAAAAACCTTTTCCACTGATTTATTCACAAAATCCCTTCACCACCAATTTTTAGGATATGTGATTGGGAAGTCCCCACATGCTTCTGACTTCTTTACACACAGACTTGGCAAACGACTAAACACCTTTTAGCCTAGCCTGAAATCTCTTGGTGTAAGAATGTAACCCAGAATAACAGTCACCCCTTTTAACTTTATTTTTCAGACAGATTGTCTAATAGGCAGTCTAATAGATTATCATCCTTCCTATGATATTATCTTTTTAAGCCAATATGATTCCCAAAAACCCTACTTTTTAACATCTTCTACCAGACAGCCGTTTAGTGTATATCCTATTGTACAGTTCAATTTACACCATGCATCTCTTTCCAACAATGCAATAGGTATATGTTCTAATATTAGTATGTCTATTTTAATTTCTCTTTGAGTTCTATAGCAGAGCTCAATTGGTTCCTTAAGAGTAATTAGCTGTTTTACTACCTCAAATCCCTATCCTAATTAGTTAATTTTACATAGTGAGATGTTTAACCTCTTTAGGCTCAACACAGATAAAAGCTTTTCCACTATTCACTATTCACTATCACTTCTCATAGTCCTCTGGTTTTACTTCAATTGTTAGATATTTTCTCTTCTTCTCTAATCGGTGCTATCAGCTGACACCCCCCTTCGTATCTTCTAGGCACTCTAGAATCCTTAGGGTTCACCTGGAGAACAGGTGATCTTGACTGGCCCCTGTATCTTCCTTAAAAATGTTCTCTGTTGTTTCCTCCTGACGCATTGCACTCACAGGTAAAGTGACCAACCTGTCCACAATTATAACAGTCTTCTGAAAGTTGCTGGAAGTGTAGCTGAAATCTTCCTCCTCCTTCTAAGCCTTCTCGTCCTCTTCCTCTCCAATTCTGTGTCTGTCCAGAAACTGGCTGTGGATATGGAACACCTGGTACCCCCCTTGGTGGCTGGTACAATTGCATTTGATCTTGTTCAGTTGAAGCTGTAACAGTGATTGTTGATTTGGTTCACTTTGATTCTTCATAACCAAAGCTTCTCTTCTCCACCAGTTGTATGATTGAGTTTTCTGAGAGTTTCTTGATCCTGTTCTTTCTTGCTGTTGACATATCAGGATTCTTCAAAAGCTTATATTCTAAGTTCTGTCCTCGAAATATCATCTTCCATCATCTTCTTACTTTTCTTCTGTGCCAGTCCTTGTAGGATAAACTCCTTTTGAATACACAGCACCTTTAGTCTCCTCTTTATCGCTGTCTTCATCTGAACTCGAATCTCTTGTATCCTTCTTCCTTCAACTTCCATCAGAGATCAAATCTTTAGTATCCTTCTTTACTCTCTTGCCAACTTCCTTCTGATCACAGAGTCATATCCACCCATGATCTCTTCTCAATCACTCTGATCTTCATCTTCATCATCTTCTTCAAGTTCCATCTTCCTTAACCTCACTCTTCTCTTCCAGACATCTCATTTTCTTCCTTCTGGAGTTTTGGATTCATCTTCGTTTCTGCTTGTCCTCTATCTATTATTCATCTTCATCTCTGATGCAACAATCACCCTCCTGGATGATCACCGGAAGCTGAGGATAAACATCCCTAAGCTCTACTTCCTTCTCGTAAGGTGGGTGTCTTTTTGCTGAATGCGTATGTGAGACAGGTGTACTAACTTCTGCCATTAGTTTTCCTGTCGCCTTTTATTCCTTTAGCATTTTCTCTATACCTTTATCTTATCGCTGGAATCTTTTATCAGTTTTTGTTTGAGAATGAAGGGCAACTTTTGTTTCATTTGCCGGATAACCTAGCAATACTCTTAACTAAAGGATTACCATTTCGTACTATATCAACCGATGTAATGACTTTTTATAGCCTTGATGTCGTTTTTCCCCATTGTAACAACCCTTTTATATTCCTTTATCGTGAATTATTTTATTTTAGACTATATAGCCTATGGCTTCCCCCCTTTAATTATTAATATAAACCAAATATAAATAAATCAATCAACCAAAATTTGACTATGAAATAATTCAATTAAAATTTCTATTCAAAAACCATTTCTAATTAAAATAAAAAATCAATTAAAAAATCAATTAAAAATTATGAATAATTAAAACCAATTTTTTATTTCTACATCCTATGTCACCAATTTATCAATTAGTGGTGGCTATCTTACCACAACCCATCAAATGCAAGTAGTCAACTTCAGACTACAATACCCATAAACAAAGCCTGTAACCCACATATGTCAGAGTCAAGGCCAGCGGGCCACATCCGGCCCGCGAGAAGGTTTTTTACGGCCCCTGGGATGATCTTGATTTATTATTAGAACCGGCCCGCAGACCGCAGCAAGCCGGCAGCCCGCAGATCTTTTACACGCACCAATACTACATTTCCCACAATGCAACGGTGACGCACCGAGCAGTAGGCTGCTTCATTTCAATATTTATTGGCACAGCAGTCGTCAGCATCACAGTAAAATTAACTTTCAGATACCCATCAAAAATGGCAAAACGGAAGGTGGACACTGAGAACCGGGGGTTTCAAACAAGGTGGGAGTCGGAGTATATGTTCACGGAGGTAGCTGGAAAACCTGTGTGTCTTCTGTGTGGAGAAAGTGTGGCGGTACTGAAAGAGTATAATCTGAGACGACATTATGAAACGAAACACGCGGACAAAAACAAGAATATGGACATGGAACAAAGGCTACAAAAGGCAGAGGAATTAAAACGAGGCCTCAAATCTCGACAGGCTCTGTTCAAAAAAGCCAAATCACAAGGCCAGGCTGCTGTCAAGGCCAGTTTTATTTTGGCAGAAGAGATCGCTAAATCAGCCCGGCCATTTACGGAGGGGGATTTCATCAAAAACTGCATGATTAAAGTTTGTGACGAAGTTTGCCCAGAAAAAAGGCAACTCTTTTTAAATGTGAGTCTGAGCAGAAACACCATTGCCGAGAGAGTAGACCAGTTGTCCATCAATCTAAAAGAGCAGCTTGTGAAAAAGGGAAAAGATTTCATTGCATATTCCTTGGCTGTGGATGAGAGCACCGACATTTCTGACATTGCCCAGTTGTCAATTTTCATCCGCGGAGTGGACTCCAGCCTAAGCGTGACAGTGGAGTTTTTGGCTTTACGTCCTATGCATGGCACAACTACGGGGCATGATTTGTATGAAGAGGTGTCAAGATGTGTAAATGAGATGGAGCTGCCTTGGGAAAAACTCGTGGGTTTGACAACCGACGGAGCACCTGCGATGTGTGGACACAGGAGCGGACTGGTGGCGAAGATACGGGAAAAGATGCAAGAGGAAAACGCGACAGGTGAGCTGACAGCTTATCATTGTATCATACACCAGGAAGCGTTGTGCGGTAAAGCCTTGAAAATGGAGCATGTAATGAGCATCATCACGCGCACAGTTAACTTTATCAGAGCCAAAGGTTTGAATCACCGCCAGTTCAAGGCATTTCTGACGGAGTTAGAAACGGAGCATGGTGATTTGCCTTATCACACAGAGGTGCGATGGCTAAGCCAGGGAAAGGTGCTTCAAAGATGTTTCGAGCTTCGTGAGGAGATTTGTCTGTTCTTGGACAGCAAAGGGAAAGACACAACACAACTCCGAGACGAAATGTTTCTGTGTGAAATGGCTTTTCTGTGTGACATTACGAGTCATCTGAATGCAATGAACTTGCAGCTGCAGGGTCGGGATCATGTCATCTCTGATATGTACAGTACAGTGAAGGCATTTAAAACCAAACTGACTCTGTGGGAGACGCAGATGCGGAAAGAAAATTTGAGCCACTTTCCCAGCTGCCAGACCATGAAAGAGAAGCTCTCTACCAGTGCGTTCCCGAGCGCACAGTTGGCTGATAAAATAGGTATGCTTGCCGCTGACTTTCGACGCCGATTTGCTGACTTTGAAGCACAAAAAAGCAGGTTGGAACTGCTCGGTAACCCATTTGCTGTTGACGTGGAAAGCTCACCACCAAACCTCCAAATGGAGTTGATTGACCTCCAATGCAATGATGCACTGAGGGCAAAATATGCGGCAGTGGGTGCTGCGGAGTTCGCCCGTTTCCTCCCCGACACAATGCCCCAGCTGCGCATCCAGGCTGCTCAAACGTTGTCTATGTTTGGCAGCACATACCTGTGTGAACAACTGTTTTCTTTGATGAACCTGAACAAAACATCACACAGAAGTCGACTTACTGCTGAACACCTCCACTCAATTCTGAGGATTTCCTCAGCTCAGAGCCTTACCCCGAACATTGATGAACTTGTGGAAAAGATGGGACACCACCAAGTATCACCCTCAACCTCAAACAAGTGAACATTACTGTGCAATCACATATTTAGAGTTTTTACTCAGTTCAAGTTTAAAAGTTAAAGTTTAATATTTGTTTTCACTGCATGTTACTTCTCCTTAAACAAAGTGTTGTTTTTGATTAATAGATTTTTGCACTTTATTTTATTGTATTTCAATCCAATTATATTTTAAAAATATTTCAGTTGAGTGGATGATAGAAAATTGCTATTATTGTTTTTTTCTTTGAAGTAAATTTAGCCCACTTTTGCTAAAATAGAAAATATAGGCTACTGATGGTGCCTTGAATACCGGTTTCTTTCATTTAATGTTCATGTTATGGGGATTTTTATATAAAGGAAATTTGTCTTTTGTGTCTGTTGAAAATTAAAGATTACTGACAGAGCCATAAGAAAATATTGCTTTATTTATCTGATCATATTGGAATATATTTGTTAGGTTTTCAGTAGGTTCAATTAGGTTCACTAGACTATATGCGTCATTTAAAAATTTTTCAATGAACATTCGAACAGTCCGGCCCTCGGCTTGTAGCTAAATTTTTTATTTGGCCCTCCGTCCATTTGACTTTGACACCCCTGCTGTAACCCTACCATTACTACAATTCCCATAACCCCCTTGCTCTATACGCACCTAATTATCTTAAATTTACAGAATAATGTCAGTCCTTGATTCCCAACACAACTCCAATCAACCCCAGTGATGCACATAGCCTCCAAAATGCAATTTTTAATGAATCATTTGCCAAGCCTATGTAAAATTGTCATAACATCAAACATCCTGTAGGGGAAGATTTTGTAACCAGACCAGTCTCAAACCCTTGACTCGATCCTCTGTCGCGTCACGTGACGCTACGTCAGCACACGTTAGCCCCTCCTCTCTCTCTCCTTTGTTCCTCTCATATGACAAAAGAACAGAGACACAGGAAAAGATTTTAGTAGTTAATGCAATACTGAGTTACTTCAACCATATTCAATATTCCCCCACTCACATTCGCTTTAAGACTTAACCCAGGACTAAATAGATCGCTCAAAAACATTTTTATTTTATTTTAATCCGTCATTTAATTTAATTCATTACACTCAGTCAACATATACCTAATTTATAAATTCACTACATCCCAACAAATAGTTTCATTTTCAAACAGCAGCCGCTTTAAAACTATAAGATTCGTGTTAAAATCTCTCCTCTTTGTTCCCTCGTCTGTGTTTCTCTGTCTCTTCCTGAGCACGCAACCCCACAGAAATATGACCCTTTACCCACAACCCCGTGTTGTAGTTTTAGCAAACAACATGTTGTAGTTTAGTACCGGAACCCAACGTCTCATAATCTCGTGCCATAAACTACAACTCCCACGTTTTGTAGTGTAGTGTCATAAAATTAAACGCATGCGCAAATGCATTCAATGATACGATTCCCAGACAATAGAACATTAGCATTACGCTACAGCTTCACTATTTTATACCTTATAATCGAACAATTACACATAACAGAGCTCACATTTGCGTAGAACTCTGAATTCCACACACACAGACATATTTTAAGAGGCTTTAATCCATCGCAATGGGACCTCTAAGGACACGTTAGCATGTAGCACGCAACACAATTAGCATTAGCCGCTATGTACCATGTAGCATGAAACACAATCCAGCATTTAGCATTAGCATTAGCCTTAGCCTTTAGCTAACTGCGGCCTACCACACCCTAAGTAACCTTGCATTGTGCCTAAATCATTGTCCATTTATCCCCTGCTAACTTTATGCTGCCGTAAGTTATGGATATCATATGAGCGGTTACCCCATGCAAATACCCCATCGACTATAAGATGAGAATAACTTACAATATAACCGTCCCCCTTATAGTTCCCAGAACCAACCTGACAACACACCTAGCGCGTTGCAAGGATTTATGGCCCACTCCTAAGGAGTCGCCTCGTTCCGAGGTCTTTAACAGATCCACAATGCCCTAATGTATACATATTCCTGCCTTTATTCTGCCAATATCTGCCGTTAATATCTGCCTTCAATTGCTGTACAATTTTAGAATAATTATTACCAGACTCCTAGTCGACCGCAATAACGCCACACGAGGCACACTTTGGTCTAATGGTACATCCCTCCGTGTACACAAGCAGTATCCAACCTAACAACCTCACAAAGCTTGTGAGGAAAAAACTCACCCTTTTCTGGCCATGGCTTCAGAGCGAGTTAACTTGGCGGCTGAATGAAACAGAGGAGAGATGCAGACCAGCCCCACGTTGGGCGCCATTTGTCGTATCGCGTAAGTGCTGGCAATTATTGCTGATAAACAAAGGAGTCCGCTCATACTGAACTTGGATCATAAGGTTTATTCATATCACAAGCTTCAGCATAAGTGACAGATGTCATGACACCCGGAGAGCGACGGCCCGGATTGCAATGGTCGCTCTGCCCTTTCTTTGTCTAGCCCCTACTTATAAACAATGCAAAAAGATGGGTGCTCCCTCTTCTGGCCAATCACCAGTCTCCCCTGGGGCGTCACCCTCCAAACGGCTACATTTGACCTAACATAAACAACATTCCATTTCTTCATGAAAAACATTTAACAAAGGCATAATCCTAATACACGACACCTATCTCCATCCATGGCTAATTTAGGAAAGGGCCGATTTTAGCTAGCTAGCTAGCCACAGGAGGACAGTGACACAACAACATACAACAATTCAATTTTTTTTCTGTCTATGATGTTTGGCTTCTGATGTGATGTGATTGGTCTGAATCCAAATCCAAACTAGCGTCCCTTGACACTTTTTTTTGGCACGCTAGGACCATTCACAGCTGAGCTCACTCAGTTTAGCTCAACGCTGATTGGCAATTACTTTATTTTTTTTAAATATCAAGGGAGGCCAAATGCTCACTGTCTTCCCTTGCATTCAATGCTACGGCGGCAACAATGTCATACTCTTTTTGATCAGACAGCATTAGATAGATACGCTACACATACTAAGACAGAGGGCCGCTGTTTCGTTCACCAAATCAGCTACTCAGCTGTCACGGCCCATGGGATTAGTATGACGAAGGTGGTTCTGTGAACTATTACTGCAGTACCACAAAGGGACGAGTGGTTCTGTTGTAGTGGAGGCGGTTCACGTGATGAGTAAGACTTGTGACCTGTAGACTTGCGTTTGTTACCTGAGCTAATTCCTAGTCTTTAGCTCAGTGGGCTAACAAAGTATTGTGGCGTGTATGTGTGTATAAGTTTTGACTGCAAGTTTCTGCAGTTGCTCTTCACCAACTTCATCCTGCAGTCGTCGCCTACATTGAGGGAAGCTTTGTTGTGAACCACTTAGGGTGTGTTTGACCCACGCGAATGTGACCAAAGATGTGACTGAAACAGGAACCAACTTTGTAAACCCACTGGCCACAGACGTCAATTCAATGTCTATTCCACGTTGGTTCAACCCCGTAATATAATTTAAATGACGTGGAAACAACGTTGATTCAAGCAGTGTGTGCCCAGTGGGTACAGTGGATATGTATAAATGAATGTGATATTTGAGGCGCTCTCTCTCATCAGTTCATTGTGCAGTGTACACACATATATTTCCAGTTTGTGAGTCTGTGATATGGGGGTTGGAGATATGTTTATTTTGACATTATAAAGAACTACTTTTATAAACAATGGCAACACTGCCATGTTGCACTGAGCCTTGCTGTTGGAAAAACCCCTCAGTATCCGACCTTCGGCTGTCGCAGATGCACCTCTCCCGACTTCACTCCTCAACTTTCGTCTACAGTCAATTGCTTTCGCCTTACCACTCAAACGAGCCCACTGCTGTTGAAGTAGGCAGAAATACAGCTAGTATGACATTACCAGTTTTGCATCATATGTTGCGTTTTGAAAGTTCAATATCTTGATAACGTGATTGCTGACATGCAAAACATTTTGGGACTGTATCCACAGTGGACTAATGAAACAAATACCAAAATATAGTTTTTGAATGGATTATTCCTTTAAACCTATATCAATCAACATTGTAGAATCTTGTAAAAATGTCATGAATTTAATTACATTTTCCAATGGTTTTGATTGGTTACGGTGTGTGTGCTTTGTTCCCTGCAGTGGTATAGGCCTGGCACTGTGTGAGCGTCTCCTCTCTGAGGATGGCAGTATCCAGCTATGTCTGGCCTGTAGGAACCTGCGTCGGGCCCAGGCCGCCCGCTCCGCCCTGTTGACCTCTCACCCCGGTGCCCAGGTGGCCCTGCTACAGCTGGACACCAGTAGCATCTCCTCGGTCCTCACCGCCGCCCACGACGTCAAACTGAGGTAGGTAGGTATGACGGTAATCTCAGCACCCAGAACCAAATCAGCTACTCAGCTGTCACGGCCCATGGGATTAGTATGACGAAGGTGGTTCTGTGAACTATTACTGCAGTACCACAAAGGGACGAGTGGTTCTGTTGTAGTGGAGGCGGTTCACGTGATGAGTAAGACTTGTGACCTGTAGACTTGCGTTTGTTACCTGAGCTAATTCCTAGTCTTTAGCTCAGTGGGCTAACAAAGTATTGTGGCGTGTATGTGTGTCTCCCAGGTATAACCAGTTGGACTACCTCTACCTGAATGCTGGCATCATGCCCAACCCACAGCTGGATGTCAAGGCCTTCTGTAAGGGACTATTCTCCAGGTACAGCTCCACAAAGTTTTGTCAGAACTAAGACCCAGCTATGGTCGAAACGTCTTGTCTGAGTTCTTTTGGGAGCATACTGTAGGCCTCTACTAGTGTGTGTATGTATTTTGTGTTTTCACTATTGTTTGCTCAAATCCACCACCTGGGGAACGTTTCTTTCTGGTGGGTCTATACTACATCAAATCAAATCAAATGTTCAAAATCAAAATTTATTTGTCACATGTGCCGAATACAACACCTTACAGTGAAATGCTTACTTACAAGCCCTTAACCAACAATGCAGTTTTAAGAAAGAATACCCTAAAAAAAAAAAGCAGCAGTAAAATAACAATAGCGAGGCTATATACAGGGGGTACCGGCACAATTGTGGTTACGTTGAGGTTGTGATGTGTTTGTTGCAGCAAAGTCATCAGCATGTTTGCCATGGGGGCAGGTATTCTGACCCAGAAGGATAACGTCACCGCAGACGGACTACAGGAAGTGTTTGCCACCAACCTCTTTGGTCACTTCCTACTGGTGAGCGAAGTGCAGTTTATTAATGGTGATGAAATGTAACTTCCTTATGTTATAAAATACATTTTACCAAGACTAATATGATTATTCATGTTCTGAATCATTCAGTAGGGTCTTTCTCTAACATATCATTAACATTATATCCAAAAAGTCAGATTTTGTAACCTAATACTTCTGATAATAAGCGCCGAGCTCTGTTGACATAGCGGTGCAGGTTTCTCATAACAACTTTTGAGGATTTTACATTTTGCGGTCGTCATCTTCAAAGTTGTTTCCGCGGGTGGCAAAAAGCAAAATTAGCATGACACGAGCTGAATTAAATGTAAAAGTCAATTTTACCCATTGGTCAAAATATGCGTTTTTGATTGGACATCCTAATTAATATAACATTCATATATATAGTATATACACGTATATATCATAAAGAGATCTGTTCAGACCATGTTATCTTATAAGCTTTTTATCCATCTCCTGAGATCATTGCTTTGTAGACATTGAGGACCACCTACTTATTAAGTTAGCTTTCCCTCTACAGCAGAGGACCCTGGATCCATCTCCCCTTCACCAGCTGCCCGTCATATAGCAACGCTCTTAATAAAAAATTAACACCACAGTTTCTATGACAATAAGTTCTGTCCTCTCCTTCCCTAGAGAGAGTTTTTGCTGACTGCTAATTCCAGGGTCACCTCTACTATTCTGCTTACCTCAGGGCTTTGTACACTCATGTTTATTGGAGAGGCCAGTTGACTGTGGTGATGTCTCTTATCACTGGTACCGCTAGCCTGTGTACCTGACTGCTTCTGGCCTTGTTTGGCAAGGCAATGACGAGTTAGCTAAGGTAGGGAAGGGAAAGGGGATACCTAGTCAGTTGCACAACTGAATGCATTCAACTGAAATGTGTCTTCCGCATTTAATCCAACCCCTCTGAATCAGAGAGGTGTGTGGGGCTGCCTTAATCAACGTCATCAGCGCCCAGGGAGCAGTTGTTGTTCGGGGTTAATTTCTCCACCTTGCCGGCTCAGGGGATTCAAACCAGCAAACTTTCGGTTACTGGCCCAACGCTCTTAACCGCTAGGCACCTGTCACGTCTACTCCCGCTCCGGCGCGCGACGTCTCTGGTTTACTACCACCGGTTCTGGCAACCCATCATTATGCACACCTGCACCCCATCATTAGGCACACCTGGACTTCATCACTACCCTGATTACTTCCCCTTTATCTAGCACTCTGTAGCATTACTCATCAGGCAGTATTGGTTCTGTTATCATGTCCAGACGCTTCTCTTGTTTTGTATTCTCTACATATTCGTTACTATTAAACTCACCAACTGCACCTGCTTCCTGACTCCTTGCGTCTTCGTTACAGCACCAAACATTTCCTTAACCCCATTTGGTCCCTTACCCTGTGTTGTCACCTGCATGGCCAGGTGAGGGAGCTGCTACCGGTGCTGTGCCAGGCCAACCACACCTCCCACGTGATCTGGACTAGCTCCAGTAACGCCCGGCGCTCAGCCTTCAGCCTGAAGGACCTTCAGCACCAGACAGGCACTGAGCCCTACAGCTCCTCCAAATACACCTCAGACCTCCTCAGTCTGGCTCTCAACACACACCTCAACACACAGGTCAGCCACAACACACACCTCAACATAAAGGTCAGCTACAACACACACACCTCAACATACAGGTCAGCTACAACACACACACCTCAACATACAGGTCAGCCACGGCACAAAGATGTGTAGAAGGGGTCAGCCATATTTTAGTAAGCACTGAGTGGGCCATACTTTATTAATTTGTGTTTCCTCCAGGGCCTGTATTCGACAGTGATCTGTCCAGGCTTTGCGATGACCAACCTGACCTACGGTATCCTGCCTTCCTCCCCCCCCCCTCCTCTGGAACCTGCTCATGCCCATCCTCTGGCTGGTGTGTGTTGTGTGTGTGTATGTGTTGTGTGTGTGTGTCTGTGTGAGTGATAATAGTATTTGTTAAAGGAACATTTTATCATTAGTCCCACAAAATTGTGCATGTCAACATTCAATATTTTAAGATATATTGCTTTCAGTCTCCTGATTCCCAAAATCAAGCAATATCAAATTTTCATGATGATGCGTCTTATCCATCTTTCTCATTTTAACAGATCAGAATCTTTACAAACACATTCACCCTGACCCCCTACAATGGAGCAGAGGCTCTGGTATGTACACACAGACACACACACACACACAAGCGGATGCTCTGGAATAACATGACATCACTGGTATGTACAAGCACCAACAAATATTTTTACCTCTCGCAGTGAACCATGGAAACATATTACCGTTCTGTATTGATAGTTCTTGGTTGTTACATGCTCTGCATTTGTTGTGACTTAATCAAATCTATTTTTAAGAGTTTGATTAATCTATACCTCTTTTCATTGTGCAGTTCTGGCTGTTTATGCAAAAACCTGAGTCGCTAGATCCTTGGGCTAAATACTACAGTGTCACGCCCTGGCTCTGGGGACTCTTGTATGTTGAGCCAGGGTGTTAGTTTCGTTGTGTAGAGTCTATGTTTCGTGTTTCTATGGTATGTTCTAGGTTATGTGTTTCTGTGTTGGCCAGGGTGGTTCTCAATCAGAGGCAACGAGAATCAGCTGTTGCTTGTTGTCTCTGATTGGGAGCCATACTTAGGCAGCCTTGTGTGCACTTGTTATTCGTGGGATCTTGTTCCGTGTAGGTTTGTGTTTTGTTAACCGAGGACTTCACGTATCGTTTGTTGTTTTGTTATTGTATCGTGTTGGAAAAGTACACTATTAAAGAAGATGTACGCATATCACGCTGCGCCTTGGTCCACTCCTTTCGACGATCGTGACACACAGTCTAACCTCAGGTCTGGGAAACAACTACACACAACCTCGCAAGGTATACAAACCACAGATCCAGGAAATCCAGACTAACTCTAAAACAGTAGTGATACTGTACACAACATTGGAAGTCATCTCCACAGTTATTTGAATCTGCGACATCACATGTACATCACATATTTGTATTGTTCCGTTATTGAACATATTACCAGCCTGTATTTTTTTTGTACCAATCTACCAACCAAGCAAGATATCAATTTCAATCATATCAGCATGGTTAAGTATTGATATTAATTTGGCAGATTATATTTAAGCGATAAGGCCCGAGGGAGTATGGTATATGGCCAATATATGCCGGCTAAGGGCTGTTCTTATGTACGACCCAACGCGGAGTGCCTGGATACAGCCCTTACCCGTGGTATATTGGCCATATACCACAAACCCCTGAGTCGCCTTTTTGCTATTATAAACTGGTTACCAATGTAATTAGAGCAGTAAAAATACATGTTTTGTCATACCCTTGGTATATGGTCTGATAAACCATGGCTGTCAGCCAATCAGCATTCAGGGATCGAACCACCCAGTTTATAATACTCTAGATCATTTTGAAGAGGTGGAATGTAACTATAGATTAATATTGGATCCGTCCAAATTATGAAATATTAAGTAATTATTCTATCTGACACGTGTCATGACTTCTGTTTCTATTCTTGTCAAATCCACTCCAGAAAGCCATTTGCCAGACAATACTATTAGTCAGCGGCTGGTGTAGCTGACATGCCATCGGTCCCCTGCTGTGTCTGATCGCCTCTCTGTTCCCTTCTCAGATGGATATTGACGAACATGTCCGAGGCCCTGTATAATAAACTACTGGAACTGGCAAAGTACGCAGGAAACTGAAGGAGGAAAAGAAGGGTATTAGAGTAACACCACAGTAGCCTGATTGAAGGAACACTGGATGGGAGATAACTCCCATCTAATGGACTGAGACTCCTGTCCTGCAAACTACTGAGAAAGAATCTCATCTGATTGTCACTATGTCATTGATAGAAGTGATGAATTCTGTTTGCCTTATTTGCCTACATTGGGAGGCCTCACAGACAATGAGTGCTGCTGGTATTAGGTTCTGATTTGATTGCCACCATGTCACTCATTGATGCTGCTACTAATGTATTGTGTTTGTATTGCATGTGTTGTCAGACCTCATAAGGAATTCCACAAAAACATTTGAAAGTATGTGTATTATTTTATGTATCAAATAATGTAATAACATTCCAATAAACCATATGGCTTTAATTAACAACGTCTACACCACTGATAGTCCTGAATGACTTTGTGGATTTAAAGTGGTAGTTGTAATGTTGTCAAGTAAGTGTAATGATTTTGTTAATTTTAACCAGCATATACAGTACCTTGCAAAAGTATTCATCCCCCTTGGCGTTTTTCCAATTTTGTTGCATTACAACCTGTAATTTAAATGGATTTTTATTTGGATGTCATGTAATGGACATACACAAAATAGTCCAAATTGGTGAAGTAAAATTTAAAAAATAACTTGTTTCAAAAAATTCTAAAAAATAAATTACAGAAAAGTGGTGCGTGCATATGTATTCACCCCCTTTGCTATGAAGCCCCGAAATAAGATCTGGTGCAACCAATTACCTTCAGAAGTCACATAATTAGTTAAATAAAGTCCACCTGTGTGCAATCTAAGTGTCACATGATCTGTCACATGATCTCAGTATATATACACCTGTTCTGAAAGGCCCCAGAGTCTGCAACACCACTAGGCAAGGGGCACCACCAAGCAAGCGGCACCATGAAGACAAAGGAGCTCTCCAAACAGGTCAGGGACAAAGTTGTGGAGAAGTACAGATCAGGGTTGGGTTATTAAAAATATCTGAAACTTTGAACATCCCACGGAGCACCATTAAATCCATTATTACAAAATGGAAAGAATATGGCACCACAACAAACCTGCCAGGAGAGGGCCGCCCACCAAAACTCACAGACCAGGCAAGGAGAGCATTAATCAGAGAGGCAACAAAGAGACCAAAGATAACCCTGAAGGAGCTGCAAAGCTCCACAGCGGAGATTGGAGTATTTGTACATAGGACACTTTAAGCCGTACACTCCACAGAGCTGGGCTTTACGGAAGAGTGGCCAGAAAAATGCCATTGCTTAAAGAAGAAAATAAGCAAACACGTTTGGTGTTCGCCAAAAGGCATGTGGGAGACTCTCCAAACACATGGAAGAAGGTACTCTGGTCAGATGAGACTAAAATTGAGCTTTTTGGCCATCAAGGAAAACGCTATGTCTGGCACAAATCCAACACCTCTCATCACCCCAAGAACACCATCCCCACAGTGAAGCATGGTGGTGACAGCATCATGCTGTGAGGATGTTTTTCATCGGCAGGGACTGGGAAACTGGTCAGAATTGAAGGAATGATGGATGGCGCTAAATACAGGGAAATTCTTGAGGGAAACCTGTTTCAGTCTTCCAGAGATTTGAGACTGGGACGGAGGTTCACCTTCCAGCAGGACAATGACCCTAAGCATACTGCTAAAGCAACACTTGAGTGGTTTAAGGGGAAACATTTAAATGTCTTGGAATGGCTTAGTCAAAGCCCAGACCTCAATCCAATTGAGAATCTGTGGTATGACTTAAAGATTGCTGTACACCAGCGGAACCCATCCAACTTGAAGGAGCTGGAGCAGTTTTGCCTTGAAGAATGGGCAAAAATCCCAGTGGCTAGATGTGCCAAGTTTATAGAGACATACCCCAAGAGACTTGCAGCTGTAATTGCTGCAAAAGGTGGCTCTACAATGTATTGACTTTGGAGGGGGTGAATAGTTATGCACCCTCAAGTTTTCATTTTTTTGGTCTTATTTCTTGTTTGTTTCACCCCAAAAAATATTTTGCATCTTCAAAGTGGTAGGCATGTTGTGTAAATCAAATGATACAAACCCCCCCAAAAATACATTTTAATTCCAGGTTGTAAGGCAACAAAATAGGAAAAATGCCAAGGGGGGTGAATACTTTCGCAAGCCACTGTAGGGGGGCCTACTGTAAATAAATGCATGATCCACTTCACATAATTGTTTCTCTGGCTTGCTTGTTTTTTTGTGCTGTGATAACAAGCAATCAAAAGGTTTCATCAGACATTGAAATAAAACCAAAACTGCATATAGCCACTCACAACATAGGCTACACAAAACAGAAATATTCACAAGATATACCATCACTTGCTGAATAATGCATAGTGTCAACCAATCCAAATTGCGCCACGATTGATTGCTGGCTTCACATAAATCTGGTGCGGTCCATCGTTAAGAGGCTGTCAGCAGTACTCTCCCCCCAAATGTTAACATAGGTGGTCTGTGTGATCCAGTCCCCTGTCCTCTGTGGTGTCCCCGCGGTGCGTGTGGTAGTGTTTATGCTCCGGGGGAGGGTGCAGGGTTGGCGCACACCCAGCAGCGTTCGTCCTCTGCGGGAGACTGTCTTTAAGCATCGCTTCCTCGACGCCGCTGAGTTTCGGCTTGCAGAATGCCCAAACCATGCCGCAGAAATACACGAAAAACGACCCCATGACGAAAACCATGAGAACGTAAGATTCGATCATTGCCTTCGTAACTGCAGATGTCCTGAGCCACTATATGCTATAGCTAAAGTTGTGGTGTAGGATGAAGATTTGCGTAATTGATGTGCATACACTTTCCACCCCCCAAACACTTCTCTTTCTCAACAACAACAATAGGCTATAGGAAGCAAGCAGATATAATGATGTGGAGCGCTCTAGAAATCCAGACAATTAGATTGATAACCCGCCATTGATTAATTAGAAAAGTTGTAAATGGCTTTGATCCCACAGGAGCATCCCCTCTGCACCGTCAGATGTGATGTCCTGACAGCTCAATCACAGTCACACTGTGTCATCTGCAGCACGGTGGAGATGATTAGCAATTGGCTTTTGCGGGCTCAAAAGCATGAATCATCATATTCATATGGGGCTAATTCTGCAGTGAGACTGTGAGAGCTTGTGAATAAAGGTTCTTCTGCCCAACGATCGAGGCTCTCAATCTTGTTCTAATTTGCCATTTTATCTGTGCAGTAGTCTAGGCTATTAAACCGAATAACAGCCTAATATTGTTCCCTTCACATCTTATTTTATTAACCTAATTTAAAGGTCTATCACTTTTCACATATATATTTCAGAGGACAGCATCCTGTGATGGGCTAAGGTAAACCTTTAACAGAACCAGTCATGGCCAGAGTGGGCTGGGCACTGGGCAGCCAGGAAAAGTGGCGGTAAAATTGAGCTTCTCTCCTGTATAACAAAGAAACTGATAACGAACCCCCTTTCATCTGTTGTGTAAAACTCAGTTGTCCTCATTTCTCAGTCTGGTTGATTCTCCCACTATAGACTTGGCTGTGACTATTATCTTGTCATCCCTCAATTTACACTCACGTTGGCAGACATCAATGGGGGCTCAGGTGCCTTACTGCACTCCTAGCAGGAAAATACACCTATTTAGGTCTGAGTTCGTTTTAATCAAATGTCTCGGAGTAGGAGTGCTGATTTAGGATACGTTTTGCATTTTATAATGAAACTGATTATTATGGACAGGACCTGCTCCTAGATCAGCACTGTGAGATGCTTGATAAATACAGGCCCAGATCTCAGTGCTTCAAAGGCAACTTCACACAAATACAATTCTTATACCCTCCATAGGCTACAAACAGTAATTCAAACCCTGATTAGGCCTCTGTAATAAGACAGAGATCAGTGGTCCTGGATCTTCTCCTCTGACTGACAAGTAGCCTATGGCTGCCATCTGCTGCCCTCAAATGACCTTTCCTCTGCCTAATGATGATCACTGGTTCTCTTTTAGATAGCACCATCCATCTAAAGTGGGTCGCACACTAGTCGGCCCCCACACTTTCTGTGTCGCTGTAAGTTGCTGATCAGCATTCCTGCCCATAGGCAATGAAATCATCAATAGCCCCTAGGGCCTATACATTTCAGTCATTTAGCAGACACTCTTATCCAGAGTGACTTACAGTTAGTGAGTGCATACATTTTTTCATACTGGTCCCCCGTGGGAATCGAACCCACAACCCTGGCGTTGCAAGCACCATGCTCTAGCAACTGAGCTACACAGGACTATACCCAGCAAACCTACAACATTGACTGATACCTAAAAAAAGGTATGGGGGATTTATTATTTTTATAATTGATGGGATGACTAACTTAGAAAGAATGCATTCTTGACTGGGCTAATGTAGGTTGTGTCACCTGGCAAGCTGTGATTGATGTGAAGAGCTGTTTTAGGGGGTAAAATGAGATAAGGATTTGTGTCTCCAAATACTAGACTATACTGGTTCTTTGTGATCTGTGAACCTTCCTTGGACGTAGGAATGGTGTCACAAAGCTAAGGATCCTGGGACTAAACACCTCCCTCTGCAACTGGATCTTGGACTTCCTGACGGGCCGCCCCCAGGTGGTAAGGGTAGGTAACAACACATCTGCCACACTGATCCTCAACACGGGGGCCCCTCAGGGGTGCGTGCTCAGTCCCCTCCTGTACTCTCTGTTCACCCATGACTGCATGGCCAGGCACGACTCCAACACCATCATTAAGTTTGCCGACGACACAACAGTGGTAGGCCTGATCACCGACAACGATGAGACAGCCTATAGGGAGGAGGTCAGAGATCTGGCCGTGTGGTGCCAGGACAACAACCTCTCCCTCAACGTGACCAAGACAAAGGAGATGATTGTGGACTACAGGAAAAAAAAGAGGACTGAGCACGCCCCCATTCTCATCGACGGGGCTGTAGTGGAACAGGTTGAGAGCTTCAAGTTCCTTGGTGTCCACATCACCAACGAACTATCATGGTCCAAACACACCAAGACAGTCGTGAAGAGGGCACGACAAAGCCTATTCCCCCTCAGGAGACTAAAAAGATTTGGCATGGGTCCTCAGATCCTCAAAAAATTATACAGCTGCACCATCGAGAGCATCCTGACTGGTTGCATCACCGCCTGGTATGGCAACTGCTTGGCCTCCGACCGCAAGGCACTACAGAGGGTAGTGCGTACGGCCCAGTACATCACTGGGGCAAAGCTTCCTGCCATCCAGGACCTCTATAACAGGCGGTGTCAGAGGAAGGCCCTCAAATTGTCAAAGACTCCAGCCACCCTAGTCATAGACTGTTCTCTCTGCTACCGCACGGCAAGCGGTACCGGAGTGCCAAGTCTAGGTCCAAAAGACTTCTCAACAGCTTCTACCCCCAAGCCATAAGACTCCTGAACAGCTAATCATGGCTACCCGGACTATTTGCACTGCCCCCCCACCCCATCCTTTTTACGCTGCTGCTACTCTGTTAAGTATTTATGCATAGTCACTTTAACTCTACCCACATGTACATATTACCTCAACTACCTCAACTAGCCGGTGCCCCCGCACATTGACTCTGCAACGGTACCCCCCTGTATATATAGCCTCCCTACTGTCACTTTATTTTACTTCTGCTCTTTTTTTTCTCAACACTTTTTTTTGTTGTTGTTTTATTTTTACTTTTTTTGTTTAAAATAAATGCACTGTTGGTTAAGGGCTGTAAGTAAGCATTTCACTGTAATGTCTGCACCTGTTGTATTCGGCGCATGTGACCAATACAATTTGATTTGATTTGATTTGATTTGATTAGGGGAGCTGGCTCTTCTCACTATGACAGGTTGTTATGATAAACGTATGCCTGGAAACAGGGATGCGCTAAGAGGCGGGGGACTAGCCTGTGCGCCAACGGATTGGCTGAGTAAGTCTAAACCACGCTCAAGTCTCTACTCTGATTGCCCAGCAGAGAGGTGGGAACTCTCTCTCTGTAAGAGTATTTGAAGAACAATCTGAAACAATGGATTTAGTTCTCTGAAGTGCCCTGCGAGGTATTTCAAGGAGCCCGTATATACGAAACATCATATTTACCATTGAAGGTTTTATATTAATTAAAATACTAGTATATCTTAGAAGTAGTGTTGACCTCTTTTGTTCCTAATGCCAGATTTGAATTGACGCAACTTTGACAATTGGTGACTTCCGACGTGATCTGGTAGAAGGGACTTCGCTGGGTATTGTCCGGCCCATTTGGTCACCTCTTTCATTGGACTGTGTGTTTCACAAAAAGTCCGGACTACTTAAAGAAGGTAAGCAGATACCTATTGTTAAATAACTAAAGATCTGCACATTGGCTTTATTCAAATTAATTTTGTGAAACAACTGTCTGATGTAAGTGAACTAAATTATGAAACTATTATGAGTAGATAAGCACAATATTGTGACATGCAAACCTTTGGTGAATGTGATGTTAAACCATGGTACCAGAGAGTATTTTGTGCTACCGGCAAGGTCCGTGGGATACGGCTAGGTTCAGGAGACAATACTGACATCTACTGGCAAGGTCCGTAATTGCGACAATACGGCTAAGGTTCGGAGATATAGGGAATAATTGATTTAAGTAATTGCTATCGGCAAGGTTCGTAACTACGACAGTACGACTAGGTTCGAAGAATTACACCGGCAAGGTCCGTAACTACGAGGATACGGCTAGGTTTGGGAAATTTTAGATAAATACTAGCGACTGGCAAGGTCCATAACTTCGAGGATATGGCTAGGTTCAGCGGAGTATTTTTAAAGATAGTAGAGGAGACTGTGTGCCCAAATAGAAGAGGCTGTGTGCCCAAATAGATTGTGTGTGGAGTGTAGGTGTGTCATTTATGACTGTGTGACATATTTGACTGTGTGATAGGATTATGACTGTATATTGTGAGTGAGTGCGATAACTGTGTACTATTTTTGCTGTGTGATAACTGTATACTACGTTTAACTGTGTACCATTTTTGGCTGTGAATACAAAGAATATTTTAAAACAGTAAATAATGAGAATTACAATTAGGAAATAAAGTTTAAAGTGTGCAAACGTTAACAAAAGACACCCATAGGAGGTACTATAAAAAGTTAGACAGTGCGAGTGTTGTCGTGTGCATGAGAGTGTGAATGATAAACCTGTATACCTTGATAGAAAACAAATTGGGAATCAAAAGATGTCTGTGACTGTCCAAACGGTATAATTTGGGAATAACTGTTGGATTTGTGGTTACTCAAACCGTATAATCCGTCAGTGACAATCGAAAACATAAAAATGTAAAGTGATGAATGAGTGTGACTAAACTGAAACGTTTGAACTGATATAATTGAATAGTAACGTTTGACGTTTGATATAGCAGAACACTGGTTTTAAATAAGTAAATTGAAGTAATATGGTTTAGCGCTTGATTTGATATAACAACCATTGGTTAAATAATTGAAACACTTGGGTTTATTCGTTCGATTTACCATTTGATGTGTGGCGTTTAATTTGACGTATCAACCATTGGTTAAATAATTGAAACACTTTGGTTTATTTGTTTTGATTTACCATTTGATGTGTGGCACTGTAAGAATACTGCTTTCAAATAATTAAGGCTGAAATAATCTGGCACCGAGTTTAACTAATTAGGTGGGAATGATTTGACTTAAATAAATAGACTAAAGTACCTTAATTAACTGCAGAATATTGAAAACAAGAAACACAGCTCCTCAGAGGACACAGAAGGTAGAGTTGCGAGGGGGGGGGCTGGAGAGAGCAAAAGTGTGGCTTTTGGAGCCAGGAAAGACTGGGAGTTGGCTGGGAACGCCACACGGGGTGATTATTTGAGAGGTGCATGTGGGTTTCTGACGAGAGATGTTCTAAACTTGCTCACCCGAACGTAGACGTATGTCATGGGTGAGAAAGTAAATCAAATCAAATCAAATCAAATTTTATTGGTCACATGCGCCGAATACAACAGGTGCAGACATTACAGTGAAATGCTTACTTACAGCCCTTAACCAACAGTGCATTTATTTTAAACAAAAAAAGTAAGAATAAAACAACAACAAAAAAAGTGTTGAGAAAAAAAGAGCAGAAGTCAAATAAAGTGACAGTAGGGAGGCTATATATACAGTAAAATAAAGTGACAGTAGGGAGGCTATATATACAGGGGGGTACCGTTGCAGAGTCAATGTGCGGGGGCACCGGCTAGTTGAGGTAGTTGAGGTAATATGTACATGTGGGTAGAGTTAAAGTGACTATGCATAAATACTTAACAGAGTAGCAGCAGCGTAAAAAGGATGGGGTGGGGGGGCAGTGCAAATAGTCCGGGTAGCCATGATTAGCTGTTCAGGAGTCTTATGGCTTGGGGGTAGAAGCTGTTGAGAAGTCTTTTGGACCTAGACTTGGCACTCCGGTACCGCTTGCCGTGCGGTAGCAGAGAGAACAGTCTATGACTAGGGTGGCTGGAGTCTTTGACAATTTTGAGGGCCTTCCTCTGACACCGCCTGGTATAGAGGTCCTGGATGGCAGGGAGCTTTGCCCCAGTGATGTACTGGGCCGTACGCACTACCCTCTGTAGTGCCTTGCGGTCAGAGGCCAAGCAGTTGCCATACCAGGCGGTGATGCAACCAGTCAGGATGCTCTCGATGGTGCAGCTGTAGAATTTTTTGAGGATCTGAGGACCCATGCCAAATCTTTTTAGTCTCCTGAGGGGGAATAGGCTTTGTCGTGCCCTCTTCACGACTGTCTTGGTGTGTTTGGACCATGATAGTTCGTTGGTGATGTGGACACCAAGGAACTTGAAGCTCTCAACCTGTTCCACTACAGCCCCGTCGATGAGAATGGGGGCGTGCTCAGTCCTCTTTTTTTTCCTGTAGTCCACAATCATCTCCTTTGTCTTGGTCACGTTGAGGGAGAGGTTGTTGTCCTGGCACCACACGGCCAGATCTCTGACCTCCTCCCTATAGGCTGTCTCATCGTTGTCGGTGATCAGGCCTACCACTGTTGTGTCATCGGCAAACTTAATGATGGTGTTGGAGTCGTGCCTGGCCATGCAGTCATGGGTGAACAGAGAGTACAGGGGGGGACTGAGCACGCACCCCTGAGGGGCCCCCGTGTTGAGGATCAGTGTGGCAGATGTGTTGTTACCTACCCTTACCACCTGGGGGCGGCCCGTCAGGAAGTCCAGGATCCAGTTGCAGAGGGAGGTGTTTAGTCCCAGGATCCTTAGCTTAGTGATGAGCTTAGAGGGCACTATGGTGTTGAATGCTGAGCTGTAGTCAATGAATAGCATTCTCACGTAGGTGTTCCTCTTGTCCAGGTGGGAAAGGGCAGTGTGGAGTGCGATAGAGATTGCATCATCTGTGGATCTGTTGGGGCGGTATGCAAATTGGAGTGGGTCTAGGGTTTCTGGGATTATGCTGTTGATGTGAGCCATGACCAGTCTTTCAAAGCACTTCATGGCTACAGACGTCAGTGCTACGGGTCGGTAGTCATTTAGGCAGGTTATCTTAGAGTTCTTGGGCACGGGGACTATGGTGGTCTGCTTGAAACATGTTGGTATTACAGACTCAGTCAGGGACATGTTGAAAATGTCAGTGAAGACACTTGCCAGTTGGTCAGCACATGCTCGGAGTACACGTCCTGGTAATCCGTCTGGCCCTGCGGCCTTGTGAATGTTGACCTGCTTAAAAGTCTTACTCACATCGGCTACGGAGAGCGTGATCACATAGTCGTCCGGAACAGCTGGTGCTCTCATGCATGCTTCAGTGTTGCTTGCCTCGAAGCGAGCATAGAAGTGGTTTAGCTCGTCTGGTAGGCTTGTGTCACTGGGCAGCTCGCGGCTGTGCTTCCCTTTGTAGTCTGTAATAGTTTTCAAGCCCTGCCACATCCGACGAGCGTCAGAGCCAGTGTAGTATGATTCAATCTTAGACCTGTATTGACTCTTTGCCTGTTTGATGGTTCGTCGGAGGTCATAGCGGGATTTCTTATAAGCGTCCGGGTTAGAGTCCCGTTCCTTGAAAGCGGCAGCTCTACCCTTTAGCCCAGTGCGGATGTTTCCTGTAATCCATGGCTTCTGGTTGTCACGATCGTCTGGGTAAGGAGTAGTAGACCAAGGCGCAGCGTGTGAAATAAACATGACTTTATTTAATTAAAGCACGAAAACCAAAACAAAACACGATTCATGAAGTCCACGGTTAAACATACCGTCACGGAACAAAAACCCACAAACACAAGGTGAAGACACACAGTTTAAATATGGCTCCCAATCAGAGATAACGAGCCGACAGCTGACACTCGTTACCTCCGATTGGGAGTCACTCAATACAAACATAGACATCGACAACCTAGACACCCAACATAGAACATGAACACATAGAATGCACACACCCTGGCTCAACATAATGAGTCCCAGAGCCAGGGTGTGACAGTACCCCCCCCTAAAGGCGCGGACTGCGACCGCGCCTCAAAAACCCCAAACAGGGGAGGGCTGGGCGGGCATACCTCCTCGGTGGCGGTTCTGGCTCCGGCCTTGACCACCACCCTCCGATACACCCCCCATAGTACCCCTGGTCCTGTCTAGCCCCGCTGGCCGGAGCCGGACTGACGACACGCGCCCCTGGCTTGGTGCGTGGAACAGGAATGGACCGGAATGGGCTGGCGACGCGCACCACAGACTTGGTGCGGAGAGCAGGAACGAGCCGGACAGGGCTGACGACGCACCCCGTAGGCTTGGTGCGTGGAGGAGGAACGGGCCTTACCAGGCTGACGACTCGCACCCCGGGCTTTGTGCGTGGAGGAGGAACGGGCCTTACCAGGCTGACGACTCGCACCCCTGGCTTGGTGCGAGTAGCAGGAACGGGCTGGACCAGGCTGACGACTCGCACCCTTGGCTTGGTGCGAGTGGCAGGAACAGGCCGGACCGGGCTGGCGACGCGCACCGTAGGTTTGGTGCGAGTGGCAGGAACAGGCCGGGTCGGGCTGGCGACGCGCACCGTAGACTTGGTGCGGGTGGCAGGAACAGGCCGGACCGGGCTGGCGACGCGCACCGTAGGTTTGGTGCGAGTGGCAGGAACAGGCCGGGTCGGGCTGGCGACGCGCACCGTACACTTGGTGCGGGTGGCAGGAACAGGCCGGACCGGGCTGGCGACGCGCACCGTAGGTTTGGTGCGAGTGGCAGGAACAGGCCGGGTCGGGCTGGCGACGCGCACCGTAGACTTGGTGCAGGTGGCAGGAACAGGCCGGGCTGGGCTGGCGACGCACACCGTAGGCTTCGTACGTGGAGCAGGAACAGGCCGGGCTGGGCTGGCGACGCACACCGTAGGCTCTGTGCGTTGAGCAAGAACAGGCCGGGCTGGGCTGGCGACGCACACCTTAGGCTTAGTACGTGGAGCAGGAACAGGCCGGGCTGGGCTGGCGACGCACACCGTAGGCTTTGTGCGTTGAGCAGGAACAGGCCGGGCTGGGCTGGCCACGCACACCGTAGGCTTCGTACGTGGAGCAGGAACAGGCCGGGCTGGGCTGGCGACGCACACCTTAGGCTTAGTACATGGAGCAGGAACAGCTCGGGCTGGGCTGGCCACGCACACCGTAGGCTTTGTACGTGGAACAGGAACCGGCCGGGCTGGACTGGCGACGCACACCGTGGGCTTGATGCGTGGAGTAGGAACAGGCCGGTCCGTACTGGGAACACACACCACTGGCCTTAACCGGGGATCAGGAACGGGCCGGACCGGACTGGTAACACACCTCAGTCTCTTACGCCGTGCCTCCACTACTTCCCTCCCTCTACTCGCCAATGGCTCCCGTAATCCGGTAGCCTTCTCTCCACGTCTCCCTGTGGCAGCCTCCTGCTGCCCAGCCGCCCAAGCCATGTGCCCCCCCCAAAAAACTTTTTGGGGTTGCCTCTCGTCCTTCCGACGATGGCCCTGCTGACGCCGTTGCTCCTCTCTCGCCAGGTCCTTGATCCTCCCCCAAGGTCCCTTGCCCCCGAGCATGTCCTCCCAGGACCACGATTTGCCCACCTGGGCCATCGCCAGCCTCTCGATCTCCTTACCCGGCGCTTCCTCCCATGTCCAGTCTCCTTGCTCCTGGACACGCTGCTTGGTCCTTTTGTGGTGGGTTTTTCTGTCACGATCGTCTGGGTAAGGAGTAGTAGACCAAGGCGCAGCGTGTGAAATAAACATGACTTTATTTAATTAAAGCACGAAAACCAAAACAAAACACGATTCATGAAGTCCACGGTTAAACATACCGTCACGGAACAAAAACCCACAAACACAAGGTGAAGACACACAGTTTAAATATGGCTCCCAATCAGAGATAACGAGCCGACAGCTGACACTCGTTACCTCCGATTGGGAGTCACTCAATACAAACATAGACATCGACAACCTAGACACCCAACATAGAACATGAACACATAGAATGCACACACCCTGGCTCAACATAATGAGTCCCAGAGCCAGGGTGTGACACTGGTTGGGGTATGTACGTACGGTCACTGTGGGGACGACATCATCGATGCACTTATTGATGAAGCCAGTGACTGATGTGGTGTACTCCTCAATGCTGTCTGAAGAATCCCGGAACATGTTCCAGTCTGTGCTAGCAAAACAGTCCTGTAGCTTAGCATCTGCGTCATCTGACCACTTTTTTATTAACCGAATCACTGGTGCTTCCTGCTTCAGTTTTTGCTTATAAGCAGGAATCAGGAGGATAGAGTTATGGTCAGATTTGCCAAATGGAGGGCGAGGGAGAGCTTTGTATGCGTCTCTGTGTGTGGAGTAAAGGTGGTCTAGAGTTTTTTTCCCTCTGGTTGCACATTTAACATACTGGTAGAAATTAGGTAGAACGGATTTAAGTTTCCCTGCATTAAAGTCCCCGGCTACTAGGAGCGCTGCATCTGGATGAGCGTTTTCCTGTTGATTAATGGCCTTGTACAACTCATTCAGTGCAATCTTAATGCCAGCATTGGTTTGTGGTGGTAAATAGACAGCTATGAAAAATATAGATGAAAACTCTCTTGGTAAATAGTGTGGTCTACAGCTTATCATAAGATACTCTACCTCAGGCGAGCAAAACCTCGAGACTTCCTTAGTATTTGATTTTGTGCACCAGCTGTTGTTTACAAATATACAGAGACCGCCACCCCTTGTCTTACCAGAGTCTGCCGTTCTGTCCTGCCGATGTAGCGTATAGCCTGCTAGCTGAATGTTATCATTGTTGTCGTTCAGCCACGACTCCGTGAAACATAAGATATTACAGTTTTTAATGTCCCGTTGGTAGGATAACCGTAATCTTAAATCGTCAATTTTATTCTCAAAAGATTGAACGTTGGCTAATAGGATTGATGGGAGAGGCAGTTTACTCGCTCGCCGTCGGATCCTTACAAGGCACCCGGATCTGCGTCCGCGATATCTCCGTCTCTTCCTCACGCGAATGACGGGGATCTGGGCCTTGTCGGGTGTCTGTAGGATATCCTTCGCGAACGCCTCGTTGAAGAAAAAATCTTCGTCCAATGCGAGGTGAGTAATCGCTGTCCTGATATCCAGAAGCTCTCTTTGGTTATAAGAGACGATGGCAGAAACATTATGTACAAAATAAATTACAAATAACGCGGAAAAACACACATAATAGTACAATTGGTTAGAGGGCTGTAAAACGGCAGCCATCTTCTCCGGCGCTGTTTGTGTGGCCCCCCGTGGGAATCAAACCCACAACCCTGGCGTTGCAAACGCCATACTCTATCAACTGAGCTACATCCCTGCCGGCCATTCCCTCCCCTACCCTGGAAGACTTGTGCGCCGCTCATGAGTATCCAAGTCGCGGCCGGCTGCAACAGAGCCTGGATTCGAACCAGGATCTCTAGTGGCACAGTTAGTAGAGAACATTTACATTTGCATTTTTGGTAATTTGGCGGACGCTCTTGTCCAGAGCGATTTATGGGAGCAATTGGGGTTGAGTGACTTGCTCGAGGGCACATCGGCAGATTTTCCGCCTGGTCGGCTCGGGATTGGAACCGGCGACCTCTCGGTTGTTGGCGCGGCGCTATTGGTCACTAAACTGCCTGCCGCCCCATATGAGTTTAAGATTGTGGCGTTGTTGGATCATGTGATGGTGGAATAAACTGACCATAAGTAATGTTGTTTTAGACATAATGTATAATATAGTACAAAGCAAATAGAGGGTTAAATTGAACTAATTATCATGGTAGAGCTAACGTAGTACAGTGAGGGAACTTCATTTTGTGTTAGAGGGTAAGATGAGAAATCATTGTAATATGCTATTGGTGGAAATCTATTTATCATTTCAAGGCATGGAGTAACAATCTGCATTTATGAGTGTAAATTCCACTGCTGATGTGTTGATTGAATGGGTACGATGGAGTATTTGGTTTGGTAATGTTGAATGGACTATTTGTAGCGTGTTTTGGGGTTAAATAGAAAAACTAACTTATTCAATAGGGAATGGGTGGAGAGAGAGAGAGTTTTTACGTGTATTAAAAGTTGCATAAGATAGCTTTAGTAGTATTCTAGATAGGTCTATGAAAATATGTTACAAGTACGAATGACATTATTTCCTAAGAAGGAAGATTGTAGGGAAGTTTCCCGCGCCTCCCTCATAATGTAGGAAGGAGCAGGAGAGGGGGAGGAGATGTAAGAGACAGTACATGGTTCAGATGATAGGAATGTCATTAAGTGTATGCTGATCAACGATAGCAAGTATTTGTTTTATTAATTAGGGCCTAATCAGAGAGAACAGTTAAAGAAATTGAATAGCGAATTGAAATGGGTTAGCGGGAAAATACAAAATTGTTGGTACATTCTAGAACGATAATTTATTTTGGTTACGGGGATGCAAGTATGCATTGGCTGTTGTGCTGGGGAATAGCGCCAGCCTGTGGTGGGTTCTGGATTGGTGAAACAGGGGGGACAGGAAGAATAGAAGGGGAGACAGATTTTCCTAGGGTGTTGAACAAATAATTGATAATGGATCATTTGAGATGAGATCACATGTAGCAGAGTTAGGGTAATCAATTAAATAATCATTGTATACTCGAGGAATTTTGAGTGGTTTAATGGATTAGTTATGAGGAATTAGATTGATACAAACAATTATTGATGGGTTAAGACTGGGGATATCGGTATCATGTTTTGTGTATACTACCATCTTTAGATTATAACCAGGAGAAAGAGATTAGCTCATCTCAGTTAGGCAGTATTTAGGTCATAAAAGTGAGCTACCAAATTAAGTGAGGCCTGGCTATTTGTGGTTGTTGTTTTTCAAATTGGGTTAAAATGGGTTTACAGAGCCAGAGGCTGTACAGAGAAAGGTGGAGCCCCCATGTTGCCCTAGTGAAAGAACATTCAGAGGAATGGTTATCACTAGGTAAATGGATAAAACAGGGGAAAAACATTACTGACTGGCAGAATACACCAAATGGGGATCAGTATGGCCACTCCACTGGGAGATATAGAAGAAAGTTAAATTGGAGAGCAAAAACCCTGCCCGGGGTCCACTTGGAGACAAGTTTTAACGGATGACAGGAAGAGATTTTCTTAACTCAGGAACAGGAGGCTGAGTTAGCAGCAATTCCGTTCAAATTATGGTCACAAGGACCAGCAGATGTAGGACTAATTAAGGGGGTAGCTCCAGTACAAGTGATTCCTCGATCCGATAATAGACCATAACAAAAGCAATACCCTATGAAACCAGAAGCAATAAAAGGGATAACCCCTACATTTCAGCATTTACTTAAGTGAGGGTGATAATTCCTGGAGATGAGGCACAATGGAACTCTCCAGTATTTCCTGTTAAAAAGGCGGCACCTAGCGCCGACTGGAGGATGGTCATGGACTTGCAGGGGGTTAATAGAAATATAATTCCCAGAGCTCCATGTGTACCAGATCCACATACATTGCTGAACCAATTGAAACCAGAGAACTCCTATTTTACAGTGATAGATTTAGCTAATGCTTTCTTTAGTATCCCAGTTCATCCGGATAGTCAGGGGTGGTTTGGCTTTACTTTTCAGGGAAGGAAATGGACTTACGCTAGGATGCCTCAAGGCTACTCGGAAAGTCTTACAATCTTTGCCCAGGCTATAACTAGGAATTTGGGAAAGTTTGAACCTAGGGAAGGAAGCCAAATGTTAGTTTATGTAGATGATATTCTATTGGCTAATCCCACTCAGGAGGGATGTAAGAGGAATACAATCCAATTGTTAACCTTCCTGGCAGAACAGGGACACAAAGTGAGCAAAAAGAAACTTCAACTTTGGCAGAGCGAGGTCATTTACCTAGGACACACTATAACTCAGGAGGGGCGAATGTTAAACTCATCCAGGAAAACTGGTATACTTGAAGCGCCAAAACCATTAAACAAAAAAAACAAATGATGAGCTTTTTGGTAATGATAAACTGCTGTAACGCTTGGGTACTCCATTATGTACTGCATACGGGTAAATTAAGTGATCTTATCTATGGGAAGGCAATGGCAGCCCATGGTAAAATAATTTGGAACTCTAAGGAGGCATACATACATCAGGGATGTTATCCAAATGGTAGAGAGTAAAGAGGGATATGACATTGGTCGTGATTTAAAGATGATGAGGGTTTTTTTTTTTGGTGGGCTATTAGATATAACTGGGTTAATCATGAACATAGAGGTTTTTATTCTTTGTTGCTAGACAGAAGACTTAGGTGACCTAAATATGGACTTGTCATGTCCAACAATCAGTCTTCAGGTCAAGCCCGGGAGAGCCTGGGTAGAACAGAGTTTGAACTAAACATGAGTGTTTTTACAAGATAAGAGATTGATGATTGGATTACTAATTGATTCTGAACTGGATGAAAGTCGAATTTAGCTGCCATAAAAGACAAAGGAAGTGGGAGGAGCAATAAAGAAGCAAAAGACAATCTCGAAAATGAAAGGCATGGCAATTGGATGATAAATTACATAAGGGATGGTTTAGGAAGGTGGTAATATTAACACATGGGCAAATCATGTGTCAAAAAGGGGGAGTGATAGGATTAAATAATAAATATATACGAAGGAGAGGACAAAATACTAAAAAAAAAAAAAAAAACAACAATAGAAATTGAGAGCTCAACATGTATGTGTGAAGATAGTTTATTAACCACACCCGTATGTCAGAGGTTTTGTGCCCCACAGGTGAACTAAAGGAGAAGGTGACCCACTCTATCTCACCAGGAGACTGGGTGTGGATCCAGTCCCTAAAAGAAGAAAAACTGGAAGCAGGCCTGTTGGGAAGGGCCCTATCAAGTCCTATTAGATCCACCTGGGTGCATGTCACACACTGCAAAAAGGTAAACCCAGTTACACCTGATGAACAAACACAGAGTTAGGAGAAAGAACCGATCACCACTAGGGCTCGGGGGTTGGCTCCTTAACGAAGATTCCCTTACCCTGTCTGATCATCCCTGTGTGAGTTCGGTAGAAGGTGAAGCAATGGGTTGGCGTCTGACATGTTCTCAGGGCGAGGGTGGGGATTCACAGGTCTCCCGACGGTAGGTAGCTGTCTGATTGTGGGGGCCATATTCCTAACACACTCAGACCCTCCTGATCAGCCAGAAGTAGTAGTTAACCTAACACAAGTTGATAAAATAATACCTGAGCACAGTCTACGAAGGCATAGGAGACAGCTAGACGTAGGGAAAGGGGAAGTACTAGGGACTTTAGGGAAGGACATCACCATATGTATGTCACCATGTACATCCTGGGATTATGTAGTTGCTCATACCGAGCGGGGGGGATATGTAAATCTCCATACACAGTTTAGGGACAGGTGTAGTATTGTGAAAGTAGGGAATTACCAGAAATGGCAGTGCGACCCATAGAAGGGTAGGTACTGTCTGAAAGTCTGAAGTATGCAAAAACAGGTTTATCCTCCATGCAAGCCACCTGGGAATGTGGTGAAAGAGTCTTGTAGTAACTTGAACTATCTGTATCCCCCGATAACAAAGTCATTCCGACCTAGGTTGCCTACGTTTGAAGTCTCAGGGGATTCTAATTGTTTTTCTAGGACTAGTAAGATAGGATACAGAGTAGGGCATCTTAGCTCCTGCTCCCACACAGAGAATATCACAACTAAAAGAGAACATGACTAATCTCTCCTCTTTGTTGCAGCCAGAGGATTTTAGGATCCAAAACCAGGCCCGTGCTGACATCTGATGGTTGTGTGGTGATAACTGATTGTGAACTCACCTACATATGTAAACAATCAAACGTGTCAGAGACTGGTGAGTTGTCACGTAGAAAGTAGGACCTCCTCCCGGGATCCTTTGATGAAAGGATATATATATTGATGGGATAGGAGTACCTCGAGGGGTTCCAGAACAATTCAAAGCTAGGAATCAGATCGCAGCTGAGTTTGAATCAAGTCTTTTTTGGTGGTCAACAATTAATAAAAACGTAGATTGGATAAATTATATTTACTATAACCAGCAAAGATTTATAAACCACACTCGTGATGCAATAAAGGGATTAGCTGAGCAGACAGCGGCAACTAGCTTAATGACATGGCAGAATAGAATAGCTTTAGATATGCTTTTGGCTGAGCGGGGCGGAGTTTGTGTTCTGTTTGGATATATGTGCTGTATTTTCATCCTCAAACAATATAGCACCGGACGGGTCCGTGACAAAAGAGCTTCAGGGAGTAACTACGCTGACGAACGAACTGGCTGAGAACTCTGGTATTGATAGCTCCATAAACGGTTGGTTTGATAACATATTTGATAAATGGAAAACTATTGTTGTAACTATTCTGGGTGAAGTTATAGCTTCTATGGGTATACTTGTTCTTTGTGGATGTTGTCTTATTTCCTGTGTCTGAGGTTTGGTGAGAAAGGAGATGGAGAAGGTGGTTTCTCAACAGATGGTGAGATACGGCCCAATCCTGGACTCCAACCTAGGAATGGAGGATATGACCTACCAGGCTTGGTGGAGTGACACTAGAGGGTGTCTAAAGGGGGCCAAAATATACATCTCTGTTTGTGTTTTATGTTTTAATAGTCTTATGTTTTGTGTTCTATTAATCCTGTGTTTTATGGTTTGAAGTTCTTTGATGACTGGTAACAATTTGCAAGTTGGGTGTAGATGGACTGAGGGTTTTAATTTTTTAGTATCATTATGGCCTATTAATAAAAGTGTGATTCTTTTTGTTTGTATTGTATTTTAATGACTGACACCCTGTGTTTTCTTATTTTTTGAATCACACCCTAGTGGGTGTGAAAAGGGGGATTATGGGGGATTTATTATTTTTATAATTGATGGGATGACTAACTTAGAAAGAATGCATTCTTGACTGGGCTAATGTAGGTTGTGTCACCTGGCAAGCTGTGATTGATGTGAAGAGCTGTTTTAGGGGGTAAAATGAGATAAGGATTTGTGTCTCCAAATACTAGACTATACTGGTTCTTTGTGATCTGTGAACCTTCCTTGGACGTAGGAATGGTGTCTAGGGGAGCTGGCTCTTCTCACTATGACAGGTTGTTATGATAAACGTATGCCTGGAAACAGGGATGCGCTAAGAGGCGGGGGACTAGCCTGTGCGCCAACGGATTGGCTGAGTAAGTCTAAACCACGCTCAAGTCTCTACTCTGATTGGCCAGCAGAGAGGTGGGAACTCTCTCTCTGTAAGAGTATTTGAAGAACAATCTGAAACAATGGATTTAGTTCTCTGAAGTGCCCTGCGAGGTATTTCAAGGAGCCCGTATATACGAAACATCATATTTACCATTGAAGGTTTTATATTAATTAAAATACTAGTATATCTTAGAAGTCGTGTTGACCTCTTTTGTTCCTAATGCCAGATTTGAATTGACGCAACTTTGACAAAGGTCACAAACCATTGACTGCTCTGAAATATGCACAGATGTCTCAGTTGACTACCAGAACAGTGTTTTAGATTTGGAAGACATACTTGGGTATGCAGGCCAAATTGATATGGCAAAGCACTATGGCCCTCCTGTAGCTCAGTTGGTAGAGCATGGCATTTACAACGCAAGGATTGTGGGTTCGATTCCCACAGGGGGCCAGTATGAAAAATGTAAGCATTCACTAATTGTAAGTCGCTCTGGATAAGAGCGTCTGCTAAATGACTATGGAGAAACAATGTAGCAAAGGGTTTGAGGGTGAGTATGACTAGTGTGTGTATAGTATACAGTGGGTTTAGATGAGTATAGAAAGATCTCCCATACAAAGTATATGCTTGAACACAAACTACAACAGGTATAAAAAAACATTCATGCTTGTCAAATGGAGAAAAAAAAAGGCATTATCGTTGTGGGTACTGTAGTTTTTTGAGTGAGCCGCCCCTTATGTTTTCGCGAAACTCTCCCTCATCAAAGAACTACACGCCCCACCCGGCGCCAAAGTTGAGGCCCCGGATGTCTATTACGCCGGAAGAGAAGAAGGTCCTTTTCCCAGCCATCTTGTGGCGTCATTTAGCGAAGTGTTCGCACCAAGCCTCGTAGAATCGGAGGAAAATCCTGCTGAAGGGGCGCCATCATGCCCGGACATATGCAAGAAGGTTTCGGCTGCGCCATAGCAAACCGATTCGACCAACTATTTGACGACGAGTCGGACCCGTTCGAGCTGTTGAAGGAGGCCGAGAACAAGAAGAAGGAGGCTCCTGTCCCTGGTGCCGCCAAGACCGCAGCTCAAGCCGCCAAGCTCCAGAAAAAGGAGTCCCAGAAAGACAGAAAGATGGTCCCTGCCGATAAGAAAGATGAGCCTCTGGCACCCGTGCCTCTGAAGAAAGATGGTAAGACTGTTTCCTGTAATAAATGTCGGATTGGTCTGCAAAGTCGCAGTTCTCGCTGGATAGTTCAGCATTAACGTTAGCTAGCTAACTATGGTTTCAAAGCCTCCATGAGGTCGACATGATTCCTTTTGTGCGTCAGTTCAGTTGGCAGCTAAAGTTGAGAAGCTTGTTATCGCATTCATTGCAACAAAAAAATTGTCACGATAGTGTGCGTGGTACAGTATTGTGTCCCCTGATAAATAACTTGCAGGCGAACTTGTTTTGCTGCCAATAAAACGCATCTTACTCGGTGCCTTGTTTAGCCAGGATTGTTAGCCTCAAGTTAATTAGATAGCTAACGTTAACTTACCAAAGTAATTTGCTTGTTAGTTTTCTAAATACCTTTTGATCAGTGTTGGATGGGTAGTTACATACTTGCTAAATGCACGATTGGCGAATTGTCAGTTTCGTGCAACTGAAATTGTTCACCCAACTAGCGAACCGTGTATTTACACCTGGTTGTAAGCCAACTTCCACAAGCGAAGCGATCGTACTAGAATCTCTTGGTTATATTTTTGAGGGTTGTTTTCTAACCAAGTAACTGGACAAATTAACGTAGATAGCGAGTCTTTCGCTACCCGCATTATTATCCCGCGTCGTGACCAACCTCGTGGCTTGGGGTGTACAACAGCACCAACATGTTGTCTAGGCAGGGAATGATGTCATCTTGCGTTGCGTATCGCGGTTGTTAATGTGAATATGGGCGTTTGTTGTTTTTGTCAGATAACAGCTTCACGAGTATGCTCGCTTCCAACTACTCAGTGAACAAACAACGTTAGATAAGACTATCAATTGGCCAAATAATTTGTCACGTACTTTTACAACGTTCTCGTATTAGTGAGTAATCTAACGTTACTGGCTAACTTTAGACGGATCTACACAATCTAAAAGTAAAATAGGAGGCCCCTGTATTGTTAGCACGTTACATCCTACTTACACCAGTCAAAAACAAAGCAAAAAATGTAAACCCAAGAGAAGAAGAGACAGGTGCATCAACGTGCATTCAGCTGCTGGGGTGTAGGGGTGGGAGTCTATTTTGGTCAACAGTGGGAGGGACTTGTCAGACCAGACTTAGGGCATGTTTCCATCTGCTAGTACTGGCATGGTGCATAATACGAAGTTCAATGTCAGTTCATCTGTTTATAAGGACATTTACATTTAATTGTATTCCTCCATGTTTCATGATTAAGCCCTTACATTCTAGTCCAGTACATCAGTCCTGCTCTCTTTTGGAGACTGGTCTTGAGAAAAGCTCTAGCTTTAATGACAGTAGTCTCCATTTCACTCCCCTGTTTTGAGTTATCTTTGCTAGAAAAACTCTAGAGAAAAGTACTCTTGTACTCCTTTTGTTTTTCAAAGAACCTTAACTGTAAATTGTCTCTCATAAGAGGATTAATAATTCCTATGCTCTGTCCTGCTCCAGGACCTGGTCCCAGGAGGATGGGTCGCAGACCTGAGGGTCAGGGCCCAGCTAGTGGACCGCCCCGTGAGTTCCAGGGTGAGGGCCGCCCCCCTACAGACAGACCCCCCCGGACTGACAGACGGCCACCACGCCGTTTCGAGAGGCCCCCCGGCGGAGAGGAGAAGCCTGGTGAGGGAGGAGAGTTCTCTGTGGAGAAGTGAGTACTGGGTGGCGCAGGGGTACATTCAGTTGGCACCAAATGGGAGATTTTTTATTTTTAAACAGGTACTAACCCAAACAATAACAAGACTCAGATCTGTGTGTGTGCAGGCCTTTGTTCCATCCTAGCAGTAACCCATCTGATTTCACAAATAAACTGATATTAGTCCTCATTTACGACTTTGATACAAAAGACTGAACCCACACCGGCACTCGAATGTAGGACAGTACTGTTCTTTTAAAATGGACACTAACCAGGCCTTTATTGTGTAAACAAAAACAACCCCCTTCTCCATTTGACAGGACTATTTCCCCTCAGGCTGTCAGAGGTAACCCAACCACATCTTAATTATGGGTTCCACTACTGTTTAGCAGCAGAGAAAGTCACGCCACCTTCACTGATAGTTCCTCAGCTTTGCCTTGTCACTTAGCTTAACCTGTTACAGCACAGCAGGGTGTGTAGGAAAAGGGTGGTAATATACAGTGAGGGGGAAAAAGTATTTGATCCCCTGCTGATTTTATACGTTTGCCCACTGACAAAGAAATGATCAGTCTATAATTTTAATGGTAGGTTTATTTGAACAGTGAGAGACAGAATAACAACAACAAAATCCACAAAAATGCATGTCAAAAATGTTATAAATTGATTTTCATTTTAATGAGGGAAATAAGTATTTGACCCCCTCTCAATCAGAAAGATTTCTGGCTCCCAGGTGTCTTTTATACAGGTAACGAGCTGAGATTAGGAGCACACTCTTAAAGGGAGTGCTCCTAATCTCAGCTTGTTACCTGTATGAAAGACACCTGTCCACAGAAGCAATCAATCAATCAGATTCCAAACTCTCCACCATGGCCAAGACCAAAGAGCTCTCCAAGGATGTCAGGGACAAGATTGTAGACATACACAAGGCTGGAGTGGGCTACAAGACCATCGCCAAGCAGCTTGGTGAGAAGGTGACAACAGTTGGTGCGATTATTCGCAAATGGAAGAAACACAAAAGAACTGTCAATCTCCCTCGGCCTGGGGCTCCATGCAAGATCTCACCTCGTGTAGTTGCAATGATCATGAGAACGGTGAGGAATCAGCCCAGAACTACACGGGAGGATCTTGTCAATGATCTCAAGGCAGCTGGGACCATAGTCACCAAGAAAACAATTGGTAACACACTACGCCGTGGAGGACTGAAATCCTGCAGCGCCCGCAAGGTCCCCCTGCTCAAGAAAGCACATATACAGGCCCATCTGAAGTTTGCCAATGAACATCTGAATGATTCAGAGGATAACTGGGTGAAAGTGTTGTGGTCAGATGAGACCAAAATGGAGCTCTTTGGCCTCAACTCGCTGTGTTTGGAGGAGGAGGAATGCTGCCTATGACCCCAAGAACACCATCCCCACCGTCAAACGTGGAGGTGGAAACATTATGCTTTGCGGGTGTTTTTCTGCAAAGGGGACAGTACAACTTCTTCACCGCATCAAAGGGACGATGGACGGGGCCATGTACCATCAAATCTTGGGTGAGAACCTCCTTCCCTCAGCCAGGGCATTGAAAATGGGTCGTGGATGGGTATTCCAGCATGACAATGACCCAAAACACACGGCCAAGGCAACAAAGGAGTGGCTCAAGAAGAAGCACATTAAGGTCCTGGAGTGGCCTTGCCAGTCTCCAGACCTTAATCCCATAGAAAATCTGTGGAGGGAGCTGAAGGTCCGAGTTGCCGAACATCAGCCTCGAAACCTTAATGACTTGGAGAAGATCTGCAAAGAGGAGTGGGACGAAATCCCTCCTGAGATATGTGCAAACCTGGTGGCCAACTACAAGAAACGTCTGACCTCTGTGATTGCCAACAAGGGTTTTGCCACCAAGTACTAAGTCATGTTTTGCAGAGGGGTCAAATACTTATTTCCCTCATTAAAATGCAAATCAATTTATAACATTTTTGACATGCGTCTTTCTGGATTTTTCTGTTGTTATTCTGTCTCTCACTGTTCAAATAAACCTACCATTAAAATTATAGACTGATCTTGTCTTTGTCAGTGGGCAAACGTACAAAATCAGCAGGGGATCAAATACTTTTTTCCCCTCACTGTATATAAACCCTGTTTAAATGCGTTTCAAATACGTCCTTTCTTCCTTTGTGGAAAGAGTTGCTGGTCTATCATGAATAGCCAGGGGATTTTTGGGGGGGCTCACAATCCAACAATGATGACTCTAAAGAAGGACAAATATTTTTTAGGTATTCAAACAGTGCCTAAGGCAGGGCTCTACAGTGTGACCATTTTACTCACAAATGTGCCTAAATATTTTGCTATGTGCCCTGGAATTTTATTTGAGGCATTGCGCCTAGAAAAATGAAGGATTCTAGATTTTATTACCTCTAATGTTTTTCATTGTGCTCCTACATTTTATTTGTGTGCCTACATTTTTCAATTTAGGCGCACACGTGCTCCTTGTAAAAAAGGTCAGCGTAGAGCCCTGCCTAAGGAAAGATAAGTAATGTATGGTATAATACTGTTTCAGTGTAGTTCACAGTATTGGTGATAGATCACACATTGTGTTTTGGGTCCTCATTGTAGCATTTAATGTCTGAAACACCTATTAGTTATGCACTGGGGTCTGTTCGTGAGGATGTAACATTAGAGATCGTTCAGATAACGTGTTGACTCTATTTGTTACATTTCTATCTGCAACGTTCTGAATGTTTTAACCTCAATGAATACACATCAACTGTTCCCTCCTGTGAGGCAGGCTGCTGATTGGTCTGTTTCCTTGTCGGTCTCCCCAGGCCCATTGGTGATAGGCCGATGAGAGGACGTGGTGGCAGCAGGGGCCGGGGCTTGGGCGGCAGGGGCCGGGGCATGGGCAGGAGCGACGGCTTCGACGTCAGAGGAAAGCGTGAATTCGACAGACACAGCGGCAGCGATCGATCGTAAGTCTTCTGTGTCATGTTGTGAATGATGTAGCTAGCTAACTCAGGGATGGATAAATGAAATCTCATTATTAGGCCGTTTTCCTGCTCGAATGGAGAATCTCTGTTCTAAAGTGCTTTTTAGTCCAGGGTTGGAAAACACTGGGCCAATTGCAGCCACTGGTGGCCACTATATCACCAGCTGATCTCTCCTTAAACCATAAATACGAGCTAAAGTCACCCGCATAGCTGTTCTCAATTGCAACCATCATCCGCCACCGATTTACCTCTACATAACGCGGATGTCGTGGTTATCTTTTAGTCGTGATTGCAACCAACATTTTCCAAGACTATTTCGACCCTCTGGTGGGTATTATAATAATAATAATATGCCATTTAGCAGACGCTTTTATCCAAAGCGACTTACAGTCATGCGTGCATACATTTTTTGTGTGTGTATGGGTGGTCCCGGGGATTGAACCCACTACCTTGGCGTTACAAGCGCCGTGCTCTACCAGCTGAGCTACAGAGGACCATTATCATTGGAAAATGTTTAATCTTGCTAGTTGACCAGACTAAGGGCGATTTATCTATTTTACAATCATTCCGTACAACTGAAATAAAGTATTTCCTTGTTTACCACGGCAAATCTACTGTGGCAATTTACCCGACACGTTGTATGAATGGAAAAGTAATGTTGATGGTGTAGCCTACTGTTATTTTATTAATTTCCAATTTATGTAATCCATTAAATACAACTATCTTTAAACTAAAATTGTCTGATATGGGCATTTCTTATCAAGATTGGGGGGGGGGGGGAGAGAATATCCCTGGATAGTACAAGATTTGAAATGTGTAACTAATGAAAGTAAATCTTAATATATTAATTTGCCATTTAAGGTGAAGTATTTTAATGAAATATAGGCCTCACGGTATTTTTACATTCATCAGCCTTGGTTTCCAATGCTCCTGATAGGTCATTTTCATTGGGGGCTGGGAGTAGAGAATCTAGACCAGCTGTCTGGTATCATAATCACTTGACATGATAACAACGCGCGATCAACTGATCTGCTGTTTTATCCTTGTGGGTTTGTTTTCATTGCAATCAAGCGTAGTTTAGCCCGCAGGTGCATGTAATCTCCCGTTAGTAGCGTTTTAAGAAATCTAGCGGTAACCTGCAGGAGCACGTTAGGTTCTGCCTGTTGGTTGCGATCGAGCCACGGTTTCCCGATCACAGATTAAGACTAATCCTGGACTAAAAATACATTTCAATGGAGATTCTCCCTTGAGCTTGCTTTGTAGTCCATGGCTAGGCTTAATCTGTGTCTGGGGAACTGGCCCTAGAAGTATAAGAACGACTTATTTAACGTTTTTCCATCCAAGGTAGTCTCATTGAGAGAAACTGTTTTTTTGCTGGAGAGTTTTGAAGTGAAGGTGTGAGCTAAAGCCCAGACGTTGTTTCAGCAGCCAGAAAGGTGAGGAGAAGCGTGGTGGAAGTGGATCTCACAACTGGGGCACAGTCAAGGATGAGATGGGGTGAGTTGCACTGCCGACCTAGCACAACACACCCTCTCAATAGACTTTCTATAAAAGACAGTAAGGAGTTTTGATTTACCTTGTTTAGTTATGTGTAAACTAAAGTCAACATGTTGAGTCAAGACGCCTAGTCTCTATATTGTCCTGGTAGCGTCACCTGTCAGCATATTGAATGTATGAGAATGAGTGACGTGGATGGGAATGCCATGCAGCCACACAGGGCTGTTCAGCAGGTGTTAATGTACAGGTGGAGCTAAGCTAATGTGGACACACACAGGTGAAGCTAAATTAGTTTTTCCTCTCCACAGCGAGCTCGACCAATCAAACGTGACCGAGGAGACCCCTGAGGGAGAGGAGCATCCGCCCGCCGACTCTGAGAATAAGTGAGTTGAGAGGGCTGAGCCTTCTACCACATCTCCCTCTTCTCCCCGATTGTTCTCTCCCCCTCAGGGATTTAACAGCATGGGCGGAAGGCTTTTCCTCCATATTTTTTAATACTATTTCCAGCCAGTTGTGTGTTCTGACAGTTCTGTTTTGTAATCTGTGTGTTGTAGGGAGAACGAGGTTGGTGAACCTAAGGAAGTGGAACCCAAGGAGATGACTCTGGATGAATGGAAGGCCCAGCAGGACAAGGAGAAAACCAAGGTGGAGTTCAACATCCGAAAGGCCAACGAGGGAGCCGACAGCCAGTGGAAGAAAGGATACGTGCTGCACAAGTCCAAGGACGTGAGTGGACTGTCAAAACCACAAAACTGACTTGGCCTCCGTTTGGTTTTCCATAACCTCCTAACTCCATTTTCTTCCCTCTTTCTCTCCAATAAAGGAGAAGAAAGATGATACTCTGATTGAAGCTGCAGTGGAGGCTGAGGGAGTCGCCCTTAAGGTGAGTATCACATCCAACAGACGCGCACACGCTCTCTGCCCGCACCCACAAACATGTACATCAAGATGACTGAATGTGGCTCAGACGTGTGTGCAGGAAACAAATGTTCAGTCATTGCCGACGCTCTCCTTCCCCCACTGACTTTCAGACAGAGGATGATCACCACTTCCGGAAGCCGGCCAATGACATCACAGCCCAGCTGGAGATAAACTTTGGGGACCTGGGCCGCCCCAGCCGTGGTCGTGGTGGACCCCGTGGTGGCAGGGGGGGCCGTGGGCGTGGAGAGGGCAGAGGAGAGTTCCGCGAGCGTGAACCCAGAGAGCCCCGCGAGCGTGATGGTGGAGCCCCCACCAGGCCGGTCCGCGGAGGCCGGACTGACAAGGTAAGGACTACTAATACTACACTGAACAAAAACATAAACGTAACATGCAACAATTTCAAGTATTTTACTGAGTTACAGTTCATATAAGGAAATCGATGTATTTCACGTGACTGGGAAAACAGATATACATCTGTTGGTCACAGATACCTTTAAAAAAAATCTGGGGTGACCACCATTTTCCTCATGCGGCGCGACACCTCTCCTTCGCATAGAGTTGATCAGGCTGTTGATTGTGGGATGTTGTCCCACTCCTGTTCAATGGCTGTGCGAAGTTGCTGGATATTGGCGGGAACTGGAACACACTGTTGTACACGTCGATCAGAGCATCCCAAACATGCTCAATGGGTGATATGTTTGAGTATGCAGGCCATGGAAGAACTGGGACATTTTCAGCTTCAATTCTGTACAGATCCTTGCGAAATGGGGCCGTGCATTATCATGCTGAAACATGAGGTGATGGAGGCGGATGAATGGCACGACAATGGGCCTCAGGATCTCGTCATGGTATCTCTGTGCATTCAAATTGCCATAGATAAAATGCAATTGTGTTCGTTGTCCGTAGCTTATGCCTGGCCATAACCCCAACGCCACCATGGGGCACTGTTCACAACGTTAACATCAGCAAACCACTCACCCATACAACGCCATATACACGGTCTGCAATCTGCCCGGTACAGTTGAAACCGGGATTCATCCATGAAGAGAACACTTCTCCAGCGTGCCAGTGCCCATCGAAGGTGAGCATTTGCCCACTGAAGTCAGTTATGATGCCGAACTGCAGTCAGGTCAAGACCCTGGTGGGGATGACGAGCAAGCGGATGAGCTTCCCTGATAAGGTTTCTGACAGGTTGTGCAAACCCCCAGTTTCATCAGCTGTCCGGGTGGCTGGTCTTGGACGATCCTGCAGGTGAAGAAGCTGGATGTGGAGGTCCTGGGCTGGCGTGGTTACACGTGGTCTGTGGTTGTGAGGCCGGTTGGAAGTACTGCCAAATTCTCTAAAACGACATTTCTCCTTTGCCAAGATAATCCATCCACCTGACAGGTGTGGCATATCAAGAAGCTGATTAAACAGCACTATCATTACACATGTGCACCTTGTGCTGGGGACAATAAAAGGCCACTCTAAAATGTGCAGTTTTGTCACACAATGCCACAGATGTATCAAGTTTTACATTTACATTTTAGTCATTTAGCAGACGCTCTTATCCAGAGCGACTTACAGTTAGTGAGTGTATTTATTATTATTTTATTTTTTTCATACTGGCCCCCCATGGGAATCGAAACCACAACCCTGGCGTTGCAAACGCCATGCTATACCAACTAAGCTACATCCCTGCCGGCCATTCCCTACCCTGGACGACGCTGGGCCAATTGTGCGCCGCCCCATGGGTCTCCCGGTCGCGGCTGGCTACGACAGAGCCTGGATTCGAACCAGGATCTCTAGTGGCACAGCTAGCACTGCAATGCAGTGCCTTAGACCACTGCGCCACTCGGGAGACAAGTTTTGAGGGAGCGTGCAATTGGCATGCTGACTGCAGGAATGTCCTCCAGAACTGTTGCCAGATAATTTAATGTTAATTTCTCTACCATAAGCCAATGTCGTTTTAGAGAATTTGGCAGTACGTCCAACTGGCCTCACAACCACAAACCATGTGTATGGCGTCGTGTGGGCGAGCGATATGCTGATGTGAACAGTGTGCCCCGTTATGGTATGGGCAGGCATAAGCTATGGACAACAAACAATTGCATTTTATCGATAGGCAATTTGAATACACACAAATACCGCAACGTCATTCTGAGGCCCATTTTTTTTTTAAAGGTATCTGTAACCAACAGATGCATATCTGTATTCCCAGTCATGTGAAATCCATCGATTAGTGCCTAATTTATTTATTTAAATTGACTGATTTCCTTATGAACTGTAACTCAGTAAAATCTTTTAAATTGTTGCATGTTGCGTTTTATATTTTTGTTCAGTATATATTTTTTCCGTATAATTACTATTGGTCTGTTACGGCTGCTGTGGCAAAGATTTATGCAAGTTCAAGTTAAGGGAATTTGGATTGTTTAAGTACAACAGACATTGTCATAATTTCACTGTATACGTCTGATCAATCTCGTTCCTTTTTGTTTTCCCAACCCTCTAACCCTCCTCCCAGCCGAGCGGGGTGATCGTGCCCAACGTGGACGACCCCGAGGCCTTCCCGGCCCTGGCCTAAGATGGAGTGGCTGCCCCATAGGCCCCCAGGAGCCCTTAGCAGACCCCCGGGCAGACCCCCTAGGCCCCTTCTCTACGAGGCTTGCATGTTTCTGGATCCTTCCGAAAAAATTATATGATGGAGAAGACTGTCATGGCCCATGACACTCGCATCTGCGGACTGAATTTTACCCGTTTTATTAAAAAGAAAATGAGAAAAAAAACAGAAATGGAAAAAAAGATATAAAAAAGAAAAGGACTTCTTGCTACTTCCGGAGCAAATTATTGGTAGAGGTTTTGTACTTAGAGACAAGGTAGCAGGGACGTTTTCATACAGTATTTTTTTCAGAGATTATGCGTTCTTCATTAATACTTTTTTTGTATTGCTGCTTGAAAATACGCATGTCCAAATATAAGGTATGAGAAAGAGTTATCATTTGAGCTTGTGGTGTCCCATAGCTTGCTTTGCTATATGATCACTTCAAACCAGGCTGTGCTGTGATGGAACCCAAGCCAACTAGCTCTTACCATACTGGGTATTTCTGAAGAGGTTACTGTATCATCACTCAGTGAGATTTCAAGGACTTTGCTTTAGTTCTGCAGTTTTATGTATTTTATTTTTATTTTTAATTAAGGCCTAGACCTCTATGATATAGGCCTGAAAAAGAAATTCATGGTAAGAGATCTTGGGGTGAGATTATATTATTTCTTATGGTGCAGATAGGGACATGCCTTGGATCGTTGATCTAATAATTTAGGCTCCATTATAACTATTTAAGTGTATATACACTACACTTAACACATTTTTAAAGTCGAGCCTAAATCAGTTCTGTATTAAAAGGTATTTTGAATAGAAAATAGTTTTCAAAGGACTCGATAGCAGGGGGAAGGAAGACTTCAATGATTTAAAATGTATCCCTCTGACATCTTTAGCTCTATAGGTGAACCATTCCCCCTGTATGGTTTCATTTAACAACTCATAAGCTGCGTCTCAATGACATAGTGGCTTCCTCACCTTGTTTCCTCTACCTGCACTGATCTGAAAACAGTTGACACATCAGTCCGAGGTAAGGAAAAAACTGAGAGGAAGCCACGGATTTGTGATGCAGCCAAGGTCCTTTGGAAGCCCTCAGACCTTCTCACACTGTTTACACACCATTCCAGGGCCGCATTCAGCAGTGCCCCGCATTGCGCAACGTTCAGATAGAAAGTATTGTATAGAACAGACGTAGATTGAGTCATGTCATCTCTACTCATGGCATTTCTGCAACGCTCTGTACATCGCACCCTGCTGAACGGGGCCTAGTATACTGATATCAATGTGAACCTGCTCCTGCAGTATTTCCTGTGGTGATTGAAGATCCTCCATTTTGATTTTCCCTCTGGCACCCTACTGCATATTTGCTCTGAAATAAATACAATTGTGTGTGTGGGTCAGCCAAGTGCTCAACAGATGTGTGAATCCTAACCCTGCTATTATAGACCTCCGTCGGTAAATAAAGATGGTCGATTCATTTTTGCATTGTTATGACTAACACCGTCACATACATAATCACATACACACGAAAATATGTGTTCTTTCGTGATTAAATACATTCACAGATAAAGGTGCCATTGTGTGGCGAAGGTAAAATATAAATAAGGACTTTGTTCCTGAAGTTATTTTTTAGGGTAGTCTGGAAATTGATATCCCAATGCTGTTTAATGGTGCACTGGTTCCCGAGTATAGTAATATTAAGAAATTGAACTTTTAAGACAGACTGTTTAGCTCCCTAACCATGTAATTTAGCTTTATGGTTGGATAGATATTTCACTGCCAGAGCTATGTTAACTTCTGTAGTCAACTACAAACTGGAACAAAAACCTACATCCACACTGGCCTTCACAAGACTTCCCAATATGTGATGCGTCTTAGTAAAACCTTAGTGGACATTTGGATTATTACTTTGAGATAGTGCTCATCTACTATTTGAACATGGATGACACTGCATATAAGCACTGGCAGACTTACTATTTGGCAGTAGAGGCAATTAATTGCCCCAGGCCTCACATCATCAAGGGGCCTCATGAGCTGGGCTTAACACAATGTTTTTATTTAAATTGAAATAAATAAAAATCCGCTTGTGGTCACCTCATGCTCATCTGGCATAAATAAATATAAAAATCCCCATCAAAATCTTCTGTTAAAGCTACAGATATGTTTTTTGCATGGGCTGCATCTCAATCCGTCGATGTCGGCCTTCTGCATCTGTGGTGTTTGTCAGACCAGGAAACATCTCGAAAAACGGTCTTCTCACGAAAACGTCTGTAATGTGCGAACGGTTTGGCCTACAAATTAATATGACCCCTCTATGGAAAGGTGGGCACAATGGTGTTCTCCGTTTTGCACTACAAACCCCCAAGTGTCACGGGACACGTCTGAAGATAACCCGGTACCCGGCTGAAAAATTAATGGAGGTGAATAGGGCATTTCCACGTCAAAGGTAATTTCACAGTAAAAACATTTTAATTTATTTGTACTTATCTCAGATATAGGACAGACACTTCAAAACATTCTTCCTTTTGATAACATTTTTTACTGTTTTTCCCCATGATTGAATCTGTTGTTATTCAATGGGCTAATAGCAGTAAGGCCAAATCCAATGTTTCATCAAATAATTTGTTAAATAAGTTTTGGGATAATTACAGGGATCCTAAAAATCAAATAGCTAAATTGTCCTTGGTATGACCATCTTAAAACAATTCCATATGTTGTCTTAGTAGTAGTCTCGCGTTGCCATTCCTCCAAAATCACATCGCTGTCACGCCTCCCTTGGAGGTCTGGATATTTTTGTATCGCAAAAACAGTTTGAATGGTCAGCTGGCTCCCAGCGGCAAGATTTTGATTGGATGTTACATTTCTAGAACCCTCCTTCCACATGCCCATTGGTGCTATGTGTTATGTTCGTCACTGTTTTCAGACCGGGAAGGACACATTTTGCAGAGAGTTGTTCCGTTTGCAACATTGCAGAAAATTGAAGAAATACTGGAGAAAAAAACTGAATTATGTTTTGTCAGAAGTGCGCTCTATACACAAACTCAACATTTAATTGGTTATTTCCCAGCCATCCTCCCCATAGACCGTAAAAGGAATCGACACGCACTGTTGCACCTACAACACTAATCTAGTGAGCACTATTGGAGCTCCGCCCAAGCAAGGCATTTGATTGGTTTGACGTGTAGCGAGGGGTCACTGATTTACACCGGGTCTCCACCCTATTTAGCTATTTTTCCTGCCATACACGGTGTTGCCATGTGTGCAGTTTTCCTGTAAAATTGGGCAACTTTGAAAATTATGTCGCGGGTTAAAATGTATTGGTCACGGGTTGCGGGTTTTTGGGCTATTTCTAAATGTCACCGTGGCTGCCAAGGCATTTCTTTTAAAAATATACAGTGCCTTCGGAAAGTATTCAGACCCCTTGACTTCTTCCACATTTTGTTATGTTACAGCCTTATTCTAAAATTGATTAAAAAATAAATAATCCTCAGCAATCTACACACAATACCCCATAATGACAAAGTGAAAACATTTTTTTTTAGAAATGTTTGCACATTTATTACAAATAAAAACCAGAAATACCTTATTTACATAAGTATTCAGACCCTTTGCTATTATACTCAAAATTGAGCTCAGGTGCATCCTGTTTCCATTGATCATCCTTGAGCTGTTTCTACAACTTGATTGGAGTCCACCTGTGGTAAATTCAATTGATTGGACATGATTTGGAAAGTCACACACCTGTCTATATAAGGTCCCACGGTTGACAGTGCATGTCAGAGCAAAGACCAAGCCATGAGGTCGAAGGAATTGTACGTACAGATCAGAGACAGGATTGTGTCGAGGCACAGATCTGGGGAAAGGTACCAAAAATGTCTGCAGCATTGAAGGTCCCCAAGAACACAGTGGCCTCCATCATTCTAAAATGGAAGAAGTTTGGAACCACCAAGATTCTTCTTAGAGCTGGCCGCCCGGCCAAACTGAGCAATCGGGGGAGAAGTGCCTTGGTCGAGGAGGTGACCAAGAAGCCGAATGTCACTCTGACAGAGCTCCATAGGTCCTATGTGGAGGTGGGAGAACCTTCCAGAAGGATAACCATCTCTGCAGCACTCCACCAATCAGGACTTTATGGTAGAGTGGCCAGACGGAAGCCACTCCTCAGTAAAATGCACGACAGCCTGCTTGGAATGTCCGTGAGTGGCCCAGCTAGAGTCCGGACTTGAGCCCAATCTAGCATCTCTGGAGAGACCTGAAAATAGCTGTACAGCAACGCTCCCCATCCAACCTGACAGAGCTTGAGAGGATCTGCAGAGAAGAATGGGAGAAACTCCCTAAATACAGGTGTGCCAAGCTTGTAGCGTCATACCCAAGAAGACTCGAGGCTGTAATCGCTGCCAAAGGTGCTTCAAGGAAGTACTGAGTAAAGAGTCTGAATACTTATGTAAATGTGATATTTCATTTTTTATTTTTTTTATGAGCAAAAATGTAAATCCTGTTTTTTCTTTGTCATTATGGGGTATTGTGTGTAGATTGATAGAAAGAATAGAAAGATAGAGGGAAAATAACAATTTAATCAATTTTAGAATAAGGCTGTAACCTAACAAAATGTGGAAAAAGTCAAGGGGTCTGAATACTTTCCGAAGGCACTGTATATATTTCACTGTGACTTACTCCTGACTGTCAGGCAGTGAGACAGGCTGTTGCTGAGTGACCTCTGTGACTGACCCAATATTAAGGAAAGCTTTGACTATGTACAGACTCAGTGAGCATAGCGTTGCGATTGAGAAAGGTCGCCGTAGGCAGACCTGGCTCTCAAGAGAAGACAGGCTATGTGCACACTTTCCACAAAATTAGGTGGAAACTGAGCTGCACTTCCTAACCTCCTGCCAAATGTATGACCATATTAGAGACACATGTTTCCCTCAGATTACACAGACCCACAAAGAATTCGAAAACAAATCCAATTTTGATAAACTCCCAATTGGCCCAGCGTCGTCCGGGTTTGGCCGGTGTAGGCCATCATTGTAAATAAGAATTTGTTCTTAACTGACTTGCCTAGTTAAATAAAGGTAAAATACCACAGGGCAATCACAGCAGCAAGATTTGTGACCTGTTGCCACAAGAAAAGGGCAACCAGTGAAGAACAAACACCATTGTAAATACAACCCATATTTATTTATTTTCCCTTTTGTATTTTAACTATTTGCACATCACTACAACACTGTATATAGACATAATATGATATTTGAAATGCCTTTATTCTTTTGGAACTTGTGTGAGTGTAATATTTACTGTTCACTTTTTATTGTTTATTTCACTTTTGTTTATCCATTTCACTTGCTTTGGCAATGTAAACATATGTTTCCCATACCAATAAAGCCTCTTGAATTGAATTGAGTGGTGGGGAGGGCTGGATGGGTGTGTGTGTGTGTGTTGAGAGAGCACTACAGTTATTGGCTGAGTCACGTGAACGAGAGGAGACAGAGCAGCACGTGCACACGTTGTGACAACTTTTTACCAGTTGTAGGTTGGCTATTTAGATTGTCATTATGGAGACACCTATTTCCAAACCTATTTCCATAAAAAATATTAATACTCTAGAACTGATACACAACAAGAAATAATGGAGACAAAGCACTGGAAATAACTTTAGGCGCATTAGAGCGCTTTACATAAATCTGACATTAGGCTAAATGTGGAGAATTATACATTTGCCTCTGTTGGCCATCAAGTAGACTATTAATGTATATGCCATTGTAGGCTACCATTTGGCAGTGGTGTAAAGTACTTAAGGAAAAATACATTAAAGTACTACTTAAGTCGTTTTTTGGGTTATCTGTAATTTACTATTTATATTATTGACAACTTTTACTTTTACTTCACTACATTCCTAAAGAATATTATATACTTTTTGCTCCATACATTTTCCATGACACCCAAAAGTACTCATTACATGTTGAATGCTTAGCAGGACAGAAAATAGTCAAATTCCCACACTTATGAAGAGAACATCCCTGGTCATCCCTACTGCATCTGATCTGGCGGACTCACTATAACACAAATGCTTTGTTTGTAAATTATGTCTGAGTGTTGGAGTGTGACCCTGGCTATCTGTAAATAAAGACATTTGTGCCGTTTGGTTAATATAAGGAATTATAAATTATGAATACTTTTACTTTTGATACTTAAGTATATTTTAGCAACTACATTTACTTTTGATACTAAAGTATATTTAAAACCAAATACTTTTAGACTTTTACTCAAGTAGTATTTTACTGGGTCACTTTCACATTTACTTGAGTCAATTGCTGTTACGGTATCGTTACTTAGCATATTCAGTTCATATACATATTATTACTATTTAATTCAGTGATTGAAATTATGACCCCATCCTCAGTAGCCTATTCCAGCTGGCTATTGTGGAAACAAGCACTTCTTATTGCGAAATCGCCTCACTATTCATGTTGAATAAATTAGTCTGTTAATTTGAACTAAGCAAGCTGCTAAATCGTTCAGTTTACATCTTGCCTACATCTTGTTTAGGCTACTATAGACGATCTGAAATGAACTGTAGGCATATCAGGGGCTATAGGCTACCTGCCTTTATCTAAGGCAACATTTTATTAGAATCATAAACCCAGATTTTAGTCTGAAGCCTATGCCTATTTTTTTTAAAACATTTTTTAGTCATTTAGCAGACGCTCTTCTCCAGAGCGACATACAGGAGCAATTAGGGTTAAGTGCCTTGCTTAAGGGCACATCGACAGATTTTTCACCTAGTCGGCTCGGGGATTAGAACCAGCGACCTTTTGGTTACTGGCACAACGCTCTTACCCACTAAGCTACCTGCCACCCCCAATGACAAGTCAATCTCGCAAATGGGCCATTTACAGTGCCTTGCAAAAGTATTCATCCCCCTTGGTGTTTTTCCTATTTTGTTGCATTACAACCTGTAATTTAAATTTATTTTTATTTTTATTTCATGTAATGGACATACACAAAATAGTCCAAATTGGTGAAGTGAAATGAAAAAAAAGAACATGCTTCAAATAATTCTAAAAAATAAATAACGGAAAAGTGGTGTGTGCATATACACTGCTCAAAAAAAATAAAGGGAACACTTAAACAACACAATGTAACTCCAAGTCAATCACACTTCTGTGAAATCAAACTGTCCACTTAGGAAGCAACACTGATTGACAATACATTTCACATGCTGTTGTGCAAATGGAATAGACAACAGGTGGAAATTATAGGCAAATAGCAAGACACCCCCAATAAAGAAGTGGTTCTGCAGGTGGTGACCACAGACCACTTCTCAGTTCCTATGCTTCCTGGCTGATGTTTTGGTCACTTTTGAATGCTGGCGGTGCTTTCACTCTAGTGGTAGCATGAGACAGAGTCTACAACCCACACAAGTGGCTCAGGTAGTGCAGCTCATCCAGGATGGCACATCAATGCGAGCTGTGGCAAGAAGGTTTGCTGTGTCTGTCAGCGTAGTGTCCAGAGCATGGAGGCGCTACCAGGAGACAGGCCAGTACATCAGGAGACGTGGAGGAGGCCGTAGGAGGGCAACAACCCAGCAGCAGGACCGCTACCTCCGCCTTTGTGCAAGGAGGAGCAGGAGGAGCACTGCCAGAGCCCTGCAAAATGACCTCCAGCAGGCCACAAATGTGCATGTGTCTGCTCAAACGGTCAGAAACAGACTCCATGAGGGTGGTATGAGGGCCCGACGTCCACAGGTGGGGGTTGTGCTTACAGCCCAACACCGTGCAGGACGTTTGGCATTTGCCAGAGAACACCAAGATTGGCAAATTCGCCACTGGCGCCCTGTGCTCTTCACAGATGAAAGCAGGTTCACACTGAGCACATGTGACAGACGTGACAGAGTCTGGAGACGCCGTGGAGAACGTTCTGCTGCCTGCAACATCCTCCAGCATGACCGGTTTGGCGGTGGGTCAGTCATGGTGTGGGGTGGTATTTCTTTGGGGGGCCGCACAGCCCTCCATGTGCTCGCCAGAGGTAGCCTGACTGCCATTAGGTACCGAGATGAGATCCCCAGACCCCTTGTGACACCATATGCTGGTGCAGTTGGCCCTGGGTTCCTCCTAATGCAAGACAATGCTAGACCTCATGTGGCTGGAGTGTGTCAGCAGTTCCTGCAAGAGGAAGGCATTGATGCTATGGACTGGCCCGCCCGTTCCCCAGACCTGAATCCAATTGAGCACATCTGGGACATCATGTCTCGCTCCATCCACCAATGCCACGTTGCACCACAGACTGTCCAGGAGTTGGCGGATGCTTTAGTCCAGGTCTGGGAGGAGATCCCTCAGGAGACCATCCGCCACCTCATCAGGAGCATGCCCAGGCGTTGTAGGGAGGTCATACAGGCACGTGGAGGCCACACACACTACTGAGCCTCATTTTGACTTGTTTTAAGGACATTACATCAAAGTTGGATCAGCCTGTAGTGTGGTTTTCCACTTTAATTTTGAGGTTGACTCCAAATCCAGACCTCCATGGGTTGATACATTTGATTTCCATTGATAATTTCTGTGTCATTTTGTTGTCAGCACATTCAACTATGTAAAGAAAAATGTATTTAATAAGATTATTTCATTCATTCAGATCTAGGATGTGTTGTTTAAGTGTTCCCTTTATTTTTTTGAGCAGTGTATATTCACCCCCTTTGCTATGATGCCCCGAAATAAGATCTGGCGCAACCAATTACCTCCAGAAGTCACATAAGTAGTTAAATAAAGTCCACCTGTGTGCAATCTAAGTGTCACATGATCTGTCACATGATCTCAGTATATATACACCTGTTCTGAAAGGCCCCAGAGTCTGCAACACCACTAAGCAAGGGGCACCACCAAGCAAGCGGCACCATGAAGACCAAGGAGCTCTCCAAACAGGTCAGGGACAAAGTTGTGGAGAAGTACAGATCAGGGTTGGGTTATTAAAAATATCAGAAACTTTGAACATCCCACGGAGCACCATTAAATCCATTATAAAAAAATTGAACGAATATGGCACCACAACAAACCTGCCAAGAGAGGGCCGCCCACCAAAACTCACGGACCAGGCAAGGAGGGCATTAATCAGAGAGGCAACAAAGAGACCAAAGACAACCCTGAAGGAGCTGCAAAGCTCCACAGCGGAGATTGGAGTATCTGTCCATAGGACCACATAGCTGGGCTTTATGGAAGAGTGGCCAGAAAAAAGCCATTGCTTAAAGAAGAAAATAAGCAAACACGATTGGTGTTCACCAAAAGCCATGTGGGAGACTCCCCAAACATATGGAAGAAGGTACTCTGGTCAGATGAGACTAAAATTTAACTTTTTGGCGATCAAGGAAAATGCTATGTCTGGCGCAAACCCAACACCTCTCATCACCCAGAGAACACCATCCCCACAGTTAAGCATGGTGGTGGCAGCATCATGCTGTGGGGAGGTTTTTCATCGGCAGGGACTGGGAAACTGGTCAGAATTGAAGGAATGATGGATGCCGCTAAATACAGGGAAATTCTTGAGGGAAACCCGTTTCAGTCTTCCAGAGATTTGAGACTGGGACGGAGGTTCACCTTCCAGCAGGACAATGACCCTAAGCATACTGCTAAAGCAACACTCGAGTGGTTTAAGGGGAAACTTTTAAATGTCTTGGAATGGCCTAGTCAAAGCCCAGACCTCAATCCAATTGAGAATCTGTGGTAACTTAAAGATTACTGTACACCAGCGGAACCCATCCAACTTGAAGGAGCTGGAGCAGTTTTGCCTTGATGAATGGGCAAAAACCCAGTGGTTAGATGTGCCAAGCTTATAAAGACATACCCCAAGAGACTTGCAGCTGTAATTGCTGCAAAAGGTGGCTCTACTAAGTATTGACTTTGGGGTGGTGAATAGTTATGCACGCTCAAGTTTTCTGTTTTTTGGTCTTATTTCTTGTTTGTTTCACAAGAAAAAATATTTTGCATCTTCAAAGTGGTAGGCATGTTGTGTAAATCAAATGATATAAACCCCCCAAAAATACATTTTAATTCCAGGTTGTAAGGCAACAAAATAGGAAAAATGCCAAGTGGGGTGAATACTTTCGCAAGCCACTGTATAACTGTTTGTAGTCTTAACATCTGGCACATAATAACAGCACAATTGCCAGAAAATTGCCTAATATTCGTTTTTTAATGTTCATCCAATTATTTCTTTCTCAGAGATTTCAAGATCCTCTGTCCAACTTTCATCATTCAAACTCTCCTGTCGGATTTATCTATAGTTATGCACATGCGCAAAGGGGATTTATTTACAATTATAAACCTGGTTCGAGCCCTGAATGCTGATTGGCTGAAAGCTGCGTCATATCAGACCATATACCACGGGTATGACAAAACATGACTTTTTACTGTTCTAATTACGTTGGTAACCAGTTTATAACAGCAATAAGGCACCCCGGGGGATTGTATATACCACGGCTAACGGCTGTATCCAGGCACTCCGCGTTGCGTTGTGCTGAAGAACAGCCCTTAGCCGTGGTATATTGGCCATATACCATACCCCATTGTGCCTTATTGCTTATTCATAGCAGTCAAGCGAGTTAAATCGACATCCATTGATGGAAAATGATCTGGCGAGTTTAATAAAGGCAAATTATCTTTTCTCTTGTCACATATTCTAATTCCTTTATTACGTCATGTCATAGCTTGCAATAATTATTATTTTGAGGAAACCCGAATTTTGCTTCTAACGTCGTTACAAGTTACTATGATATTCCTTCTTAATTGGCTCCATAACTTTCTGGAAAAAGGGTTTATGGCAACTCCTCTCTTGCTGTGAAAAAAAAAGGCCTAGTTTTCAGGCCTTTCGGGCTCGTTTTGAGGAGTCATTGGGCTAGAAATTTTGAGCCACTCCTTTGTTGCCTTGGCCGTGTGTTTTGGGTCATTGTCATGCTGGAATACCCATCCACGACCCATTTTCAATGCCCTGGCTGAGGGAAGGAGGTTCTCACCCAAGATTTGACGGTACATGGCCCTGTCCATCGTCCCTTTGATGCGGTGAAGTTGTCCTGTCCCCTTAGCAGAAAAACACCCCCAAAGCATAATGTTTCCACCTCCATGTTTGACGGTGGGGATGGTGTTCTTGGGGTCATAGGCAGCATTCCTCCTCCAAACACGGCGAGTTGAGATGATGCCAAAGAGCTCGATTTTGGTCTCATCTGACCACAACACTTTCATCCAGTTCTCCTCTGAATCATTCAGATGTTCATTGACAAACTTCAGACGGCCCTGTATATGTGCTTTCTTGAGCAGGGGGACCTTGCGGGCGCTGCAGGATTTCAGTCCTTCACGGCGTAGTGTGTTACCAATTGTTTTCTTGGTGACTATGGTCCCAGCTGCCTTGAGATCATTGACAAGATCCTCCTGTGTAGTTCTGGGCTGATTCCTCACCGTTCTCATGATCATTGCAACCCCGGGCCGACGGAGATTGACAGTTATTTTGTGTTTCTTCCATTTGCGAATAATCGCACCAACTGTTGTCACCTTCTCACCAAGCTGCTTGGCGATGGTCTTGTAGCCCATTCCAGCCTTGTGTAGGTCTACAATCGTGTGTCTGACATCCTTGGAGAGCTCTTTGGTCTTGGCCATGGTGGAGAGTTTGGAATCTGATTGATTGATTGCTTCTGTGGACAGGTGTCTTTTATACAGGTAACAAACTGAGATTAGGAGCACTCCCTTTAAGAGTGTGCTCCTAATCTCAGCTCATTACCTGTATAAAAGACACCTGGGAGCCAGAAATCTTTCTGATTGAGAGGGGGTCAAATACTTATTTACCTCATTAAAATGCAAATCAATTTATAACATTTTTGACATGCGTTTTTGTGGATTTTTTTGTTGTTATTCTGTCTCTCACTGTTCAAATAAACCTACCATTAAAATTATAGACTGATCATTTCTTTGTCAGTGGGCAAACATACAAAATCAGCAAGGGATCAAATACTTTTTTCCCTCACTGTATGTGTAGCCCATGTATCTGATGCTGTCTGGACGAAAAAAGGGTAGCTGATGCTGTCTGGCCGAAAAGAGTATGACATGTCATACCCTTTTTTCGTCCAGACAGCATCAGATACATGGGCTGCATATAGTAAGACAGAGCGGCGCTGTTTCGCTCGCTCGGATGCTTTCTCCGGTGAGATAGTTTCAACCGCTTCTTCCATTCTCGGAACGTAAAAAAAAACGTTCAGTTTTACTGGTCAGGAACCGTATGGCTTCGTTCGCAGAACCAATAGGAAACCTAAATTGAAACCAATTGTGCTAGCTGGGAGACAGCTATCTGAAACCATCTATCCATCTATCTATCTCTTATTTTTCTCAGAATACTGTACATGCCTGTTTGCTCACCACAGGTTGTTTGTGTGTTTTGCTTATTGTTTCTATCTGATTAACTGTACATTTGAGAAGCAGGCTGATTAGTTGATAACCAAATGTAACCCCAAATAACAAATAAAAATCGAACATCTAACATTTAAATGTCCAGTCTCATGTATACACTTTCACCATAGAGCACCTGAACTCTCTCCAAGGATCCAGGACTCTAGGCTAAGGCTGACCCTGCATATCCCAGTACTGTCTCTGTGAAGATACTATCGATTTGTAAAAATAAGTCAACTTCAAAATATGAACTCATAGTGCACTTGATATAACTCCAATTGTATATTTAAGAGAAGCTCCTTACTTAATGCCTGTAAACTGGAAGAAATGTAACAGATGCATTGTTTTGTATTGACCTTAGAGATTATACTGGTAATGATGTAATGCAATAGAACTGTTAATAAGGATTGTTGGTTAGTGAGAATCAAAGTCATAAAACCCTGAGACGAAAACATGAAGGGCTCAGATAAGACCTTTTGCTGGACTGAAGAGCACTTTCAATCAAGATTGTGATAATTAGCTTTTCATGTAATAGTCCAGGACTAAAGTTCCAGTCACATTCTATGGCTGCGGTTACGGCTAGTGACAGTGTCTGAGGTTTAGGGCAGGGTATTGGGCGGACGCGGCTAGTGGTGACTGTTTAACATTCTGATGGCCTGGAGATAGAAGCTGTTAATCAGTCTCTTGGTCCCAGCTTTGATGCACCTGTACTGTTTCCGCCTTCTAGATGGTAACGGGGTGAACAGGCTGTGGCTCGGATGGCTGGGGTCTTTGATGATCTTATTGGCCTTCCTGTGACACTGGGTGCTGTAGATGTCCTGAAGAGCAGGCAGTGTGCCCCCGATGATGTGTTGGGCTGACCGCACCACCCTCTGGAGAGCCCTGCAATTACGAACAGTACTTTTGCCGTACCAGGTGGTAATACAGCCCGACAGGATGCTCTCAATGGTGCATCTGTAGTTTGTGAGGGTCGTAGGGACCAAGCTGAATTTCTTCGGTCTCCGGAGGTTGATGAGGCGCAACACTTCACCACATTCTGTGTGAAGGGACCATTTCAGGTCATCAGTAATGTGCACGCCGAGGAACTTGAAGCTTTTGACCCTCTCCACTGCGGCCCCGTCGATGTGGATGGGGGCGTGCTCTCTCTGCTGTCTCCTGTAGTCAACAATCAGCTCCTTTGTTTTGTTGACGTTGAGGGAGAGGTTATTTTCCTAGCAAACTCCGCCAAGGCACTCACCTCCTCCCTGTAGGCTGTCTCGACGTTGTTGGTAATCAGGCCTACCACTGTTGTGTCATCAGCAAACTTGATGATTGAGTTGGAGATGTGCATGGCCACGCGGTAATGGGTGAACAGCGAGTACAGGAAGGGGCTGAGCACGCACCCCTGTGGGTCCCTGTGTTGAAGATCAGCGTGGTGGAGGTGTTGTTGCCTACCTTCACCACTTGGGGTCGGCCGTCAGGAAGTCCAGGACCCAGTTGCAGATAGACTCCATACTCAACTAGAGATTGAAAAAAAATGTGTTTCTTTGAAAAGATGTGCCTGGCTGGCATGAAAAATACATTAAGGGGAAAGGATCCACAGACACAGAGGCTGATTTATCTTTCTCTTTATTTAAAATGCTGGCTGCCATGGTTAACACAAATGCAGGACATTGAATGCTACCTGAATTGACTCAGAAAAGTTACATAAGTAGGCCTACAGTATCAAAGCGAGGTCAAACAGGTGTGGGTGTCAGTCAGATTATCCAGTATCCACAGCAACACTGTTGATTAGTCTCTACCCCCAGTGCATGTGGTGTACTGTGATCTTAGTCATGCTCTCACTAACTCTAATCTTTTCTCTTTCTCTGTCTCCCCTTCTGGAGGGCCTGAGGCTCTTGGACCGCGACTGAGGACACCCTGGCCTGACACCTGGACGTGCCTGGCCCAATCCCACCTTGCCCCACTGTTGCTGCCTCCACTGGTTCTTTCTTCCCCTCAAGTCACTGTCCCACTCCCCACACACCCAGAAACTTGTATTCCATTACTTTTCATATGACTTTATGAAAAGCCATCTGACCATAGGGTCTTAAAGTATTAGTACTTTCGCTATAGTCATTATAGATATTGTCTGAGCCTGCTAGCCATTAATACTGTTATTGCTCTTTCCTTATTGAAATGGTGAATAAAGGGAGACTATGCTTTCATTTTCAATTAAGACACAATTAAGATATTGTTAGATTGAATGTGTGCTTTTAAACTGTCTGTATCTCTGTATTACAGCAAGTAAAATAAAGATACGTGCAAACTGGAAGTGTGACTTCTTTCCCCAATGATTTCCTAAGGCTGAGGTACTTTGTACTATATTCCATACCAAGGCTAGGCGATGCTGAATGGCAACAACACCACACACAACTGCAATGCAACTAATTCATCTCATTGGTACATGACTGTTCAGTCTGTTGAATATTTCATCAATAAAAAAATTGATTTCTTCGCTGAATGAAGGTTTTATTAAACCTTCAAAAAGGGACACATACACAATAAAGAAAGTTTATTAAATAAAGTCATTGACAGGGAAAGTAATTTACTACATAAATTATAGTCACAGCCTCTCCCCTTCATTTGCTTAACTGGAGGAATGGGATGGAGAAATGGTTTACATGAGGCAAGGTGGGGCTCATGGCTACATAGATCCATGACTACATGGAACTCTATTCCACATCAAGTAACTCATGCAAGCAGTAAAATCAGACGATACAAATACACCTTATGGAATAGCGGGGACTGTGAAGAGACACACACATAGGCACAGACACACAGACACACGATAACATACACACTATACACACACGTATACATGGATTTTGAGTTGTAGATATGTGGTAGTAGAGTAGTGGCCTGAGGGCACACACTTAACGTGTTGTAAAATCTGTTGTGAAATGTGATGTAAGGTTTTTCATTGTTGGCAGCAGCTAATGGGGATCCATAATAAATACAAATACAACAGGAGAATGCATCCCAAAGGAAGGGCACTACTCCCTATGACTGTTCCCTGTATAATGCACTACTTTTGACCAGAGCCCTGGTCAGATGGCTTTTCATAAAGATGACGCCGATAGACATGGTTGCCTTGTTCATGGCTCCTAAGCAACTTTGCAGTATTTGTTTTTGTGTGTGTTATTTCTCACCTTATTAGCGCAGAATGTCTTTTGCATTATTACATACAGCCGGAAATAACTTTTGGATATTAGAGCGACGGAAATACGACTTTTCTGAATTGGATCCTTTGTTCGTACTTCCAAAAGCAATTCTACTTATCCCAGACTACTCCAGGATGCCGCCGGCGGAGAAGAGGTATTCAGAGTGGACTTTTAGTCTGACTCATGAGACGTGCATACCACCCACTGCTTCCGAGTATATTACTCGCTAATCTTCAGTCCCTGGACAATATAGTAGACAAGCTCAGGGCGAGGATCTCCTTCCAGAGATATGTCAGGGACTGTAACATACTCTGTTTCACGGAATGATGGCTCTCTCTGGATATACTGTCCCCATCCATACAGCCAGCTGGGTTCTCAGTATATCGCGCAGACAGGAATAAAGAACTCTCTGGGAAAAAGAAAGGCGGTGTATGTTTCATGATTTACTCATGGTGTGATTGTGGTAATGTACAGGCACTCAAGTCATTTTGTTCCCCCGACCTAGAATATCTCACAATCAAATGCCACATTACCTCCCGAGATAATTATCTTTGGTCATCGTCACAGTCGTGTGTATATTCCCCCTCAAGCCGATACCAGAACAGCTCTCAAGGAACTACACTGGACTTTGTGCAAACTGGAAACTGCATATCCTGAGGCCGCATTTATTTTAGCTGGGGACTTTAATAAAGCAAATCTGAGGAAAATGCTACCGAAGTTATTAACACATCGCCTGCGCCACTCATGCTTCAAAAACTCTCGACCATTGCTACTCTCCCTTCCAGGACGGCTACAACTCCCTCCCCCGCCCTCCCTTTGGCAAATCAGATCACGCCTCCATCCTGCTTCTCCCTTCTTATAGGCAGAAACTCTAACAAGAAATACCCGTGGTAAGGGTAGTTACCAAGGGTCAGTTACCACGGGTCTGCCCAACGCATCACCGGGGGCACACTGCCTGCCCTCCAGGACATCGTCAGCACCCCATGTCACAGGAAGGCCAAGAAGATCATCAAGGACCTCAACCACCTGAGCCATGGCCTGTTCACCCTGCTACCATCCAGAAGGCGAGCTCAATACAGGTGCATCAAAACAGGGACCGAGAGACTGAAAAACAGCTTCTATCTCAAGGCCATCAGACTGTTAAATAGTCATCACTAAATGCATGCTCTTCAATCGAACGCTGCTTGCACCCGCCCGCCCGACTAGAATCACTACTCTCGGCGGGTCTGACTTAGAATATGTGGACAACTACAAATACCTAGGTGTCTGGTTAGACCGTAAACTCTCCTTCCAGACTCACATTAAGCATCTCCAATCCAAAGTTAAATCTAGAATCGGCTTCCTATTTCGCAACAAAGCCTCCTTCACTCATGCTGCTAAACATGCCCTCGTAAAACGGACTATCCTACCGATCCTTGACTTCGGCGATGTCATTTACAAAATAGCTTCCAACACTCTACTCAGCAAATTGGATGTAGTCTATCACAGTGCCATCCGTTTTGTCACCAAAGCCCCATATACTACCCACCATTGTGACCTGTACGCTCTCGTTGGCTGGCCCTCACTATATATTCGCGCCAAACCCACTGGCTCCAGGTCATCTATAAATCACTTCTAGGCAAATCCCTGCCTTATCTTAGCTCATTGGTCACGATAGCAACACCCACCCGTAGTATGCGTTCCTGCAGGTATATCTCACTGGTCATCCCCAAAGCCAACACCTCCTTTGGCCGCCAGCCCTTCCAGTTCTCTGCTGCAAATGACTGGAACAAACTGCAAAAATCTCTGAAGCTGGAGACACTTATCTCCCTCACTATCTTTAAGCATCAGTTGTCAGAGCAGCTTACCGATCACTGCACCTGTACACAGCCCATCTGTAATTAGCCCACCCAACTACCTCATCCCCATATTGTTATTTACATTGTTATTTATTTTGCTCATTTGCACCCCAGTATCTCTATTTGCACATCATCTTCTGCACATCTATCACTCCAGTGTTAATACTAAATTGTAATTATTTTGCACTATGGCCTATTTATTGCCTTACCTCCATAACTTACTACATTTGCACAAACTGTATATAGATTTTCTATTGTATCATTGACTGTACGTTTTGTTTATTCCATATGTAACTCTGTGTTGTTGTTGTTGTTTTTATCGCCTTGCTTTGCTTTATCTTGGACAGGTCGCAGTTGTAAATGAGAACTTGTTCTCAACTGGCTTACCTGGTTAAATAAAGGATGGGAAAAAAAGAAAAGAAAAAATATCACTAGCCTCCCCCGCCCAGTACCCTGCCCTGAACTTTAGTAGCTGTCACTAGACGGCTACCAACCGCTTACTCTACCATGCACGTTAGAGGCTGCTGCCATATGTACATAGTCATGGAACACTGCAATTCGTTTCCCTGGATGATATGACTGCTACTTCTAAATACTATAAGAGTACATTAATAGATGACATTCACTGCTATAAATCTGTCAAAAATATAATCGCATAATTTACACAGACCCACCGCGGACCTTCGTGTCTATTTTGTCAACGAGCTCAATGTATTGCAAACACTGGTGGTAACCGGATGATCCCAATAATTTAGGTAGCCAGTAAACTGGTATGTTCTATTGCACACTGTCTGGGACTCGTTGTTTTCTTGTTTACTACGGAAATATATTTACGTATTAAGTCAAAGACGAAATTAACTGCAATACACTGGTCTCAAATATAACATGATAACTACGCTACACAGAAGAACAGCAAACCCGTAGAATGAGAGGCTTTTCTCTGTATTAAAACGTGTCCCGGTGCAACATGCCTAGCTCTGCCCACAGGGGCGTGGCTTAAGGAGCGCTCTTTGAAATAAGCGTTTGTATCATCGTATTCCAACAGATCGAGATATCTCACCACACAGGTCACTGAGAACAAGTAGTCACTGCGCCTGCTTAGAGCCAGGTGTTTCGTGCAGGGAAAATGTCGGCAGTGCTGCCACAAGCGCTGGATCGCGCTGAGATAACGAAACTCCCAAAAGCTGTTCAAAATAAACTGGAAAAGCTCCTCTCTGATCTGCAATATGAAATAGATTTCCTCAAGGCACACCATGAGCAATTTAGAGTCGATAGTGGTAAGAAATGGCTGAATAGGTCATTGTATGTGTACAGCCTAGCTAACTACGTAGTAGGATAACGTAGTAGGTTATTAACGCGTAGATGGCTTTGACCGGCAGCATCAACAACTGTTTACTATCTAGCTAGTTAGTTTACAAGGCAGAGTAATGTGATGGATTCAAAAATAACTAGCCAACATTGTTTATCAGCCATGTCTAAATTGTTTTGCTACTGTAACTAGCTAGCTGTACTGGCTGACGTAACGTGGTGAAGGAAAGACTTAGTGAGTAGGGTAACGTTAACTCAGGGTCTCCAACCCTGTTCCTGGAGAGCTAACGTTACCGTCCTGTAGGTTTTCACTCCAACCTCAGTTGTAACTGGCCTGATTCAGTTGATCAACCAGCTAATTATTAGAATCACGTGCGCTAGATTGGGATTGGAGCGAAACCCTACAGGACCTGGTAGCTCTCCAGGAATAGGATTGGAGAGCCCTGCGTTAGTTTATTAAGAACTTCTCTACTCCCTGTAGCTAGCCAACTTCATTAAAGTACTTTGATTTATCATTTAGCCTTCAAGACAAGAGCAGCCAAGTTAACATGTGTTGTTGTCACTCTTGCAGAACAACAGTTCTTTGAGAAAGTGCAGCGTCTTGAGCAGAGTCAGGAACAGTTTGTGACCCAGACTGAACAGCACCACAAACTCAGAGAGGAGTTCACCAAGATCGGTAAGTGGAATTAGTTACTTGATCCAGCCAAAGGCTCTTTACTGACTGCTGCATACATGTAAACACTGGTGTTACTGACCATGACTAAAGAATGGGGGATGACAATCCACTGTTTAATGAAATGGCTATTTTTTTCTATAGATGAAGAACTCAAGAGTTTACGGGAAAATAATAAAAAGTGTGAAATCAACCAAGAAAAGTTTACATCTGAACAGGTGAGACTCATGATCTTGTCACCTCTTTAACGGTTGGTGTTGACACCTTTTTGAGCTTAACATTGACATAAATGTTATTCTAGGCCCAGTTCTCTAAAGCCAAAGATGAACTGGAGTCAGAGAAGCGGGAGCTTGTACATACACTGGAGAGGAGATCCCAGGAAGTGGACTATCTGAGTGGTATGGATGAATATATGTGGAGGGATACATACATACACACATACACACACTTTATCTAATGTCTATGGGATTTATTTGCTCATCAGAGGACCTGCAGCGCCTCAATGACAAAGTGGCAGAAGTCAATGCCACAAAAATGAAGCTGCAGCTCAAGCTGGACGAGCTCGAGTCCTCAGAGGTCAACATCAAGGTGAGCCTATTTGAATGTTCTGTAACTTATGACCTTTTGAATAGGACCCAGCTCTCAAGGAAGGTGTTGAAATGATCTGATACATCACATGTGTAATCCACACTGTTGTGCCTGGTACCTCCAGTACCGTGAGAAGCGTATGGAGCAGGAGAAGGAGCTGTTGCAGGGCCAGACGGCCTGGCTGAACGGAGAGCTCAAGGCTAAGAGTGAGGAGCTGCTGGCCATGTCACGCCAGAAGGGCAACGAGATCCTGGAGCTCAAGTGCAGCCTTGAGAACAAAGAGGATGAGGTATGACCAAGACTAGCCCAATAATGGACTAAAGGAGCCTAATGTTAGTCCTTATAGGCCAAGGACCTTACATGTTCTGTTAGAGGTGAATTGGCTCTGGAAGCCAAAACAGCCAAATACTCCATCTAAACGTGAATTGATTCTCAATTGCAGTACGGTTCTAGAAACATGAGTCTACTTTCATATCACATAAAAATAATTTCACAAATGCTAAATGTACACTTACTGTGAACTGTTTTAACCGGTTTTACCAAAGTTGCAGCTGACAGTATTTCACATTGACAACGTTTGTGGTGTCAGTCTTCCGTTTACACACAGGTGTTCGGAGACTGACACCTAATTAGCACTGGTAGTCCAACTCTGTCTCCCGTCAGATTTCTGTAAACAAGCGCTGTAACGTGGAAATATGGCCGTGTGGGAACCATACCGCTATAAAGGTGTGTCGTAATTTAACCATTAGTTTTTAGAAAATTATTTATCACGGATATGAAAGATACGTTCCTTATGTTTCCAAAACAGTACTGCAAGCGATGCGCGATAACGTTTAGAGCAAGCATCAGGGCTCTTAACTAAACTTCCCCGGCCAGAAGATACTATCGTCAATAGGTGTTAAAGCAAGTTATACCATGGCATTGTTGAATACTCATTTCTGATTGGCTTGAAGGGGGTTCTAGAGCGTACATTATGTCCCTATAAGGCACTTTATATCAGTGCGGTAGAATTCAATGGCTATAGTTAATTCTGATATGTTCTATTGAGCTGTTTTTTTTAAAGCAAAAGTCGAATTGAAAACATATTGACATTGTTGAATTCGATTTTCATAATAGCAAGCTAGGACTTGATGGTTTAGTTAACTAAACTAGCAATTCTGTTTGTTTGCTTACCAAGGCAACTACTGTAGCTATCTAGTAAACTTGCTAGCTGCTTCAGTGGATGTTGGAACACATTTCTACCTGCAAATGAACACATTTCTTGTGCCAAATGTGTTAAATTATAGCCATGGTATAAAAGGGATAATCCACTCGTGGATCTATGCGTTCTCTGGAAAATAATGCCACTCCGTGGAAGGTCAGTTCTGTTCCGCTAGCGCCTCATGGAACACACCTTCCACGGAGTTCATTATTTTCTAGAGAAAGCATAGCTCCTCGTTGATTATCCCTTACGTAGTTAGTGTCTAAAACAAAACATCTTTGTATCACAAATAGTTATTACATTTACATTTTATTATTTTAGTCATTTAGCAGACACTCTTATCCAGAGCGACTTACAGTTAGTGAGTGCATACATTTTTCATACTGGCCCCCCGTGGGAATCGAACCCACAAATCTGGCGTTGCAAGCGCCATGCTCTACCAACTGAGCTACACGGGACTATGTGAATGTCTCTAAACTATTACCCCATTTACTGTGTCAACATTATGTTTTTGGTTGTTTTTTGTAGATGAACAGAGTCCAGGACCAAGTGAACAGTTTAAAGACTTCAAATGAAAGCCTTCAGAAGCAGACTGAAGACATGATCATCAAACTGAAAGAGGCTAAGGAGCAGCACGCTAGCATGGAGGACAAGTTTAGGAATGAGCTGAATGCCAACATAAAGCTCTCCAACTTGTACAAGGTATGTAGAACAAGTCTTGGATTTGCTTTGGATTCCAATGAATACTCTATAGCTCTCAAAGGCAGTCATCATTGCAGACGTTGCTTCTTTGATCGTTGCATTTTTGTGCTTTTCAAATCAAATGTATTTGTCACATGCGCCGAATACAACAGGTGTATACTGTACCGTGCAATGCTTACTTACGAGCCATTTTTCAACAATGCAGAGTTAAAAAGAAAGAACAATGTGCACACAAAAAAGGAACCGGTAACACGATATAATAACGAGGCTATATACAAGGAGGACCGATACCGAGTCAATGAGCAGAGGTACGAGGCAATTGAGGTAATATGTACATGTAGGTAGTGGTAAAAGTGACTAGGCAATCAGATTTGACCGAGTAGCAGCAGCGTATGTTAAACTTGAAAAAGTGTGGAAGTGTGTCTGTGTGTGGCGTCAATATGCACGTGTATGTGTTGGGAGTGTCGGTGTAGAATGTCTGAGTGTGTGTGGGTAGAGTCCGGTAAATGTGCATAGATCCAGTGAAAGAGTCAGTAAAAAAAAAAAAAAGGGGGTTCAATGCAAATAGTAGCCATTTGATTAACTGTTCAGCAGTCTAATGCAGCCTTTCCCAAACTCTCTCCTCGGGACCCAAAGGTGTGCACGTTTAGATTTTTGCCCTAACACTACATAAAAAGTATGATTGAAATGATCAAAGCTTGATGATTAGTTAATTATGTGAATCAGCTGTATAGTGCTATGGCAAAAAACTAAACACGCACTCCTTGGGTTCCCGAGGATCGAGGGAAACCCTGGTCTAATGGCTTGGGGGTAGAAGTTGTTCAGGAGCCTTTTGTTCCCAGACTTGGCTCTCCGGTACCGCTTGCCATGCTGTATCAGAGAGAACAATCTATGGCTTGGGTGGCTGGAGTCTTTGATAATTTCTAGGACCTTCCTCTAACACCACCTGGTATAGAGGTCCTGGATGGCAGGGAGCTAGGCCCCAGTGATGTACTGGGCCGTATGCACTACCCTCTGTAGCGCCTTGCAGTCATATGCCAAGCAGTTGCCATACCAAGCGGTGATGCAGCAAGTCAATATGCTCACAATGGTGCAGCTGTATAACTTTTTGAGGATCTGAGGGCCCATGCCAATTCTTTTCATCCTCCTGAGGGGGAAGAGGCGTTGTCATGCCCTCTTCACGACTGTGTTGGTGTGTTTGGACCATGACAGGTCCTTAGCGATGTGGACACTGAGGAACTTGAACGCAACCTCTGAGTGCCACTGCCACAGAGGAAAAACGGAGCACAGTGACAGTCATCCTTGTGCATTTACCAGAGCATATGAGCGGAGTGGAGCGGGAGCGAGCGTGGAGCGTGAGCGGACGGATTTTGAACAGAGCGCAGAGCGGCATTTTTAAAAGGACGGAGCGTCGCCCTATGTCCCGCTCCAATTTCGCTCGCTCACACCACGAGTCTGAAGCATGCTCAAGCCTGACCCAGAATCCATCTGTTTAATTTAATTTGTGTCGTCCATTAATTTGTATTTTATAGAGCGAGAGGAGCAGCAGCAGCAACAAGAGAAAAGGGTTGAGGAATTCAAAAGTTTATTCACTGCACGCAAAGGCCCAACCATAACAAGGGAGAGAAAAAGAGAGCTGGATGTAGCATTTTTTGAAATGATTTTCATGGACTATGAACCGCTGAGTAAAGGAGAACGCGAAGGGATGCAACACTTCGCCAGCGCAGCTCAACCGGGCTACACTCCCCCAAGAAACTATGATAAATCAGTACTTTACTTTGTCAAATTTACATCTGAGATGCCCCATTCACATGCTTCAGCTGGCGATCAAAAACGCCGTTAACAAGCACGACAACATTAATAGGCTGTTAGTGAAAGTCGGGCACCTGGTGAAAAGTGTACGCAAGAGCACAGAGGAAACCGACCAATTAGGTGTCCGCCCCACAAATGCCTGCGCCATTTGATGGAGCAGCCAGCTGCGGATGATTCAGTCGTTCATCCGGTTGTTCCAAAAAGACCCGTTATGGTAAAACAAACTCAAGTCTAATGTTGCTAACATCACCCTGAATCAAGTACGGCAGCTGACGCACCTTGTCAGTGTGCTGACACCACTAGCAGACCTCACAGACAAAATGCAGAAGGAGCTGGGGAACCTGGGGATGATCCTCCCTGCTGTCACAGAAATCAAATCCCTGCTCACCGATTACACTCAAGCTGCACTTCCAATGGGCATCGCTGCTTTTGCAGAAACATTGGCAAACAACGTGTCAATTCGCTATGGAATATACTATACTGATTAACATCTCATTTTAGCGTCAGTGTTAGATCCCCGTTTCAAGACAGAATGGATAATCCGAGATGAGTCTGTATGCAACAAATTCGGGGAGATAAAGTAAGGCTGTGGTTTAAGCTAAAAGTGAAATACATTTTTTTCCTTTTTTGGACTGAGCGGGGGGCGATTTGAGTGGAGCGCGATGCAAACTGCGTTGAGCGCTGAGCGATAATGAGCGGACTGGCCTGATGTGGCTTTGAGCGGGGGGAGCGGAGGGGTGAACAGCTCCGTGAGCGAGGAGCTGAGATTCTCACCGCTCCACTCCGCTCATATGCTCTGGCATTTACATAACAAAATCACAAGTTTCTAGACCAAAACCCATTCTAACGCGAATTGGCGCACATGTTATATAATTTTTATAAACCATGTTGCGGGATGTTTTAAACTACTCGTGGGCCGCAAGGTTTTGGTTTGATAACAAACTACCTTTTTTAGTCATGTTACCTAGCTAGCTAGCTGACAACATGGTACCCCTTAGCTATGCACACATTTGGATGGCGCAGGAAAAAGATGGATGGCCTACTCAAAGATGCTTCAAAGGTAGGATGCATATGCCTATCCTCATCAATGTAATTCTAAGCTAAATCTGAATTAAAAAATCCATATTCTTCTGGTGTTCCTTAAATTCTGTTTGCTGCCTCACCTTTGTGAGGTAGATGTGTGTGTGTGTGGAAGAGAGAAGGAAAGAGTGGTGTGTGTGTGAGGGAGAGTGTGTAAAGTTGTCTGAAGAGTAGTCTAAAGATGGTTTCATATAGGCCTAGTGTGTTTTCCCCTTACTGCCACAATGAAAATGCAGATCATTATATAATTTACATTCTTTACTACATTCCTCCTGCCCACAGGTAGGACTTTGGATATGAGCAAATCAGCTATTTTCTGCAGTTGCCTTTTCTATTATACAGTAAGAAGTGCAGTGTTTCCCCTATATTAATTCTAAATAGTTCCCGCCACTCCCAACAATATGATGGTAAAATATTTTTATTGTTATATCATTTAAAAATAAGATCATCTTTGAGAACTAACAATTGGCAAAATAATAACAAAAATGTCATGGCACGGGGCCCCCATTGATTTTGTTATGAGTTATTCAGATAGCATAAGAACACTGCATAAGCCAAGGCAAAATGTGTAGAATTGCAGGAAATGTGCTTTAAAACCAACATTTCCTTTCCGCCCCATGGCAAAATGTATAGAATTGCAGGTAATTTGCTTTAAAACAGCAAAATGTTGTCTCTGCGGCCAAGAGGATGAGACTGTGCCATTGGCCACTGTCACTATCCTTCGGTATCATGATACTTGGCCTGGTATCACATCGTTAGTCAAATGTTGGTGTTGTGACAACCTCAATCTGAAAATATGCAATTTTTTGTGCAGTTTACATAGACCACAACAAGTGTAGACCTTACAGTGAAACGCTTACTTACAAGCCCTTAACCAACAATGCAGTTTTAAGAAAAATAAGTGTTATGTAAAATAATTAAAGAGCAGCAGTAAAATAACAGTAGCGAGGCTATATACAGGGGGTCCCGGTACAGAGTCAATGTGTGGGGGCAGAGGTTAGTCGAGGTAATTGAGGTAATATGTACATGTGGGTAGAGGTAAAGTGACTATGCATAGATAATAAACAGAGCGTAGCAGCAGCCTAAAAAGAGGAGGAGGGGGACAAAATGCAAATAGTCCAGGTAGCCATTTGATTAGCTGTTCAGGAGTCATAGAGGTCCTGGATGGCAGGAAGCTTGGCCCAAGTGATGTACTGGGCCATACGCACTTCCCTCTGTAGTGCCTTGCGGCCGGAGGCCGAGCAGTTGCCATACCAGGCGGTGATGCAACCAGTCAGGATGCTCTCGATGGTGCAGCTGTATAACTTTTTGAGCATCGTGAGGACCCATGCCAAATCTTTTCAGTCTCCTGAGGGGGAATAGGCTTTGTCGTGCCCGCTTCACGACTGTCTTGGTGTGTTTGGACCATGATAGTTTGTTGATAATGTGGACACCAAGGAACTTGAAGCTCTCAACCTGTTCCACTACAGCCCCGTCGATGAGAATGGGGGCGTGCTCAGTCCTCTTTTTTTTCCTGTAGTCCACAATCATCTCCTTTGTCTTGGTCACGTTGAGGGAGAGGTTGTTATCCTGGCACCACACGGCCAGGTCTCTGACCTCCTCCCTATAGGCTGTCTCATCGTTGTCGGTGATCAGGCCTACCACTGTTGTGTCGTCGGCAAACTTAATGATGGTGTTTGAGTCGTGCCTGGCCACGGAGTCGTAGGTGAACAGGGAGCACAGGAGGGGACTAAGCACGCACCCCTGAGGAGCCCCTGTGTTGAGGATCAGCGTGGCAGATGTGTTGTTACCTACCCTTACCACCTGGGGGTGGCCCGTCAGGAAGTCCAGGATCCAGTTGCAGAGGGAGGTGTTTAGTCCCAGGATCCTTAGCTTAGTGATGAGCTTTGAGGGCACTATGGTGTTGAATGCTGAGCTGTAGTCAATGAATAGCATTCTCACGTAGGTGTTCCTCTTATCCAGGTGGGAAAGGGCAGTGTTGAGTGCAATAGAGATTGCATCATCTGTGGATCTGTTGGGGCGGTATGCAAATTGGAGTGGGTCTAGGGTTTCTGGGATAATGCTGTTGATGTGAGCCATGACCAGCCTTTCAAAGCACTTCATGGCTACAGACGTCAGTACTACGGGTCGGTAGTCATTTAGGCAGGTTATCTTAGTGTCCTTGGGCACGGGGACTATGGTGGTCTGCTTGAAACATGTTGGTATTACAGACTCAGTCAGAGACATGTTGAAAATATCAGTGAAGACACTTGCCAGTTGGTCAGCACATGCTCGGAGTACAAGTCCTGGTAATCTGTCTGGCCCTGCGGCCTTGTGAATGTTGACCTGCTTAAAAGTCTTACTCACATCGGCTACGGAGAGCGTGATCACATAGTCATCCGGAACAGCTGGTGCTCTCATGCATGCTTCAGTGTTGCTTGCCTCGAAGCGAGCATAGAAGTGGTTTAGCTCGTCTGGAAGTTTTGTGTCACTGGGCAGCTCGCGGCTGTGCTTCCCTTTGTAGTCTGTAATAGTTTTCAAGCCCTGCCTTCACTAGGAGCACTGCCTCTGGGTGAGCATTTTCTTGTTTGCTTATGGCCCTATACAGCTGGTAGAGTGCGGTCTTCGTGCCAGCATCGGTTTGTGGTGGTAAATAGACGGCTACTAAAAATATACACTGAACAAAAATATAAACGCAACAACGATTTCAATGATTTTACAGAGTTACAGTTCATATAAGGAAATCAGTCAATTCAAATAAATGTATCAGGCCCTAATCTATGGATTTCACATGACTGGGAATACAGATACCTTAAAAAAAAAGGGTAGGGGCGTGGATCAGAACCAGTCAGTATCTGGTGTGACCACCATTTGCCTCACGCAGCGTGACACATCTCCTTCGCATAGAGTTGATCAGGCTGTTGCTTGTGGAATGTTGTCCCACTCCTCTTCAATGGTTGTGCGAAGTTGCTGGATATTGGTGGAAACTGGAACACGCAGTCGTACACGTCGATCCAGAGAATCCCAAACATACTCAATGGGTGACATGTCGCTGGATATTTCCATTTTAGTCATTTAGCAGACGCTCTTATCCAGAGCGACTTACAGTTAGTGCATTAATCTTTAAGATAGCTAGGTGGGACAACCACATATCACAGGCATAGAAAGTACATATTTCCTCAACGTAGCTATCAGTACAGCGCTAGAAGGTGGTGGTGGTGGGGGGGGTCAAATGCAAATGCTGGTTAAGTGTTTTTTTTGGGTGGGGGTCAAGGTGAGGTGGAGGATTATTTAAGATACTGTTTGAAGGTAGGGTTTCAGATGATGGGCAGAGACTCTGCTGTCCTAGCTTCAGGTGGAAACTGGTTCCACCATTGAGGTGCCAGGACAGACAAGAGCTTGGACTGGGCTGAGTGGGAGCTTCCCTCCCGTAGGGAGAACGGAGTGCTCGGGTTGGGGTGTAGGGTTTGAGCATAGCCTGAAGGTAGGGAGGGGCAGTTCCTCTTGCTGTTCTGTAGGTAACCACCATGGTCTGGTAGTGGATGCGAGCTTCAACTGGATGCCAGTGGAGTGTGCAGAGGAGCGGGGTGACATGAGAGAACTTGGGAAGGTTGAAAACCAGGCGGGCTGCTGCGTTCTGGATACGTTGCAGGGGTTTGATGGCACAAGCGGAGCCCAGCCAACAGCGAGTAGCAGTAGTCCAGACAGGAGAGGACAAGTGCCTGGATTAGGACGTGTGCCGCTTCCTGTGTGAGGAACCTGCAGGAGCGGGTCACTGCTTTGATGTTTGCAGAGAACGACAGGGTGTTGTCCAGGGTCACGCCAAGATTCTTTGCACTCTGGGAGGGTGACACTGGAGTTGTCAACTGTGAAAAAGGTATTTGAGCGGGCAGGTCTTCCCCGGGAGGAAGAGCAGTTCCGTCTTGTTGAGCTTGAGGTGGTGGGACGACATGCAAGTTGAGATATCTGCCAGGCACGCAGAGATGCGTGTCGCCACCTGGGTGTTAGAAGGGGGGGGGGAAGAGGAAAGTAGTTGAGTGTCATCCGCATAGCGATGATAGGAGAGACCATGTGAGGATATGACGGAGCCGAGTGACTTGGTGTATAGAGAGGAGAGGAGAGGGCCTAGAACCGAGCCCAGGGGGACAACATTAGTGAGAGTACGTAGTGCAGACACAGATCCTCTCCACGTCACCTGATAGGAGCGGCCTGCCAGGTAGGATGCAATCCAAGAGTGTGCATAGCCTGAGACGCCCAGCCCTAGAAGGAGCTGATGGTTCAGTGTCCAAGGCAGCGGATAGATCTAGGAGGAGGAGAGAGAGTCAGCTGTGGCAGTGCGGAGAGCCTCCGTGTCACAAAGGAGCAGTGACCCGTCTTCAAGCCTGACTGGTTAGTGTCAAGAAGATTGTTCTGAGAGAGATAATGAGAAAGTTGATCAGCGACCACACGCTCAAGTGTTTTGAAAAGAAAAGAAAGGTGGGATACAGGTCTATAGTTTTTGACGTCAGATGAGTCGAGTATTGGTTTCTTGAGGAGGGGAGCAACTCTGCCATTTTGAAGTCAGGGGACGCAGCCAGTGGTATTGGCGGGAACTGGAACATGCTGTCCTACACGTCGATCCAAAGCATCCCAAACATGTTCAATGGGTGACGTCTGGTGAGTATGCAGGCCATGGAAGAGCTGGGATATTTTCAGCTTCCAGGAATTGTGTACAGATCCTTGCGACATGGGGCCGTGCATTATCATGCTGAAACATGAGGTGATGGCGGCGGCGGAATGGCACGACAATGGGCATCAGGATCTCATCACGGTATCTCTGTGCGTTCAAATTACCATTGATAAAATGCAATTGTGTTCGTTGTCCGTAGCTTATGCCTGCCCATACCATAACCCCACCGACACCATCAGGCACTCTGTTCACAACATTGACATCAGCAAACCACTTGCCTACATGACGTCATATACGCTGTCTGCCATCTGCTCGTACAGTTGAAACCGGGATTCATCCATGAAGAGCACACTTCTCCAGCGTGCCAGTGGCCATCGAAGGTAAGCATATGCCCACTGACGTCGGTTACGATGTCGAACTGCGGTCAGGTCAAGACCCTGGTGATGACGACGAGCACACAGATGAGCTTCCCTGAGACGGTTTCTGACAGTTTGTACCAGAAATGCTATGGTTGTGCAAACCCACAGTTTCATCAGCTGTCCGTGTGGCTGGTCTCAGACGATCCCTCAGGTGAAGAAGCCGGATGTGGAGGTCCTCGGTTGGCGTGGATTACATGTGGTCTGCGGTTGTGAGGTCGGTTGGACGTACTGCGAAATTCTCTATATACACTACCGGTCAAAAGTTTTGGAACACCTACTCATTCAAAGGTTTTTCTTTATTTTTACTATTTTCTACATTGTAGAATAATAGTGAAGACATCAAAACGAATTAAATAACACATATTGAATCATGTAGTAACCAAAAAAGTGTTACACAAATCAAAATATATTTTATATTTGAGATTCTTCAAATAGCCACCCTTTGCTTTGATGACAGCTTTGCACACTCTTTTCAGTCATAGGAAACAATGGCAGAAACATTATGTAGAAAAAAAGTTAAGATCAGCGCAAAAAACACTAAATGGCACAATTGTTCAGGAGCCTGTAAAATGGCTGCTATTCCCTCCAGCGCCATTCTACAGTTTTTATTTGAATATTTTTGTAAACTTTTTTTTTTTGTGTGGGTAGGCTTTTGATGAACATTTTAGTTAACAGGTGCATGTTACATTTTCCTGGTGGACGATGTGATGCATTGAACTAATAAGTGCATTAATTGTTCCTGGCCCAACACTGGCCAACAACCCTTTACCTTGTATTCCCAGGGAGCTGCTGCAGACTCTGAGTCCAAGAGTGAGGAGTTGAGTGGGGCTGTAGAGGAGCTGCACAAGCTGCTGAAGGATGCTGGGGAAGGTAAGAGAGGGAGACCAGAAAGACCGTCACACGCATCTATTGTCTCAATGCAAAACTGTCTAACACAGGCACTTTATCTTGTCAAAAGTATGCTATAACTTTGTGTTATTAGTCTGAATTCTCTTCTCCTTTCCTCTCTACAGCGAACAAGGCCCTGGAGGTGAAACTGCAGGAGATGGATGCCTGTCGGGACAAGGAGGCTGCTGAGCTGAAGTTGAGTATCTCCAGTCTGGAGAAAGAACTGGACAACGCTAATGAACTGCTGTCCGACACCAAGCTCAGAGGTCAGACCTAAGACACAATCGCCTGGCTGTTTTTTTTTACTGAACAGTTGACTGGACTGTAAAATTGCTTTAATAGGGACGGTGTCTCCGAGTAAGCATCATTACCAGCAGATTTGACAAACTGGCCACTGACTGATTTGTATTAGGATGATGGGGTTTCTTTGATCATGCTCTGGAGACTTCCATTTGAAATGGAGGATGAACTTTGACCTGTTTGTATGGTTGGTTATTTCCATGGCCTGCAGGTGCAGCCTCAGTGCTGTCAGAGGGAACGATTACCACCATGTCCCCGACTGCAGCCGCCGTGGCCAAGATTGTCAAACCTGGCATGAAGCTGACTGAGGTAAACACTAGAGAACGACCAGTGTGGATTATTTTAGTTTTTTTGGGTGTCAAGGAGGCAGATGGCCAGTATTTTAGGCCCATATTCAATATTTTTGTATATAGTCCCCCCATTTTAGGGGACCAAAAGTATTGGGGAAAATATGTGTATTTGGTAGTAAAAAGTTTAGTATTTGGTCCCATATTTGTAGCACGCAATGACTACATCAAATTTGTGACTATACATATTTGTTGAATGCATTTGCTGTTTGTTTTGGTTGTGTTTCAGATTATTTTGTGACCAATATAAATCAATGGTAAATAATGTATTGTGTCAACAAATCTGTAGAATCACAAGCTTGATATAGTCATTGCGTGCTATGAATATGGGACCAAATACTAAACTTTTTACTACTTTAATACGCATACAAGTGAATTTGTCCCAATGCGTTTGGTCCCCAAAAATGGGAGGACTATGTACAAAAAGTGCTGTAATTTCTAAACCGTTCACCCTATATGGATGAAAATGCCCTCAAATTAAATCTGGCAGGCTGACCTCGTAGTTATTGTATCATTTCAAATCCAAAGTGCTGGAGTACAGAGCCAAAACAACAAAAATGTGTCACTGTCCCAAAAAACTTTCATAGCTCACTGTATATTAGCCTACTGATCATGTTATCAGTAGAAGCATCACTCCAGAATGTCACGCCTGTATGGAAGGACCTCATATAGGCATTGCTGTTTGAGACTATAAAATATCATCTATTCAATGCAAATAATTCCAATGTAACTTCATGATTTGTGATCAGATGCTTATGAAACTTGATTGGGAAAAAGGTTCTATTTTTTTTTGCTTTCAGGACGCATCTCTAAACAACTCAGCTGCCAGGACGAAATTCGAAAAAACTAAATTGGCTAGTTCAGCTATCTGTCAAGAGATGGGCGTGTTGTAACTTGATCCTACTGCTACAGTTGGATAGAGCGAGGCTGTAACTCCGCTCCCTTTCACATCTCTCTCCATTAGTGATGGGTAGGGTTGGGCAGTATTAGGGCTGTTCCGGTGACCGTATTACCGCCACACCGGCAGTCATGACCGCAGTCAAATTCCACGTGACCGTTTAGTCACCATAACTCGGCTTCTCCAAAACTGCGCTTTGATGCTGCTGATGGTCATTAGCAGCCGACCAAACTTGCTAACTGCCTGGTACTCAGCACTCTATTGTCCCTCTAATGACTCTGACATCAATGCAAAAAATATAAATTTCCCCCTGCTCCTGTTCTGAGACAGGTGCATGATAATGGTCCATTCAAAATCCAAACAAATTTCACACATATATTATTTAGTATATGTAAAGACAAGATTAAATCAAGAATAGTCTGATGGGTGACAATATTATCACTTGTGAATGATGCCCAGCATATGCAGTAAGGCAAGAAACAGCACATGCCTTTTTTTTTTTTTGCTACTTTTTCAAATCATAGTCGGACACATCATGTAGCCTAGCCCATAGGCCTATATGTTTTGATAAGGTTTGTATCACAACTAAAGTGACCAAGTAACTTCTTAAAATGAAGCACATTCATCCGCTTTACAACCGGTGTAGAGCGTAACTGGCATAGGTGGCACACGAGTTTCAAGTTTTGGGAAGATAATATTCACCATAAAAATGCACCTTTATAATAAAGCATTACATGCATAATCGCGTTTGCGGGCACTTTTGAGAACGTGTTTTCCCGCTAATTGATAGCATTTTGGAACATTCCCACTTATAGCCAGCCTACTGCAGTGTGCACATTGCTGCGCTTATAATGTGAAGAAATATCCTAATAGTTGATCAACATTTTATGCCCGAAATATTGTCAACAACTCCAGTCACCCAAGTCATAGACTGTGCTCTCTGCTACTGCCAGAGATGGTTGACTTCGCTCAGCAAATGGTTATATTAAAAATAACATGACGCTCATAGTATACAGTATGAGTTTGAGGTCCATCTTTCTTCTCTCCAGTTGTATACGGCCTATGTGGAGAGCCAGGAGGCGCTGCAGCTGCAGTGTGTGGAGAACAAGCGGGTGAATAAGTACCTGGATGACATAGTGCAGGAGGTGGAGGACAAGGCTCCCATCCTCAAACGCCAGAGGGACGAACATGAGCGCATGCAGAAATCTGTAGCCAGCCTGTCGGCCAAGCTGGAACAGGCGGTTAAGGTGTGTGTTTTGAGTTTGTGAATTTGTTATACTGTACCAAAAAACCTGTACCTGTAAGTAAAACATCTGATGATATGTGAGGATAATTAGAAACAAATCAGTCAACTCCTGATTAATGCAAGGTTTTGAACTGCACTAAAACTGCACTGAATCAGATCATGCAGATTGTCCAGCGTAAGTGATAATAATGTATTTGAATTGTTATTGGTGAACTGTACTGCGATGTATTTGACTTGGTATTGGTGCATTTGCAGATGCCGTGCACTTATGAGAGTCCACTAAATAGGTTCTGACACACTATAACTGGTTACTATGTGTTTCAGGAGGTGCACCGTCTGCAGAAGGTGACTGACGAGGCCAACAAGCGCTCTTCTCTCCTGGAGAGAGACAACCAGAGGTCTGAGGTGCAGCTGGCAGACATGGCGCAGCAGGTGGGACTCCAAACAGAACGTCCTGTCTTATCTCTTTTAGTAAAGCCTTACTGCTTGTCCTAACATCCCCTCTAAAACCTAATTGTTGTCATAGAATTATGTGTGAAAAATCTATACATGTTGATCATAAAAAAGTGAAGGTTTTGGTATGACTGTTTAATTAGGACCTAATCAATAGCTTTTGCACCCCCTACCCTAACCCACTAGATCTGTGTCCTACTCATTGAGCTGGAGGAGGCGCGTGGCAACCACGTTGCCCCCAACGAGGAGGTGAGCTCTGCTGACATCAGCAGCACGTCGGAGGTCATCACACAGCACCTGGTGACGTTCCGTGGCGTGGAGGAGCTCCAGCAGCAGAACCAGCGCCTCCTGGTGGCCCTCCGAGAGCTCAGCGACGCACAGGAGAGAGATGAGACCGAGACCACAGGCACCAAGTGCGATATACTTAATTGTCCATGTTCTTTACTGATTATTTGTTTTGCATTCAACCCAACACCCCCCCAAAATAAGTGTCTGATTGTCCATGTCTCCATCCAGAAACAACCCTTAGTCCCGACCATCCAAAAGCGTTTGTAGATCTGACGTTGTTGGATGAGTGTAAGCAATATGGTGGTAGCTCCTGCTCCACCTTTCCCTTTGGTTTCCCTGTGTCAGCAAAACATTTCTGTTGTCTGTGGATAAATAAAGGTCATTGTATTCTCCCTCCAGGCGCGGTGAGCTGGAGCGGAGTCTGGAGAAGGCCCAGGCAGAGCTGGAGGCTCTGAGGGAGCAGCGGAGCCACCAGATGCAGCTGGCTGAGTCTATTGTCAGGCAGAGAGACATGTACCGTGTGCTGCTGGCCCAGGCCACCGGAGTCAGCTTCCCTCAGCAAGGTGGGGTTCACATACATTTACTTCTTCAGGGCCTGATGAGGCTAGTGTAGTAAAACCTTTGTAGATGTGGGTGCAGGAATAAAGCACGGGAGCATATACCGTGTGTAGGATTTGGTTCTTTATTATTAGTCTGTTTTGGCCCGCCCCGGTGGAGAACTTTGGCTTGTGTATATTACCCACACACTGACCCTTTGACCTCTTGTCTCAGGTGCAGCACCCGAGGAATTCTCCCTGACCTCCACCCCCCGCTGCTCTCCAGCTGCCACCCCCACCACAGCCACGCCCACTGGAATCATTACTATGGCAACAGAGTCAACCGAGGCGGTGGAGGCCAAGGCAGCCCTCCGGCAGGTGAGCCCACACAATCCCTCCCCTTTTTGCCCTGAGAACAGCCTCAATTCGTCGGGGCATGGACTCTACAAGGTGTTGAAAGCGTTCCACAGGTATGCTGGCCCTTGTTGATTCCAATGCTTCCCATAGTTGTGTCAAGTTGGCTGGATAACACGGGGAGCTGATCAGGGTGAAAAACCCAGCAGCGTTGCAGTTCTTGACACAAACCGGTGCACCTGGCACCTACTACCATACCCCGTTCAAAGGCCATGACATAGAATGACCAGAATCCAGGTGAAAGCTATGATCCCTTATTGATATCAGTTGTTAAATCCACTTCAATCAGTGTAGATGAACTGGAGGAGACAGGTTAAAGAAGGATTTTTAAGTCTTGAGACAATTGAGACATGTATTGTGTAGGTGTGCCATTCAGAGTGTGAATGGGTGCACCGGTTTGTGTCAAGAACTGCAATGCTACTGAGTTTTTCACCCTCAACAGTTTTCCGTGTGTATCAAGAATGGTCCACCACCCAAAGGACATCCAGCCAACTTGACACAACTGTGGGAAGCATTGGAGTCAACATGGGCCAGCATCCCTGTGGAACGCTTTCGACACATTGTTGAGTCTATGCCCTGACTAACTGAGGCTGTTGAGTGCAAATGGGGGCGCAACTGAATATTAGGATGGTGTTCCTAATGTTTTGTTCACTCTGTGTATTTGCAACTATCTGTCCTTCTGTCGCACCAAAACACCATTTTTATGATGGCTCACAAATAATATCCTTCAGTCAGGTTTATACAAAATTGTTGCAGTACTCGTATCTAAAGGAAAGTCTTGTTTTGTGTGTGTAGTTGCAGGAGGTGTTCTCCTCCTATAAGAGGGAGAGGTCTGAGAGTGACAAGGCCCTGGCGGAACAGACTGAGAAGCTACAGGAGCAGGTGTCTGACCAGAGATCACAGAATGCCAAGATATCCACCCAACTGGAGTTTGCTTCCAAGAGGTAAGAGCATTGCACATCGCTCTCAGGACACTACTCAAGACAATGTCACATGATGTGGTAGGTTGTCTTTTTCTTTGAACTTGGGAGCATGAAGATATTCCAGAATATTTTAGCCAAGTTTGCTTGATAACTAACTGAACCTGCTTGGTGACGTACCCCCCCCCCCCCAGGTATGAGATGCTGCAGGATAATGTGGAGGGCTACAGGAAGGATATTGCCTCTTTGAAGGAGAAGGGACAGAAGATGGCTGCTGCAGCCCAGAAGAATGAGCAGACTGTTCACACCATGACCGAGGACCTGAGAGTTGCACAGGAGAAACTCAACATGGCAGAGGTGTGTGTACCTGATGTTTTGTGTGTCCCAAGCCTTTTGTTCATTGTGTTAGACAAACAGACAATACTTAGTCTCTCTCTCTCTTATAATCTGTGTTAGTGTTTTGTTCCATCTTTCTATACATGCATTACATCTAGTTTCTAAGCCACAGTGAGTTGAGCTGAGACTGTTCTCTCCCAGGGTCGTGCTGAGAGCCTCAGGAAGGAGAGGGATATGCTGAAGCTAGTGGAGTCCAGACTGACCCAGGAGAAAGATCACATCCAGACCCAACAACGAGGACAGAACATGCTGCTCACCAACCTCAAGACCATACAGGTTTACACACACACACACTCCATGTGCTTGCCTATACACATAAACACCAATGTCAAGACAATAGAAACATCTCAAACTAACCACTCATAAAATTGTTGAGGCACTGTTCTCTCTGCATTCATGTCATGTCTGTTCATGTAACGTTCCACTCCCTGCGTGCTCATCCAGGCCACATTGGAGCGCTCAGAGACAGACACCAGCCAGCACCTGAACGCCCAGATAGAGAAGCAGGAAAGAGAGATCGGCCAGCTGCAGAAGAGACTGGAGCACGAGGTGGAGCAACGCCATCTGCTGGGCAGAAACCAAGATGTAAGTCCCTGATACCCCTCATCCCAGTGCCAACCACAACCCCCTCTACCTGGGTTCTATCGATTGTCCTCTTCCATCTTTCCACTTTCTCTAATATAACACTTATTCATTTTTCCCCAAGAGACTTGCTTCAAAAAGGCAGCAGTCAAGCATTTGTTACATACAAACCAGTGGAGGCTGGTGGGAGGAGCTATAGGAGGACAGGTGCATTGTAAAGGCTGGAATGGAATAAATGCAACGGTATCAAACACATGGAAACCACGTTTGATTCCGTTGCTTTTATTCCATTCCGGCCATTACAATGAGCCCGTCCTCCTATAGCTCCTCCCACCAGCCTCCAGTGATACGCACCATAGATAAAATCAACCCCTTCCTCTCTTCTCTTTTTCCAGTTGCAGCTGATGGATACCAAGAGGCAGCTAGAGACTCAGATGGGCCTGCTCCAGAAGACCAGGGATCAGCTGTGTGCTGCCCAGCTGGAGGTGAACTCTCTCAGGCTGCAGCAGGGCAGTGAAGAAGGCTGTCGTCCGTCCCTGGGCTCCCGAAGCTCCCCGTCCATTCCCATGGGCCTCGAAAGTAAGAGTACGCACAATGTTACAGAATCACATCAACCTCAGTGCCTTCTGAGACATCAGAGAATGTTCTGGAACCACTCATAAAAGTTTTTATAGCCTGAGAATGTTGGAATGGCTTGAATGTGGATAGTACTCAGTTGGTGTTTTCTTCAAGACAGGCACTTACGCAATTGCTATTTTAAAAATGTTTAAATCCCAATTTGTTGTCCTGTCTTCAAATAGTCTCTGATTTATATTTTTCAAACAGCTAAGTCTGTCTACAATTAATTGATGTAGGCCAGTCCAACATACTCTTACTCTCTTGTTTCCTTAAAGCTGTGGGATGTTATCCTGCTTTTCCTTGTGTAGACATAGGTCAGGTCGGTGTCTACAGCCATGCTTTCATTAGGTCGTCTTATGGTATTTTATAGGAAATGTAGTAAAACAAGCTAAATAAAACCCTCAAACAGTCCTGGAGGGTGTGTGCTTCTGGGGCCTGCACCATTAGCAGTGTTATGGCAGTGTCATTATGGTTCTTTTTTTATGCTGCCCGTGCCAGCTGTGACTTCAGTCTGTGGCACTTACACCTCTCTCTTTCCCTCTCTCTCCTTACCTCTCTCCCTCTCTCTCTCTCTCCTTACCTCTCTCTCCTTACCCCTCTCTCTCTCTCCTTACCTCTCTCCCTCTCTCTCTCTCTCCTTACCTCTCTCTCCTTACCCCTCTCTCTCTCTCCTTACCTCTCTCCCTCTCTCTCTCTCTCTCCTTACCTCTCTCTCCTTACCTCTCTCTCCTTACCCCTCTCTCTCTCTCCTTACCCTCTCTCTCTCTCTCTCTCTCTCTCTCTCTCTCTCTCTCTCTCTCTCTCTCTCTCTCTCTCTCTCTCTCTCCTTACCTCTCCTTAACGCTCTCTCTCCTTACCTCTCTCCCTCTCTCTCTCTCTCCTTACCTCTCTCTCTCTCTCCTTACCCCTCTCTCTCTCTCTCTCTCTCTCCTTAACTCTCCTTAACGCTCTCTCTCCTTACCTCTCTCTCTCTCTGCTCCTCGCCCCTCTTTTCATCTTCACCCCTCTACTCTCACCTCCCCAGGCCTCCAGGATTCAAAAGGGGTCTCTGAGGATCTGCGTGGCTGCCTGAGGCAGGCCGAAACGCGGGCAGAGGAGCTGGCAGAGCAGCTGAGGACAGCCACCTCCAGCATGGAGCAGTACAGAGCCATGGCCCAGAGCCTAGAGGAGTCCATGGATAAGGAGAAGCAGGTCAGGACTCCGCCCTGGCCCCTTAACCCACTAGTAGAGTACCACCCCTTAGTAGAATACCACCTTGGCCCCTTACTAGTGTACCACCCTGGCCCCTAACCCCTTAGTAGTGCGCTTCCATAAGCATTTTAGCCCCAAATCTCTCTCACTCGCTTCCTCTCCTCGTTCGTCTCTCTAGGTGATGGAGCAGGCTCGGTCCTCCATGGAGGAACGTGTAAAGGAGGCTCAGGAGCAGCACCGTCAGCTGGATAGGAAGCTTGTGGAGGCAGAGAAGGAGAAGCAGGGCCTGCAGGAGGAGAAGAGGAAAGCCCTGGCCTCCGTGGAGCAGCAGGTATGAAGCAGAGGAACATCGCTAAACATCTATGCCCTTAGTGAAAATCTCCAAACTGTATAGCTCGAATGGTATAGCTGATACATTCAGTATTATTTAACCACATCCAGTACGCACCATAGGTGCTGGGTTCACACAGTGCCGGGGTCCTCATTGTTCCATGTTGAAGAAATTAACACATCACTACTCAATTCCTGTTTTCCTTATCCCTGTGTGTGTCAGGTGGCTGAGCTGAGGAGGAGTCTGAGCAGTGTGCAGGCGGACCACCAGGAGGCGCTACAGAGGGCAGCAGTGGCAGCAGGCCAGGAACAGCAGGCCATACTGGACAGCCAGGAGCAGGTGAGAGGGAGGCTTGGGCCGTGGCTAATTGGCCCTTATCTTGTTGTAGTGATGTGCCAACTTTTCACAAGGCATATCTGACCAAGCTATTTGCCACCTTGTTCCCCACTTTCCTGCTATAGAACATTACCTAGCTTGATTGTCGCTAACCCAAGTAAATGTCAACCATGATAATGTAGCATACATTATCAACCATTCATTAAGTACTGTATTCCAGCTAGGTCGTCAGATAAAGCTTGTCTGTAATGCTGGTCTCCTCTTCTCCCCCCTCCCAGGCCAAGCTGGTGTCGGAGGCGCAGGATAAGTACGAGCGCGAGATGATGCTCCACGCTGCAGACGTGGAGGCCCTCCAGGCAGCGACGGCCCAGGTCCTGCAGGCAGCCACGCTCAGACAGCAGCTGGAGGAGAGGGCCCAGAGAGCCTCTGCTCAGCTGCTGGAGGCCAGAGTCTCCTGGGAGGAACAGGAGAATATCCTCAAGGTAGGTAATGGCAGTCAATTTATTGATTTGATAGTGGTCAAGGGAAATGCTTATATTATGAATAGTAGATATGGTGATTGTTGCAAATGGTTTGATGTGTAGATGGTGATGGTTCGAAAATTGATTTTTACACTTTTGCGTTGATGTTGGAAGCTAGCTAGTGATTGTGAACTGCCACTCACGTTTGCAGGGGTTGTGCTGCTTACATACACTACCATTCAAAAGTTTGGGGTCACTTATACATTTCCTTGTTTTTGAAAGAAAAGCAATTTTTTGTTCATTCAAATAACATCATTGATCAGAAATACAGTGTAGACATGTTAATGTTGTAAATATGATGAAGTATGAAAATGTATGCACTCACTTAACTGTAAGTCGCTCTGGATAAGAGCGTCTGCTAAATGACTAAAATGTAAATGGCAATTGTAGCTGGAAACGGCTGATTTAAAAATAAATAAATATCTACATAGGCGTACAGAGGCCCATTATCAGCAACCATCTGTCCTGTGTTCCAATGGCGCGTTGTGTTTGCTAATCCAAGTTTATCATTTTAAAAAGCTAATTGATCATTAGAAAACCCTTTTGCAATTATGTTAGCACAGCTGAAAACTGTGTTGATTTAAAGAAGCAATAAAAGATGCCTCACAGGTCCTCAACTGGCAGCTTCATTAAATAGTACCCGCACAACACCAGTCTCAACGTCAACAGTGAAGAGGCGACTCCGGGATGCTGACCTTCTAGGCAGAGTTGCAAAGAAAAAGCCATATCTCAGACTGGCCAATAAAAAGAAAAGATTAAGATGGGCAGTCTGAGATATGGCTTTTTCTTTGCAACTCTGCCTAGAAGGTCAGCATCCCGGAGTCGCCTCTTCACTGTTGACATTGAGACTGGTGTTGTGCGGGTACTATTTAATGAAGCTGCCAGTTGAGGACCTGTGAGGCGCCTGTTTCTCAAACTAGACACTCTAATGTAGTTGTCCTCTTGCTCAGTTGTGCACCGGGGACTCCCACTCCTCTTTCTATTCTGGTTAGAGCCAGTTTGCGCTGTTCTGTGAAGGGAGTAGTACACAGCGTTGTACGAGATCTTCAGTTTCTTGGCAATTTCTCGCATATAAAAGTCTTCATTTCTCAGAACAAGAATAGACAAGACGAGTTTCAGAATAAAGTTATTTGTTTCTGGCCATTTTGAGCCTGTAATCGAACCCACAATTGCTGATGCTCCAGATACTCAACTAGTCTCAAGAAGCCAGTTTTATTGCTTCTTTAATCAGCACAACAGCTTTCAGCTGTGCTAACATAATTGCAAAAGGGTTTTCTAATGATCAATTAGCCTTTTAAAATGATAAACTTGGATTAGCAAACACAACGTGCCATTGGAACACAGGACTGATTGTTGCTGATAATGGGCCTCTGTACGCCTATGTAGATATTCCATTAAAAAAAATTCTTTTTATTTTTTTATTTCACCTTTTATTTAACCAGGTAAACCAGTTGAGAACAAGTTCTCATTTACAACTGCGACCTGGCCAAGATAAAGCAAAGCAGTGCGATTAAAAACAACAACACAGAGTTACATATGGGGTAAAACAAAACAAAGTAAAAAATACAACAGAAATAAATATATATACAGTGTGTGCAAATGTAGCAAGTTATGGAGGTAAGGCAATAAATAGGCTATAGTGCAAAATAATTACAATTAGTATTAACACTGGAATGATAGATGTGCAAGAGATGATGTGCAAATAGAGATACTGGGGTACAAATGAGCAAAATAAATAACAATATAGGGATGAGGTAGTTGGGCGGGCTAATTTCAGATGGGCTGTGTACAGGTGCAGTGATCGGTAAGGTGCTCTGACAACTGATGCTTAAAGTTAGTGAGGGAGATAAGTGTCTCCAGCTTCAGAGATTTTTGCAATTTGTTCCAGTCATTGGCAGCAGAGAACTGGAAGGAATGGCGGCCAAAGGAGGTGTTGGCTTTGGGGATGACCAGTGAGATATACCTGCTGGAGCGCAGACTACGGGTGGGTGCTGCTATGGTGACCAATGAGCTAAGATAAGGCGGGGATTTGCCTAGCAGTGATTTATAGATGGCCTGGAGCCAGTGGGTTTGGCGACGAATATGTAGTGAGGACCAGCCAACAAGAGCGTACAGGTCACAGTGGTGGGTAGTATATGGGGCTTTGGAGACAAAACGGATGGCACTGTGATAGACTACATCCAATTTGCTGAGTAGAGTGTTGGAGGCTATTTTGTAAATGACATCGCCGAAGTCAAGGATCGGTAGGATAGTCAGTTTTACGAGGGCATGTTTGGCAGCATGAGTGAATGAGGCTTTGTTGCGAAATAGGAAGCCGATTCTAGATTTAACTTTGGATTGGAGATTCTTAATGCGAGTCTGGAAGGAGAGTTTACAGTCTAACCAGACACCTAGATATTTGTAGTTGTCCACATACTCTAGGTCAGACCCGTCGAGAGTAGTGATTCTAGTCGGGTGGGCGGGTGCAAGCAGCGTTCGGTTGAAGAGCATGCATTTAGTTTTACTAGTGTTTAAGAGCAGTTGGAGGCTACTGAAGGAGTGTTGTATGGCATTGAAGCTCGTTTGGAGGTTTGTTAACACGGTGTCCAATGAAGGGCCAGGTGTATACAAAATGGTGTCAGCTGTTTCCAGCTACAATAGCCATTTCCAACATGAACAATGTCTACACTGTATTTCTGATCAATTTGATGTTATTTTAATGGACAAAAAAATTGCTTTTCTTTCGAAAACAAGGACATTTCTAAGTGACCCCAAACTTTTGAACGGTAGTGTAGCTGGTGTACACCACAAGACTATAATGTACATCTCTCTCTCGCTGTCAGGAGGAGATGTCTAAGGTGGTGTCTCGCTCTGAGGAGCTGCAGAGGCAGAACAGCCTCCTCCATGAACAGATTCAGACCATGAGCAGCAAGATAGCCGCCACCCTGCAGCACCAGACCAACGAGAGCCCTCTGAACATCTCCCTCACTGAGCAGGGCAGGTCTCAGGACCAGGTCCTCGAGATACTCAGGTAATGGTCTCTCTCCCCCGCTCTTGATCGGTCTGTCTCTTTGCAAAGCAAGAGCAAGTCTGCCATTTAAAGCCAATTTCATGCAATCACTACACTCCTACAACACCTTTTCTCTCATCATATCCTCTGTCCCCTCCCTGTCGTGCTGCAGGTTTGTGCGCCGGGAGAAGGAGGTAGCGGAGTCACGGTTCGAGGTGGCCCAGGGAGAAAGTCGTCGCCACAGGCTGAGAGTGGAGCACCTGGAGAGAGAGCTGAGAGAACTACAGGAGAGCCTTAGTGCTGAGAGAGAAAGGATGCAAGTGAGCTGGACACTATGGACAGCCAATGGTTTATGGGGGGATTTCCTGGACCCAGATTATTCCTAGACTAAAAAGCCCTTTCAATGAAGAGTGGAAAAAACACCGATTTTTGTTGTCCCCCATGATGAAATCTGATCTGTCACCACTGGGCCGATTTTGACTAAACTTGGGTGAATGATGCGTATTGCCATAGATCTGGCATTTACTAAATTTCTAATTGGTCCAAGGGGAGCGCTGTAGTAATGAACTGAAATTCCAAACTTTGAACAAACATATCTCCTGTCCCGTTTGAGCTACAGTCATGACATTGTGTACATATATGCATCTCCTCATGAGAAACAAGTTTCCCATAAGTCTCTATAACCTCCGCCCATTCACAAAAGGTGAACATTTTGAAAGGGTGTGAAGACAGGCACTGTAATTCCATGCAGATACAGTTGACAATTTATAATTGTCACTAATTGGCCCAAGGGGGGCGCTGCATCATTGGTGGCAGCAGACATGTTTACTGTTGCCTTGTTCATGAATGTTGAGGGTGTGGGTGATGACAGAAATGGCAGCTCAAATGATCATGTCACCTAAATGCTGCTTATGACCTTTAACCCCTGACCCCAGGTGACAGCGAAGACCCTGGCTCAGCACGATGAGCTGATGAAGAAGACTGAGACCATGAGTGTCCTGATGGAGACCAACAAGATGCTGAGGGAGGAGAAGGAGGGCATGGAGCAGGAGCTGCAGCTGACACAGGCTAAAGTAAGACAGCAGGTTTACTTTCTCAGGGTTAAAGCACCAACCTTTGGATTTGATATCATAACCAATATTAACATTTTTCTCTCGAAACCTTCTGTGAATTTGGTCCCAGTTTAGTTTTTAGGCCTGTTTTAGACTGAGGCCCAACTTTTTTTCTCTCTGTATTGATTGACATATATTAATCTATGTTTCTCCCTCTCCCTCTGTCAGGTGCGTAAGCTGGAGTTGGACGTGATGCCCATGCACGAGTCCAACGCTGAGCTGAGTGAGAAGAGCGGCATGCTGCAGGCAGAGAAGAGGATTCTGGAAGAGGACATCAAACGCTGGAAGGCCAGAACACAGGTTACTCTTCGACAGAAAAAATAATACCCCCAAAAAAACGCTGAAGCCTAGAGTAGACATTCTCAAAGTAATGATACCAAGCTTGAACGATGCCTTCCTTGTGACCCACAGCTTGTCAAATGTCTGAAAGCCGGTCTATTGAGTTTGGATTTGAAACATAATCTGTTCTGTATGTCCGCATAGAACCTGGTGAGCCAGCAGAAGAACACAGACTCAGAGGAGTACAAGCGTCTCCACTTCGAGAAAGAGGCTCACCTCAAACGCATCCAGCAACTCACTGAGGAGACAGGCAGGCTCAAGGCTGAGGTGGCCAGGTGAGAGTTAGCCTTGTCTATAATCCAAACTGAAATCACTGTTTCACTATTCTCTTATTACTTGGTACCAACGACCGCTAGGAAGCTGAATTACTTGATACAATAGACAAATGGGCTCCGTCTCTTGTTGTCAAATGGGAAAGCTCCACCCTCCCTCTTTTCCATCAGCGTCTCAGAGGCGTGGTAATCTCCTCAGGAGTGGAATCAACAATGGCAGTAGAAATCGCTCTGCCATTACCTGGTTGCATTATTATTATTTTTTATGTTTGCCTAATTTCAGTTTGTCAAAAGAAGTGTAGAAAATCGTATAATCTAAACCGCTGTGAAATATATTTTAAATAACCCAAAATATCCTATTTTTCAGATGTTTGAAGCTGGTGTACAAAACTGAAAGTATTAAGACTCAAAAGCGGGTCAGGGGACAGGGAGTAAAGCCAGGAAGGAGGGGGGGGAGAGAGTTGTTTGAATTCAGGCTGTTGTTGTTGCAATTCACCTAGTTCCACAAGGGGGCTGCATTCTACATGTAGATCCTAAATACCTGATCTCCCTGTAGGAGTGGTGGGTTCGTGACGTCCCTGCAGAGCCAAGTGCAGATGCTGCGTGAAGGCCTGGGGAAGGCGAGCTCTGAGCGGGATGCTCTCAGGAGGGACGTAGAGGCCAAGAACCTGGACATCCAGGAGAAGTTCTTCACCATCACTCAGGTCAGGAAGATCGGCCGCCGCTACAAGACCCAGTATGATGAGCTCAAGGTGGAGCACGACAAGGTGGGTTACTTGGTGAACCAGCTGGTGCCTTTTCTGGTTTCATAGAGTGATTTTTAAAATTGTTTTTTTTATTGATTGTCACAAAGTTGTTTCCTGAAACTCATCCTTGAATTCACTCCATCTCCAAGATTCCTCTCAATCATTTTCTCATTAAACTAATAATATCCCTACTCATCTTGTCGCTAAATAACAAATGTGCTTGTCTGGATGGGACCATGTCGGACAACTCAAAATGTCTAACCTGATGTCCTTGATTAAATAGACGTTCTATTGTGTGAATTCTGCCATGCTGTATTGAGTGTTGATGGACTGATCTCCTCTCCAGATGGTGGCAGAGGCAGCATCCACACCAGCCCAGGAGCAGGAGGCCCAGCAGGCCTCAGTCCAGGAGCTCCAGGGTCTGAGAGACTCCCTGGGACAGGCTGAGACCCGGACTAGAGAACTGGAGGGACAGCTGGACAACCTCAACAAGGTCAGAGCAGTGTTTCCCCTACACCAGTGGTCACCAATGTTTTCTGAGTAAAGATCACTTTCTGAGTCAAAATACCAGCCTAGATCTACCGCTCAGATTTTTTTTTAACATGACATAAACGTAAGCCTATGCAACATTTAACCAATTAAAAACAGTTATTTCTGTAGCAATGACGTTTGTGCAGTGGGCTATAGCCCCAACACATCATTATCACTGCATATTGGCTATGCTTGAATTACCCTGCCAATGTCCTTCTCAGACCATCTTGACATTATATTTAAAAAATGTAAGTATATGATCACACTGGTAATATATAATTTGTTGTATTACAAAGTGTTGACAGTGCTGAATAACAACTTAAAAATGAACTTACTCAAAAACAGCAGAACTTTGCTGTATTCGTTGAGTCTCTCTATCGACTTTGATGTGTGTTCAAGGCTTTTTTTTTTTTTTTTACAGTCTATGGCTCGAGGAAACAGCAGACAGGGTGATCTGATTGGCTGCAGTAGGCCTATAGGTGCACTTGATTTGCTCTCAGGGCCTGCCGGGTAGGCAAAGTTCTACCTTCAGACACATTAAATGGTTCAAAATAGGAACACTTTGCCTTCCCGGTGTTAGGGCTGCTGAATCGAGTGCACCAACAGCGCGAAACAAATAACAAAAAAAAGGAACACAAGGCTTTATCGTTGGGTTTTTTACAGAAATGTTTGGTGAACGCCTAGGAATGCCTTGAAGATCGACCGGTTGGTGACCACTGCCCTACACTATTTTCCAGGCAACATCCAGACCAATACCTCACGAGGCTTCTTCTCTCTAAGATGAGACCTAGAAACTGAGATCTTTCGTTCTCAAAATAAAGGTCTGGGCATACTGCCAAATTGCAGATACTGATAGTGAGGATTTGTTCAGTCAGTCACTTGCATGAACACAGAAATTAGTTAGTACAAAAGCACAAACATTAAACATTTCCAGCACATGCCTAACTCTTTTAGGCGGAGGGTTCATGGGATAAGCCATTTTTCTACTTACCCAGAGTCTGATGAACTCGTGGATAGCATTTTTATGTCTCTGCCTGCAGTATGCTATTGAATACTGCATTGTTGGGAAAGAGCTTGTAAGTAAGCATTTCACTGTACTGTTTTACACCTGCTGTATCCTGTGCACATGACAAATAAAGTTTGAAAGTTGAAGGAAGTTAGTTTCGAGAGCCAATGCTAACTAGCGTTATTGCATTGACTGGAAGTCTACAGGTACGCTAGCATATGCTACCATACCTGTAGACTTCCACTAAACCATGGTGTGTCCCTCTCAGGTGGTGGGTGAGCGTGAGGCAGAGGTGCGTGGGGCCGAGGAGCAGACCTCCGGGCTGCAGACAGAGCTGACCAGGTTGAGACAGGAGCTGCAGGAGAAGGCCTCCCAGGAGGACACCCTCAAACAGCAGATGTCTGAGAAGGAGGAGAAGACCAGGAAAGCCTTAGTAGGGGCCAAGCAGAAGATCAACCAGCTCATGGGTAAGAGGCCAGGCCAGGCAACCTGACTGTGGCGCAAGCTTGTGTGTTGGTTTGGGTCAGGGTGAGCTTGGCATAGAGGTAGATGTGAATGCTGATCTCGCAGATATGTTTTGACTTGTCATCTCAACCGTTTGCTGGTTGGCAGGGCAAAAAATTAACAACCGCCAAATGCGCGTAGATTTAGGTATTGGCAGGTAACAATGTCTATATCACCAGCCACGTTGGCGGGTGGTCAATTTGCAGGGCTCTACAGTGCAAGCATTACGTTTGCTTGCACTAAAATACATTTTAAATGAATTAATTAGGCCCTAATCTATGGATTTCACATGACTGGGAATACAGATATGCATCTGTTGGTCACAAATACCTTAAAAAAAAAAAAGTAGGGGCGTGGATCAGAAAACCAGTCAGTATCTGGTGTCACCACCATTTGCCTCATGCAGCACGACACATCTCCTTCACATAGAGTTGATCAGGATGTTTATTGTGACCTGTGAATGTTGTCCCACTCCTCTTCAATGGCTGTGCGAAGTTGCTGGATATTGGAACGTGCTGTCGTACACGTCGGTCCAGAGCATCCCAAAACATGCTCAATGGGTGAGAATGCAGGCGATGGAAGAACTGGAACATTTTCAGCTTCCAGGAACTGTGTACAGATCCTTGCGACGTGGGGCCGTGCATTATCATGCTGAAACATAAGGTGATGGCGGTGGATGAATGGCATGACAATGGGCCTCAGGATCTCGTCACGGTCTCTGTGCATTCAAATTGCCATTGATAAAATGCTATTGTGTTCGTTGTCCGTAGCTTATGCTTGCCCATACTATAACCCCACCGCCACCATGGGGCACCCTGTTCACAACGTTGACAACAGCAAACCGCTTGCCCACACGACGCCACACGCCATCTGCCCAGTACAGTTGAAACTGGGATTCATCCGTGAAGAGCAGTCTTCTCCAGCGTGCCAGTGGCCATCGAAGGTGAGCATTTGTTCACTGAAGTCTAATACGACGCTGAACTGCAGTCAGGTCAAGACCCTGGTGAGCGTGCAGATGAGCTTTCCTGAGACGGTTTCAGACAGTTTGTGCAGAACTTCTTTGGTTTGCAAACCCACAGTTTCATCAGCTGTCCGGGTGGCTGGTCTCCGATGATCCCACAGGTGAAGAAGCCGGATGTGGAGGTCCTGGGCTGGCGTGGTTACACATGGTCTGCGGTAGTGAGGCCAGTTGGACATACTGACAAATTCTCTAAAACGACGTTGGAGGCGGCTTGTGGTAACAGCTCTGGTGGACATTCCTGCAGTCAGCATGCCAATTGCACGCTCCCTCAACATGAGACATCTGTGGCATTGTGTTGTGTGACACAAATGCACATTTTAGAGTGGCCTTTTATTGTCCTCAGCACAAACACTTTACATGTTGCGTTTATTTTTGTTCAGTATACATTGTTTTGTTCACAAGCTCGGTTGTTTTTCAATGTTCGTTTGAATCTGCTGCTTCAACTGATAGCGAAGAGAGACTGTAGACACTGTCTACTACCAGTCACATCCCAAATCTCAAACACATACACGTGACATGACTCGAGTGGCCCCGTTGGCACGGTAATGTCCCGTCCTTAAAGGGGCAGCAGAACATTGTCTCTTCTGATATTTTGGTTACAAAACTTTGGTCACAAAATTAAATGAATGTACCATTACTTATTTTTTCTTTTTCAGAAACAATGCATGGTCTTTTTTATTGATGAATTATTATTATTATGGCAAAAATATTTTGGCTGGTAAAAAGAAATCCTGCCACAATGGCTGGTGGACTAAAGTTAATTTTAGGCCCGTCTGGGTGACAAAAACGTTTTGACCTTTCACCTCATCCCATCCTCTTCCCCAGGCTCCAAGGACCAACTGCAGAAGGAGAATGAGGAGCTGAAGCAACAGAAGGAGGAGCTGGAGGTCAGGGTCAGTGTTCTGAAGTCTCAGTACGAGGGCCGTCTGAGCCGCCAGGAGAGACACGGAGAGCAGAGGGACGAGGCTCCTGAACAGGGCCTCAGCAAGGTGAGATGGAGGGCTTAATGGAGGCATAGATTTCAATAGAGCACTCCGCTTTCTACCACACAAGCCTGGATTGCTATTCATTATGGCCGTGGTGCGAATAACACACTCTTCCACCTGTAGGCCCAGGAACAGCAGAGGGCCACAGAGCAGAGAGGACCACTGAAGACCACCCCAGCTGCAGACAGGGGCAGGTAAAGTACACACACACACACTACTCCTGCACACCACGTGCAATGATGTTTGGTGTTGCATTGCAACACCTGTTCACCTGTTGTATTTCCCCTTCCCTATAGCGCCAGTACCTCAGAGCCCCCCACTGCCAACATCAAGCCCACCCCTCTGGGGGCCCAGGGCCAGAGCAAGCCCCCTGCCAACCCCGGGAACAAGTCCACCCCCCGGGCCAGCATCCGGCCCATGATCACCCCCGCCACCGTGCCCACCCCCACTCCTACTGCTACCGTCATGCCCACCACACAGGTGGAAAACCAGGAAGGTGAGGAGTTCTGTGGAGCTAATATCATTGTCAAATCAAATAACATTACAACTGGTGTAGATGTTACCTTGAAATTCTTACTTACGAGCCCTTTCCAAATAATGCAGAGTTAAAAAGTAAGAAGATTTGGCAAAAAAGGAAATGATAACATAAATAAAATTACAATAACAAGACTATATACAAGGAGTACCGGTACCAAGTCAATGTGCATGGGTACAAGGTAATTGAGGTAATATGTACATGTAGGTAGTAGGGGTAAAAGTGATGTGAATGTTATAGCATCATTATTTGAGTATTGGTCATTTTAATGTGATAGATGGCTCAGTCTGTATTGTGGTTTGGTAGTTGAAGTGCACTTTATTACTTGAATCAGATGAGATCCATGAGGGGGAAAACTAATGCACATTTCAGACAGAAGGATAGAGAATCAGACCGTAGCCATGGTATTTCCCTGTCTGACCCCCTATTGACCCTCTGACCCCTCCAGCCATGCAGTCTTCTGAGGGCTCGCTGGAGCATGTGACCGTGTATGGCAGTGCCAGCGGTTCAGTACGGTCAACCAGCCCCAACGTTCAGACCACCAACCCAATGCTGGCGGTCCAGCAGACCCAGACCACAGCCTTCGTCCAACCAACACAGCAACAGAGCCTGCCCCACACTGAACCAGCCAATCAGGAGCAGCCCCTGGCCCCAGTCGTCATTGAAGCTGCACCCAGCTCGCAAGTGGAGAGGCCATCGACGTCCACAGCTGTGTTTGGGACAGGTAGGAGACGGGATTGAATCTAACCTGGGGTTTCTATAGATTTGGGGTATAGTAGCTTTGTCTAACTAAGCTCAAGGGTTGGCAATGTACTCACTGTATTACCACTGGCCCTCTAATATTGAATGAAATATGCATATCCACCAAGTGAAGTTAGAAATGTGACTTGTCCAACCTTTCAGTTTCAGCCACCCCAGGGACATCCTCTATGTCCAAGAGACCTCGTGAGGAGGAGCAGGACACCTCTACGGTGACTGACACAGACACCCCCCAGGAGGACCCCTCTGAACCCCCCATCCCCAAGAAGCTACGCATCATGCAGAGGGTCGACCCAGAGGAGCCAGAGGCCCAGGAGGTGGTGCTGGCTGAGAGCAGGACAGTGTTGGCCCCAGAGACCAGCCAGGTGAGACTGTGTGTGTACGCATGCGTGTACCCACCCTATGTCTAGAGGCTGATGGGATGGTCTTTCTGGTTTGCGTGTAACCATGTGTGTCTATATCAGCAGGTGGTGGTGGAGTACCCAGTACTAGAAGAGGCTGATGCGGGGACAGCGTCTCAGTCTGTCCCCGTAGTGCTACTCCTGTCCCAGCCCACAGAGGTCACATTCTCATACGACTCCCCCGATGAATCGCCTCAGCACGACGTCATCGTCATAGTGACTGACTCGGAGAGCGAGGATGAACAGGAGGATGAGGAGGAAGAGGAACAGGTATGGACTGAGGGAAATATTTTAGGGGCCAGACACTTTACTCCCTCAAGTCCTAGCAGAAATGTTGAAGATGAAAAATCTTGCCTAAAATTATTTTAGAAATGTCAAATTTACATTTTATTAATTTAGCAGACGCTCTTATCCAGCGCGATTTACTGTAGTGAGTACATACATTTCATATTTTTCTAAACTTTTTTTTGTACTGGTCCTCCGTGGGAATTGAACCCGCAACCCTGCCGTTTCAAGCGGCATGCTCTACCAACTGAGCCAAACTCAATTAGAAAGGATGAAAAGGTTGATGTGAAGCCCATACTCATAAAGATGTTAATTTCAACATTGACAGTGCTGGATTATGAGACCTTTTGGTAACACTTTACTTGACACCCAGCCTCATAACATGGTCATAACCATGTCATGTCATAACAGCGGACATAACTGGTCATAACCATGTCATAACAGCGGACATAACTGGTCATAACCATGTCATAACAGCGGACATAACTGGTCATAACCATGTCATAACAGCGGACATAACTGGTCATAACCATGTCATATGTCATAACAGTGGACATAACTGGTCATAACACTGTCATGACACATATTTAGACCTGTTGTGACATATATTGCGTTATTTGATGGCTGCTTATGACAGAGTGTAAAAACCCACAAAACCTACCACCCAATGAAAAACATTCCATTACACCATAGCCTATGTGTTATCAGTATGTTTATGTTGTATAACATATATATTTTTTGGACCAATTGTAATTGCGTACACATTGATGTCAGACATGCACCTACCCCAATGCTCTGTTGCTGATGACTGAGATGAATGCAGGACCAGATTTCAGGAGCAGGTCAAGACGTCCTATTTTCTACTGATACAGTATAAGGACATGTTCGTGATGGGCCTATCTGATTATGATGGTCATAATGCTTCTTGACAGTGTCGTAAAGTGTATTTTCTTAGTCCAAGTAAAGTGACACAGGATGGTCATAATGATTCATGACAGTGTCAAAGTGTATTTTCAACAAGTTATTTAAATGTATGATGAAAAAACATGACTGTAAAACTTATTGGCAGGGAAAAAAACTAATTTGAATAAATGTGGGTTTTGACACTTATGTAGGTGTCATAACTAGCCATAAAATAAAGCAATATACGTCACAACTGATGTAAATATATGGGTCATGACAGTGTTATGACACTGGGTGTCAAGTGTTACCGACCTTTTATACCTGCCTCTCTGTAGGACTATGATGAAGATGACGAGGAAGATGAGGAGGATGAAGAGATGGGAGATGAGGGAGAGGAGAGCAACGAAGGTAGCGGAGATGGCAATGAGGCATTCGAAGGCGACTACAGAGAAGTAAAATCAACACACACACTGTTACTAACCTAACTAGATCATTTCCAGTATGTTTTGTAATCCCACCCTCTAATTCTTTCCACTCTCACTCCTACCTTGGATGTTACAGCCAGCCAGCATGTTTTCCTGTGTGACCAAACAGTGTCTCAGCAGTGCTCTTGCTTCACTCTGCTACCTCATGTCTGTGTTGTGATCTTGTGGCGGTGTGTGTGGGAGGGAGGTGTTGGGGGGAACTGGAGGATTTGCAGGGGAGAGGGGTGGGTGCTTTGTGGTCAGGGTAGGAGTGCAGAAGAAAGTGGGGCAGGGAACACAGTCTCTGCCTAGCTAGCTGTAAAGTTACAAGACCTCTAAGGGAACGCCTGTACAAGGGAAATAAATAATGATCAGAATGTGTTGCTGACCGCACCAACACTGCCGGGCAGTAGGTAGTGCGTGGGAACCATCCTGTAACCACCTCCTTCCACCCTCTTTCCTCTTCTTTTCTGTCTCTCTCCCACTGTGTGTGTCCCTCCTCCCTCAAAGGGTGCTGATGTGACAGACCCAGGCACGGAGACGGAGGAGGGTCTAGGAGCATCGGACTCCACTCAGCGCCCGGCCGACTCCCAGACACACAGCTGTAAGATGATGGAAACTCTGTCACACACTGTTGTCTCGACAGTCACATATGACATATGCCTGTATTCAGACCCCTTTTTCCACATTTGTTACATTACAGCCTTTTTCTAAAATGGATTAAATAGTTTTTTTCCCTCATCAATCTAGACACAATACCCCATAATGACAAAGCAAAAACAGGTTTTTAGAAATTGTTGCAAAAATACACTGCTCAAAAAAATAAAGGGAACACTTAAACAACACAATGCAACTCCAAGTCAATCACACTTCTGTGAAATCAAACTGTCCACTTAGGAAGCAACACTGATTGACAATACATTTCACATGCTGTTGTGCAAATGGAATAGACAACAGGTGGAAATTATAGGCAATTAGCAAGACGCCCCCAATAAAGGACTGGTTTTGCAGGTCGTGACCACTGACCACTTCTCAGTTCCTATGCTTCCTGGCTGATGTTTTGGTCACTTTTGAATGCTGGCGGTGCTTTCACTCTAGTGGTAGCATGAGACGGAGTCTACAACCCACACAAGTGGCTCAGGTAGTGCAGCTCATCCAGGATGTCACATCAATGCGAGCTGTGGCAAGAAGGTTTGCTGTGTCTGTCAGCGTAGTGTCCAGAGCATGGAGGCGCTACCAGGAGACAGGCCAGTACATCAGGAGATGTGGAGGAGGCCGTAGGAGGGCAACAACCCAGCAGCAGGACTGCTACCTCCGCCTTTGTGCAAGGAGGAGCAGGAGGAGCACTGCCAGAGCCCTGCAAAATGACCTCCAGCAGGCCACAAATGTGCATGTGTCTGTTTCTGACCGTTTGAGCAGACTCCATGAGGGTGGTATGAGGGCCCGACGTCCACAGGTGGGGGTTGTGCTTACAGCCCAACACCGTGCAGGACGTTTGGCATTTGCCAGAGAACACCAAGATTGGCAAATTCGCCACTGGCGCCCTGTGCTCTTCATAGATGAAAGCAGGTTCACACTGAGCACGTGACAGACGTGACAGAGTCTGGAGACGCCGTGGAGAACGTTCTGTTGCCTGCAACATCCTCCAGCATGACCGGTTTGGCGGTGGGTCAGTCATGGTGTGGGGTGCATTTCTTTGGGGGGCCGCACAGCCCTCCATGTGCTCGCCAGAGGTAGCCTGACTGCCATTAGGTACCGAGATGAGATCCTCAGACCCCTTGTGAGACCATATGCTGGTGCGGTTGGCCCTGGGTTCCTCCTAATGCAAGACAATGCTAGACCTCATGTGGCTGGAGTGTGTCAGCAGTTCCTGCAAGAGGAAGGCATTGATGCTATGGACTGGCCCGCCCGTTTCCCAGACCTGAATCCAATTGAGCACATCTGGGACATCATGTCTCGCTCCATCCACCAACGCCACGTTGCACCACCGACTGTCCAGGAGTTGGCGGATGCTTTAGTCCAGGTCTGGGAGGAGATCCCTCAGGAGACCATCCGCCACCTCATCAGGAGCATGCCCAGGCGTTGTAGGGAGGTCATACAGGCACGTGGAGGCCACACACACTACTGAGCCTAATTTTGACTTGTTTTAAGGACATTACATCAAAGTTGGATCAGCCTGTAGTGTGGTTTTCCACTTTAATTTTGAGGGTGACTCCAAATCCAGACCTCCATGGGTTGATAAATTTGATTTCCATTGATAATTTTTGTGTGATTTTGTTGTCAGCACATTCAACTATGTAAATAAAAAAGTATTTAATAAGATTATTTCATTCATTCAGATCTAGGATGTGTTATTTTAGTGTTCCCTTAATTTTTTTGAGCAGTGTATAAAAAATATCAAACTGAAAGAAAACATTTACATAACTATTCAGACCCTTTACTCACTACTTTGTTGAAGCACCTTTGACAGCGATTACAGCCTCGAGTCTTCTTTGGTATGACGCTACAAGCTTGGCACACCTGTATTTGGGGAGTTTCTCCCATTTTATTCTCTGTAGATCCTCTCAAGCTCTGTTAGGTTGGATGGGGAGTGTCGCTGCACAGCTATTTTCAGGTCTCTCCAGAGATGTTCGATCGGGTTCGAGTCCGGGCTCTGGCTGGGCTACTCAAGGACATTCAGAGACTTGTCCTGAATCCACTCCTGCATTGTCTTGGCTGTGTGCTTAGGGTCGTTGTCCTGTTGGAAGGTGAACCTTTGTCCCAGTCGGAGGTCCTGAGCGCTCTGGAGCAGGTTTTCATTAAGGATCTCTCTGTCCCTCGATCCTGACCTGTCTCCCAGTCCCTGCCGCTGAAAAACATCCCCACAGCATGATGCTGCCACCACCATGCTTCACCGTAGGGATGGTGCCAGGTTTCCTCCAGACGTGATGCTTGGCGTTCAGGCCAAAGAGTTCAATCTTGGTTTCATCAGACCAGAGAATCTTGTTTCTCATGGTCTGAGTCCTTTAGGTACCTTTTGGCAAACTTCAAGCGGGCTGTCATGTACCTTTTATTGAGGAGTGGCTTCCGTCTGGCCACTCTACCATAAAGGCTTGGTTGGTGGAGTGCTGCAGAGATGGTTGTCCTTCTGGAAGGTTCTCCCATCTCTACAGAGGAGCTCTGTCAGAGTGACCATTGGGTTCTTGGTCACTTCTCTGACCAAGGCCCTTCTCCCCAGATTGCTCAGTTTGGCTGGGCGGCCAGCTCTAGGAAGAGTCTTGGTGGTTCCAAACTTCTTCAATTTTTAAGAATGATGGAGGCCACTGTGTTCTTAGGGACCTTCAATACTGCAGACATTTTTTGGTACCCTTCCCCAGATCTGTGCCTCGACACAATCCTGTCTCTGAGCTCTACGGACAATTCCTTCGATCATGGCTTGGTTTTTGCTTTGACAAGCACTGTCAACTGTAAGACCTTATATAGACAGGTGTGTGTCTTTCCAAATCATGTCGAATCAATTGAATTTACTAAGGTGGACTCCAATCAAGTTGTAGAAACATCTCAAGGATGATCAATGGAAACCGGATTCACCTGGGCTCAATTTCGAGTCTAATAGCAAAGGGTCTGAATACTAATGTAAATAAGGTATTTCTGTTTTTTAGTTTTAATAAATGTGCACATATTTCTAAAAACCTGTTTTCACTGTCATTATGGGGTATTGTGTGTAGATTGATGAGGGAAACATTTAATTTCATCCATTTTAGAATGAGGCTGTAACGTTACAAAATGTGGAATTGTCAAGGGGTCTGAATACTTTCCGAATGTACTGTATGTTAGTGTCTGTCCGGATTGAGAGTAATACATTTGAGTCAATCAGTTGGTAGACTAACCAAGTCAGTAGATTCACCATATCGTAAACTCATACAGACATGAGCCTATTTTACAATATTACAGCGTTGTCTGTTGGTTTATTATGATTTTGATGTAAAGGAGAACTCTCTGTCAAACTAAACCACTGTCTCCCCTCTCCTGTTTTGTCAGTCGAGGGCAGCAGCAGTATGGAAGCCTTCTCCAGTGAACCAACCAGCTCTGCTCCCGGAATGCCCTGGTCACCACGGAGGGCACCCCACCTGCTGCCCCCCCGGCTCAACATGACCCAGGAACTGGGCCCCCCCGCTCAGGTACAGGTCTGTGCTTATGACTCAATATAACCATCTAAACTGTATCTCTGTGTGTAAAACATTTTTACATTTTAGTCATTTAGCAGACGCTCTTATCCAGAGTGACTTACAAATTGGACAGTTGTATTGCTGTTTGTGTTATGGTTACATTTGTGCAGTATCAGGTTGTGGTAACCAGTAGTGTGTGTGTGTCTTACTGCGCCCCATGCGTCGCCAGTCTGTAGGCCGAGTCCCTCAGCTCAACCCTGGGATGGCCATCAGCGGAGTAAGTGACACCCTTGCATCTTAAAGGGATATAGTGTGAGATTTTTCAACCCAGTCAGATGAACCCATGAATACTATTTTTGTCTCTGCGTGCAGTTTTGAAGGAAGTTGAAGGTCGTTTTGCGAGCCATTGCTAACTAGCGTTAGCGCAATGACGAAGTCTATGGGAACAGATTGCATGCTAGCTATTCCCATAGACTTTCGGTCATTGCGCTAACGATAGTTAGCAACTTCCTTCAAACTGCAAGCAGAGACAAAGAAATGGTATCCATGAGTTCATCTGACTCTGGGGAAGTAGAAAAGGGGCTTAATTGCCAAAATCTCGCACTATCCCTTTAAACTATCTTATGTGTTGTGTTTTGTTGTCAGTGTCTGTATAAAATGATCTCCTTCCCTCCTGCAGCAGCACTACTGTGACGATGACGACAGGATGGTGCCACACCGCTCTGACGGCTTTGCAGAAGCTATCCAGTGAGTAACACACACATACTTAAACACACCAAAATCAGCAGCTAAACACCGCTAGTGAAGTTCCCATAGCTGACCCCATAGTACTAATCTCTCTCTGTGGTCCAGTTCTCCCCAGGTGGCTGGTGTTCCTCGGTTCAGGTTCGGCACCCCAGAGGACCTGATGTCCCAGACCACCTCCTCCCACTCTGACCTGGGACAGCTGGCATCACAAGGAGGTACTGGACTGTACACAGGCACACCTCATCCCTTTTCTTTTTCTCCATACCCTACCATACCCTTTTTTTTCTCAGAGACCTTTGATTTGAAGAGATCTTACTTTTGCCATGTCTATATCTCTGTATCTCAATCTCTCATTAGTGAAGTCAAAATTATTTGTTTATTGTAGGTTTGGTTCTAAAGTGTATCTGTGTATGTAGGTCTGGGGATGTATGATAGTCCTCTGTTCCTGCCAGGTCATGAGGATGAGTCTGGGGGTCGCAGTGTTCCCACCACACCCCTGCAGGTGGCTGCCCCAGGTATGGTTCACACACATTCTCTTTCAACTATCTCGACTTGAGACAATTTGAGAATTGTGACGTGTATCAGGCTATTACGTTTCATTATTGGTAATAATATTTTAACACTCCAGAATTCACTATCTCCCGCCAGTGTCCATATTCGCAGAGGGCCTGCCCTCTGACGGCACTGAACACTCCTCCCAGTCTGTTCCCATGGTAACCACCTCTACCCCGGGCCTGGCGGTGGCCGGAGGACCCAGTCCTGGGGACGAGAGGGATGATGTCTTCATGGAGCCTGAGGGAGACCGGTGAGACCAACATGCTTGAAATTGATCAAAAGTAAAGCTAGCTGAACTTGAACCACAGCAGTAGTTAATGGTGTGATCCTCCATAGTGAATGACTAACCTGTGTTGTGTATGTGTCCAGTGTGGAGGTGTCTCTGGAGCCTGTGGCGTCTCAGGCAGGGGAGATGGAGGTACCTGCCCAGCCCTCAGATGACGTAAGCCTGCCTTCTACCAGTAAGGAACCCTCCTCCAGCTATGCAGGTACTGACCCCTACATTATAACCCCTACCCATGCTCCAACCTTATATCAAACTATAAATAGGTGGAATTTACATTCTAGTGAGATTTCAGTCAATTTGACAGGCTTAATACTGTTTTTATAGGAGCTTGGTTCCGACCACCTTGGAATGAATATTTAACGGAAGGGTCCATTGTCTTTCTGACTAGTAGGCCAGATTGCTTTCTCATTTGGCTGTAGTAGCACCCAGTGTTGGAATGAGCCGTGTAACTGTGCCCCTTCTCTCACCCTCTCTACCTTAGACACTAGTAGCACTCAGCCCAAACCCTCTAGACCAGGACCCAGCCGACAGCTCCAACGCTGGACAGAGAACCGTATGAGGAGAGGTGAGATAAAACACAAACACACTTATACTGTACACAGCTCTTAATAGCACATAAAAACCATGTCCAGATCCATTGTTGATGTTGAAGCAATTTTAAGTCAGAAGATAAAACATTTAATGTAAAATTGTTACATTAGCATTGTCTTTGCATTATACATTATATAGAATGTGATTGTTTTTACATTGGTAAAGCAGACCTTTGTCTCATCAGTATGTGTCTTTTGATGGGAAACAGGTACATTGCCATCACGGGGTGTAACTGGGACTGGGAGGAGATTCGCCAGATAAACAACCAATCAGAGCTCCTGCCCCGACATAATTCCTGTCTCCATGGCGCTACAAGATTGGTCACCATGGTTCCAAAGATAACACCCGCGGTCACCATAAATCAAAATGACATATTGCGTTTTAGAATCGGTTCTAGTCATGATGGATCACCTGATCATTTCATTAAAGTTGATTAATCATATTTTTTTGTACTTAAAGTTTGTAAGCTGAGTCCTTGCTAAAGCATTGTGTTGTTGGTTTTATGAATAATAAAGTTTGCGATCTGTGAGAATAGTGTGTTTGTGTGACCCAATCTGTTTTTGATTGTCCTGGCTGTTTTTTCTCAGACTTCCTTTGGACAGTTTAAAAAGTCTTTGGCTGAGTTCTTCTGGGGAGCGGTGTTCACTGGAGGAGTAGCTATGAAAGGCCGCTCATCTCCCATATTGACGTTGTAGTATTTGGCTGAAAGACAAGAGGGGAGAGGGATGTGAGGAAAATATGGGCTCACTTGATGTCATTGCAGAGTTGACTTGTTTTGACTTGAACCATGCAAAATATATAACTGACAGAAAACCACCAACCATGTTTTGTCAGAAAAACATCACTTGTGGAAGGCCTCTTAATTGGCCACAGCAGACCCTGAGCCTCATGTTTTGTTTCTTTAGTGACAATGAACAGACGGACAGCAACACCTCCGTACTCAGAGTAAGGAAGGTTGGCTGCTGTTGACGACCTCCTAGGACGAGATCAGGACCTAACCATGCTGTACCAGCAGACCAATCATCTTTACTCCACCATCCCCTTCCTCTTGCTCCATTTAGTCAGGCAGACAATTATTTTGACCAATAAAATCAGATCTTTTTCAGATCTGATTGGTCAAAAGACCAATTAAGGAATAATAAATATCAGAATTGAGCTGCCTGTCTAAATGCAGCTTTATGATCCACATGGTGGTCTGATGTGTCAGATATGACTGTGTGTAAGGTCTAGTCTAGGAATGGATCTTTACAGCAGCCAGACCAGTGCTGGGTTTTCCTGCAAACTAGTCTTAAAAGAACAAGCTAAAGTAGCGACATTGAATTAAAATCCTCAAAGAAGGCTACAGGCTCTGATTTGGTAGAGTTATCCTACCTGTAAGATTTATGGGAAGATTGTTCCATTTGTTTTCATATTCAGTAATGGAATAAAGTTATCTTTATATACAGTGAGGGAAAAAGGTATTTGATCCCCTGCTGATTTTGTACGTTTGCCCACTGACAAAGAAATTATCAGTCTATAATTTTAATGGTAGGTTTATTTGAACAGTGAGAGACAGAATAACAACAAAATCCAGAAAAACGCATGTCAGAAATGTTATAAATTGATTTGCATTTTAATGAGGGAAATAAGTATTTAACCCCTCTGCAAAACATGACTTAGTACTTGGTGGCAAAACCCTTGTTGACAATCAGAGGTCAGACGTTTCTTGTAGTTGGCCACCAGGTTTGCACACATCTCAGGAGGGATTTTGTCCCACCCCTCTTTGCAGATCTTTTCCAAGTCATTAAGGTTTCGAGCCTGACGTTTGGCAACTCGAACCTTCAGCTCCCTCCACAGATTTTCTATGGGATTAAGGTCTGGAGACTGGCTAGGCCACTCCAGGACCTTAATGTGCTTCTTATTAAGCCACTCCTTTGTTGCCTTGGCCGTGTGTTTTGGGTCATTGTCATGCTGGAATACCCATCCACGACCCCTTTTCCATGCCCTGGCTGAGGGAAGGAGGTTCTCACCCAAGATTTGATGGTACATGGCCCCGTCCATCGTCCCTTTGATGCGGTGAAGTTGTCCTGTCCCCTTAGCAGAAAAACACCCCCAAAGCATAATGTTTCCACCTCCATGTTTGACGGTGGGGATGGTGTTCTATGGGGTCATAGGCAGCATTCCTCACCAAACACAGCGAGTTGAGTTGATGCCAAAGAGCTCCAGTTTGGTCTCATCTGACCACAACACTTTCACCCAGTTCTCCTCTGAATCATTTAGATGTTCATTGGCAAACTTCAGACGGGCATGTATATGTGCTTTCTTGAGCAGGGGGACCTTGCGGGCGCTGCAGGATTTCAGTCCTTCACGGCATAGTGTGTTACCAATTGTTTTCTTGGTGACTATGGTCCCAGCTGCCTTGATCATTGACAAGATCCTCCCGTGTAGTTCTGGGCTGATTCCTCACCGTTCTCATGATCATTGCAACTCCACGAGGTAAGATCTTGCATGGAGCCCCGGGCCAAGGGAGATTGACAGTTCGTTTGTGTTTCATCCATTTGCAAATAATCGCACCAACTGTTGTCACCTTCTCACCAAGCTGCTTGGCGATGGTCTTGTAGCCCATTCCAGCCTTGTGTAGGTCTACAATCCTGTCCCTGACATCCTTGGAGAGCTCTTTGGTCTTGGAATCTGATTTATTGATTGCTTCTGTGGACAGGTGTCTTTTATACAGGTAACAAACTGAGATTAGGAGCACTCCCTTTAAGAGTGTGCTCCTAATCTCAGCTCGTTACCTATATAAAAGACACCTGGGAGCCAGAAGTCTTTCTGATTGAGAGGGGGTGAAATACTTATTTCCCTCATTAAAATGCAAATCAATTCATAACATTTTTGACATGTGTTTTTCTGGATTTTTGTTGTTGTTATTCTGTCTCTCACTGTTCAAATAAACCTACCATTAAAATTATAGACTGATAATTTCTTTGTCAGTGGGCAAACATACAAAATCAGCAGGGGATCAAATACTTTTTTCCCTCACTGTATTACCTCAATTACCTCGAATAACCTGTACCCCCGCACATTGACTCGGTAATGGTACCCCTGAGTGGCGCAGTGGTCTAAGGCACTGCATAGCAGTGCTAACTGTGCCACTAGAGATCCTGGTTCGAATCCAGGCTCTGTCGCAGCCGGCCGCGACCGGGAGACTCATGGGCGGCGCACAATTGGCTCAGCGTCGTCCAGGGTAGGGGAGGGAATGGCCGGCAGGGATGTAGCTCAGTTGATAGAGCATGGCGTTTGCAACGCCAGGGTTGTGGGTTCGATTCCCACGGGGGGCCAGTATTAAAAAATATATATGTATTCACTAACTGTAAGTCGCTCTGGATAAGAGCGTCTGCTAAATGACTAAAATGTAAATGTAAATGTACCCCCTGTATATAGTCTCGTTATTGTGTTACTTTTTTTAACTGAAGTTTATTTAGTAAATATTTTCTTAACTCTTATTTTTCTCAAAACTGCATTGTTGGTTAAGGGCTTGTAAGTAAGCATTTCACAGTAAAGTCTACACCTGTTATATACATAACATTTGATTTGATTTGAATATGCGCATGCTCATCTATTTTCAAATGATAAAGCTATGAACATTAACTTCATATTTAAGAACACTATAACAATATGGAAGAAAATGAAACGTATTCTACAAGAACCAATATAACGCCCTAAAAACACAACCTTATGGAACAATCCTTGGATAGCTTTTCAGAATTCACCGATAAATTGGTCCACATGGAAAACTAAAGGCATAGAAACTGTAAATGACTTGATAATAAGATTTTTTTAAATTTCCATTACCGCTTTAAAAAGCAATTTTGGTTTAACCAATGTTGATATTTTCACATGCAACAATACATGCAACTTAAAAGTTTTATATCACAAAATGTGGATTTGAAATCTTTTGGAGATCAGAGAAATCTTGAGGGAATCCTTTTTGATTCAGAAAAGGATATTCATATGATAGGCAAGATATACAAAACCTTGCAGAGAGCCTATCCAACTGACAATCTCTTAGAAAAAAATATAAACTATTGGAACCAAGACTTAAAAATAACTGATATTGGCACAAGATGGAGGGAATGTTGGAACATAACTAATGAGATTACAGTTAATGAAAATGTACATTTAATCCAGTATAAATGAATGTATAGAATGTATTATACAAGAGACAAAATGCACATTCTACAGCACAACAGCAGTCATGTCTGAAGTGTAAAACGAATAACAACTCAATAATCCATGCCTTCTGGGAATGTTATAAAGTCCAAAGTTTGCTGTCAGAAGTATTACAATGTAAATGTACTTTTAATCCTTTTGTCTGCATATTTCAAGACATGGCATAGGAGGGTGCAGTGAGATACCCGATGGGTTGGACGATACTTTTCTCGTCAAACATCTTTAAAAAAAGGTATACTTAAACTGGAAATCAACCAATCCTCCGTCATTAACGCAATGGAAAGGTGAAATGATTTATTATCAAAAAATTTAAAGTGCGTGGGCTACAGAGAGAAACAAAATGGTACAGTTTGAGGCCATGTGGCATAAAGTGATGCGGCACTGGAGATGGGGGAGTGTGCTAGTGGGTCTTGGAAGGTGTGATGTAGTTGATGTTTGTATGATGCTGTCGTTTGTATGTGTATGTTATGTATTGTTTATTTTTAAAAATATATCTTAAAAAAAATACAATGATTTTGTGTCTAGGCTAAATACTTACAGCGTGAGAGGAGGTAGTAGTTGTATCCCTCAGGTTTCCTGGAGGTGGGGATGGACACGGCGGAGGTCACGGTGGAGGGGAATCCTCTCCAGGTCAGACGGATGTTGATCTCCTGTCCCAGCAGAGACACTGAGAGGAGAGACACAGTTCAGTTTAGAGACTGACGATGGTGTGATATTTGAAATGAAGAGTTTATGGTCTAGGAGTCTGATTGTTAGAGTAAAATGTCATGGACTGAATTGTGCGTCATTGCAGTCTGTCCGTTTACTTTTAGTGACTCATTAAAAAAACATTGTTGTTGTGACACTCCACTACAATCTGATTCTGCACCCACACAATCTGTGTTCTGTTTGATGTCCCTGAATGACCTGTTAACATAGTGTACCTTTTTCCCTCCTCTTTCTCAGTCTTTCATCTCCGAGTAGGATCTCTCTCTCTGTGACACATCTTTATAGATAACAAAATGTGGCTCAACTCAAATATAACCTTACCTAATATTATATGACAAGTTTTTCAGGTTTTCACCACTACCTCAGTCTGACAAAATGTTCAGTGAAAGGACTGAAAAGGTCAAAATGTAGGCGGCTCGTTACCTGCTTGTCTGGCAACGCGGTTTTGTACGGTATAAGCAGAGTAGTGGACCTTCCTGCCACATGTAGGGCTGGTGCCAGACTGGTAGGAATACTTCTGCACCAAGCCTCCTGAATAGACAATCATACAGATATCACACATGCTAACTCAGGATACTACAGATGGCATGAGCATGCTTGTTAATGTTATGCTTTACCAGAGATGGTAGAAACCTAAGTAAATCTGTTATCACTGGCTTTAGCAATAAAAAATCATCCCATGTATTTATTAAACAGAGCATATCAGGGGTTAATGAACGATGTGGAAGGAGTGAGCCTGAGTTTATTATCCCTTTTAAACCATGGCTATAATTTAACACAGTTGCTGCTAGAAATGTGTTTATTTGCAGGTATAAATGTGTTTAACATCCACTGAAGTAGCTAGCAAGTTTACTACAGTAGTTGCCTTGGTAACCAAACAAACAGATTTGCTAGTTTAGCTAACCAAACCAAAAATTGAATTCAACAATGCTAATAATAATTTCAATTTGACTTTTGCTTTCAAAAGCAGCTCAAACATAGAACATGTAAGAATGAACTATAGCCATTGAATTCTACCGCGCTGATATACCGTGCGTAATACTGAAATAATGCACGCTCTAGAATGCCCTTCAAGCCAATCAGAAACGAGTATCCAACAATGCCATGGTATAATTAAGCAATAAGGTCCGAGGGGGTGTGGTATATGGCCAATATACCATGGCTAAGTGCTGTTCTTATGCACTACGCAACGCGGAGTGCCTGGATACAGCCCTTAGCCATGGTATATTGACCATATACCACAAACCCCCGAGGTGCCTTATTGCGATTATAAAATGGTTACCAACGTCATACCCGTGGTATACGGTTTGATATACCACGGCTGTCAGCCAATCAGCATTCAGGGCTCGAACCACCCAGTTTATAATGTCACTTATAAACTGTGTGAATCGAGCCCTGAATGCTGATTGGCTGATTATTATGAGCCGTCCTCCCCTCAGCAGCCTCCACTGAAGTAGTTTGGCTATAGAGATCAGTCACCTCTCTTGAAGAAGTAGACAGACTCTTTCCTCTTGCGGTACTCAGGCACAGACAGGGCAGCCGTGATCTGACCTTGCAGCCCATTGAAGCCCACCCTGATCAGCTTGGGGTAGCCCATGTCCATCATGCCGTTCTCAAACCTCCAGTAGTTAGCACCCTGCAGCAGAGGGGACAGCACACAAATAAATAAACAATATTTTTCTGTCCATCACCTCCACTTAATGTAGTATAGAAGTCTTATAGCACACAATAGGCTTAGGATAGTCACATTTTAGGCCTATTGAACAGATGGCACTGACTTGAAGTGTGACTGAGAATGGAAATCCTGCCATTTCCTTTGGGTAGCTTATGTTTAATGTTACACAGAAGGTGTGCTGTACCTTGAAGAAGTATGTCTTGCCCTGGCAGTTGCAGCGGGTGAAGACGGTGTCGATGGGAGAAGGGACGCCCCACACGTCTGTTATCCCATGGGCAGGTCCAGGCATCCTGTTACTATCCATGACCCAGAAATAGTGTCCTACAAGGGAAGCAACACTGGTATTATGGTACTTACATCTACATCTAGTCTTAAATCACTTTTCATCCTCAATGTATCCTCTATAGCCTTCAAACTCAACCCTGGACCTCGACGCCAGTTCCACTGTATTGTTTCATTGCTCCCCTTTAATCAGGGACTGATTTAGACCTGGGACACCAGGTGTGTGCAATTCATTATCAGGTAGAACAGAAAAACAGCAGGCTCCAGACCTTGTAGGGTAAGAGTTGAATACCCCTGCTCTATAGTCTATATTAGGGGTATAAAATTGGTGTCCCAGGTATAAATCAGTCCCTGATTAAAGGGGAGCAATGAAACAATACAGTGGAACTGGCGTCGAGGTCCAGGGTTGAGTTTGAAGGCTATAGTTTTCTGTTCTACCTGATAATTAATTGCACCCACCTGGTGTCCCAGGTCTAAATCAGTCCTTCATTAGAGGGGAAGTGTGGAAATCAGCAGTGCTATGGAACTGGCTTCAAAGTCCAGATTTGAATTTAATACAGGGTGTTGTTTTATAAACTGTAGTTAACTCTCTTTACCCTCATGTCTCAATTTAGAAAATGGTTGGGGTTCTATTGGGTTTGAAAAACAATCAAACTGTCACATCTATAGAAAGCAAATAAGAGCTGAAGGACAGTCCACTCACAATATCGCTGCAGCATTCAACATTCAAAGGCAGACAGACAGGGTGCAGTCTGGGAGGGCAAACCCAACATCTGGTGTGTCTGGCACATAGACTTATATAACTATCTACACCAAGTCGTTCACGCTTTCCGTAGCCGATGTGAGTAAGACCTTTAAACAGGTCAACATTCACCAGGCAGCAGGGTCGGACGGATAACCAGGATGTGTACTCAGAGCATGCGCTGACCAACTGGCAAGTGTCTTCACTGACATTTTCGTTCAAATATTTTTTATTGAACACACACAAGAATGGTGTATAGGTATGAAAGACATGTGTACAGTTCTGATCTAAACATAAGAGAACAGACATGAACAACAAGACCCAGAGTTCTGGACACAAAACAAATATTACAAAACACGACATACAGAACAGGGACAGGTAGAAAGAAAAAGGGTAGATGTAACCCCCCCACTTATACCCCCCTTTATCCCCCCCCCATTCCACCCTATTCCCCTCCCGACTGCTCGAGTGTCGGGGCCAGCACACGCTGCCCAAAGGTAGATTACAATATGACAATTGAGAGTGCGTTAAAAAGTACAAATTCACAGCACCGACTGGTCCAGGTAAGAGAGGAAAGGCTGCCAGATTTGATCAAATGTTGATAATTTATTGTTTAGAATATATCTAATTCTTTCTAAGTGTACAGTTTTTGCCACTTCGCTGAGCCATAATTTGGTAGAGGGCGCTTCCCTCCTTTTCCAAAACAACAAGATTAATTTTTTTGCCGAAATGAGACTGTAAGAGATGAGTTGTTTTTGGGAGTTGGTTAATCCGTTTAGGGAATCGGACACTCCCAGGATTATCAGAAGCGGGTCTGGGTCTATTGAAGTCTCCAGAACTTCAGAGAGGACCCCAAATATTCCACACCAATAACCATACAGACTAGAGCATAGGGCAAAGCATTGGAGTAGTGTACCCTGCTCAGCCTGACATTTATCACACATAGGGGATGTATCAGGAAATATCCTATGCAGTTTAGTTTTGGAATAGTGTAATCTGTGTAATACCTTAAATTGTATGAGACGATGTCTGGAGTTAATGGAGCAGGTGTGGATATACTCCAAGCTATCCTCCCAGTCTGCCACCGAAATATCAGTCCCTAGTTCTTCCTCCCATTTTGCCTTAATGGCATCTGTAGAGGGTGCGCTAACAGATTGAAAAGCGTCATATAGACGAGATATCAGTTTGTCTGAGGTGGGGCATATTTTTATGCATCCGTCAAACATGAAAGGTTTAGCATTCTCAAATGTTGGGAGGTGTTTTCTAACATAGTCTCTAATTTGTAGGTATCTGAAAAAGTTACTTCTGGGAAGGTTATAAGTTTCCCTCAGCGCTTCAAAGGAAGCAAAGGTCCCTCCTATATATAAATCCCCTATGGTACTTATCCCCAACTCCCTCCATCGCTCAAAGGTGTTATCAAGGTTAGAGGGGGCAAAGGAGGGATTCCTGGCAACAGGGAGCATGAATGATATTGGTCTAAGCTCAAAGTGGACTTTAATTTGCTTCCAGATTCGGACTGTGCTATGTATAATAGGATTGTTATGGTAAAGTGACATCTCCAGATTAACAGGTGACAAAATCACGGCACCAATAGAGAAGGGGTGACACTCCTCCCGCTCCATGCTAAGCCAGCTGGATGGCGGGGTTGCGTCATCCAGCAAAAACGTAACAGCGCGGAGGTTAGCGGCCCAATAGTAAAATATAAAATTTGGGAGAGACAATCCTCCTTCCATCTTGGATTTACATAGGTGTTTTTTACCTATCCTGTGTGTTTTATAATCCCAGATGAAATGATTGATAATAGAGTCCAGTTGTTTATGAAATGATTTAGGTATGAATACTGGGATGTTCTGGTATAGGTAGAGCAGTTGTGGGAGGAAGACCATTTTAATGGCATTAATTCTTCCGAGCAGAGAAATTGGGAGAGTTCTCCAAAACTGTATGTTTGCCTTGAGATTTTGCATCAGAGAAGGGAAATTCTCTTTAAATAGTAAGGAGTATTGTTTGGTAACTACAATTCCAAGGTAGATACATTTTTCTGAAGATAACTTAACTGGAAGATGTTCTAGCCAGGAGGTGTTTTGCAACCGTATGGGCATTAATTCACTCTTGTTCCAATTTATTCTGTATCCCGAGAAGATACCAAACAAATTAATCACCTCAAGAATAGCTGGAATACTAGCTTGGGGTTCTGTTACATAGAGGAGAATATCATCTGCGTATAGGGAAATCTTATTTAGAGTATCTTTAGTATTATAGCCGTGTATTGCTGAATGAGATCTGATCGCTTGAGCGAGAGGTTCAATAATTAGGGCGAAGAGCATAGGCGACAGCGCACAACCCTGCCTTGTCCCTCTGTGAAGGTTAAATCGGGGCGACATTGATTGGTTAGTGAGTATTCTCGCACAGGGGTTCCTATATAAAAGCTGGATCCAATTTATGAACCCATCTCCAATATTACATTTCTGTAGGACCTTGAATAGATAGGGCCACTCAACTTGGTCAAAGGCCTTTTCGGCGTCAAGAGATATAACGGCAAGGTCCACGTTAGGTAACCTCTGAGAATACATAATGTTGAAGAGGCGCCTGAGATTGAAGAATGAGTTTCTATTAGGGATAAAGCCGGTCTGGTCCGAATGGACCAATTTGCCAATTAAAGTGCTAAGCCTGTTAGCCAGAGTTTTTGCTAAAATCTTTTGGTCTGTATTAAGGAGGGATATTGGTCTGTATGACCCTACCTCTTCTGGATCTTTACCCTTCTTATGTATAACTGTAATAAACGCCTCATCCAAAGTAGATGGGAGAGCTCCATCCTCATTGGCCCGAACCAACATTTTGTGCAGGTAGGGAGATAGCATGTTGCTGAATGTTTTATAGAATTCACCAGGGTATCCATCTGGGCCCGGGGTCTTGCCACTCTTTAGAGATTTAATTGTTTCTCTAATTTCTTCAACAGATATTTCCTTATTCAGGAAGTTAGAGTCTTCCTGGTTCAGGGTAGGAAGATTACAGTCCTCCAAAAAGTTTTGCATAATTAAGGGGTTAGGATCCGCTTTAGATGTATATAGAGTCTCATAAAACTGACGGAATCTGTCATTGATGTCTTTGGGGGAGGAGAGTAATTCCCCAGATGCAGATTTAACTTTGTGAATCATTCGGTCACTCACGTTTTTTCGAAGTTGTCTGGCGAGTAATTTGTGTGGTTTGTCACCAAACTCAACATATTTTTGCTTGGCATAGAGAATTCACTGACATTTTCAACCTGTCCCTGACCAAGTCTGTAATACCTACATGTTTCAAGCAGATCACCATAGTCCATGTGCCCAAGAACACCAAGGTAACCTACCTAAATGACTACCGACCCGTAGCGCTCACGTCTGTAGCCATGAAGTGCTTTGAAAGGCTGGTCATGGCTCACATCAACTCCATCATCCCAGAAACCTAGACACACTCCAATTCGTATACCGCCCCAACAGATTCACAGATGACACAATCTCTATTGCGCTCCACACTGCCCTTTACCACCTGGACGAAAGGAACACCTACGTGATAATGCTGTTCATTGACTACTCCTGAGTGGCGCAGTGGTCTAAGGCACTGCATCGCAGTGCTAACTGTGCCACTAGATCCTGGTTCGAATCCAGGCTCTGTCGCAGCCGGCCGCGACCGGGAGACTCATGGGCGGCGCACAATTGGCTCAGCGTCGTCCAGGGTAGGGGAGGGAATGGCCGGCAGGGATGTAGCTCAGTTGATAGAGCATGGCGTTTGCAACGCCAGGGTTGTGGGTTCGATTCCCACGGGGGGCCAGTATAAAAAAATAAAAAAATAAAATAATATATATTCACTAACTGTAAGTCGCTCTGGATAAGAGTGTCTGCTAAATGACAAAAAAAAAAAAAAAGACTACAGCTCAGCATTCAAAGCTCATCACTAAGCTAAGGACCCTGGGACTAAACACCTCCCTCTGCAACTGGATCCTGGACTTCCTGACGGGCCGCCCCCAGGTGGTAAGACTAGGCAACAAAACATCTGCCACGCTGATCCTCAACACGGGGGCCCCTCAGGGGTGCATGCTTAGTCCCCTCCTGTACTCCCTGTTCACCCACGACTGCATGGCCAAGCACGACTCGAACACCATTATTAAGTTTGCCGATGACACAACGGTGGTAGGCCTATAGGGAGGTGTGGTGCCAGGACAACAACCTCTCCCTCAACGTGATCAAGACAAAGGAGCTGATCGTGGACTACAGGAAAAGGAGGGCCGAGCACGCCCCCATTATCATCAAACACACCAAGACAGTCGTGAAGAGGGCACGACAACGCCTATTCCCCCTCAGGAGACTGAAAAGATTTGGCATGGGTCCTCAGATCTTCATAAGGTTATACAGCTGCACCATCGAGAGCATCCTGACTGGTTGCATCACCGCCTGGTATGGCAACAGCTCGACCTCCGACCGCAAGGCGCTACAGAGGGTAGTGCGTACGGCCCAGTATATCAGTGGGGCTAAGCTTCATGCCATTCAGGACCTCTTTACCCGGCGGTGTCAGAGGAAGGCCCTAAAAATTGCCAAAGACTCCAGCCACCCTAGTCAGACTGTTCTATCTGCTACCGCACGTCAAGCAGTACCGGAGCGCCAAGTCTAGGTCCAAAAGGCTTCTTAACAGCTTCTACCCACAAGCCATAAGACTGCTGAACAGCTAATCAAATGGCTACCTGGACTATTTGCATTGTCCCCCCTTACAGTGGGGAAAAAAAGTATTTAGTCAGCCACCAATTGTGCAAGTTCTCCCACTTAAAAAGATGAAAGAGGCCTGTAATTTCATCATAGGTACACGTCAACTATGACAGACAAATTGAGGGAAAAAAATCCAGAAAATCACATTGTAGGATTATTATTATTTTTTTTTCAATTTAAAGTTTTATTAAGTTTTCAATCAACCAACCAAACACATTCCACATTCACAGATGTGAATTAAAAAAATAAATAAAAAAAATTACAAAAGTAATAATAATAAAAACAAATTTGTTTTATATATGTATATATATATATACATACATATATATACATACATACATACATACATACATACACACAAATAATAATTATAACAACATTTTAATTATAGAACTTGCAGCAGCACTATCAAGGTTCTTATTAGCTATTTCCAGCCTTAGCTGAGATGACGAGCCAATAATTAGTTTTTAGGTTTTACAGCACCTTACACAACACGCATCTGCCCATCTCCCTGATTCCCCCATTCACTCTGTCCAATTTGAAATATAGTTGAGTAGTGGAGACCAGAGTCTATCAAACTTGGGCTGTCTCTTGTGGAGGTCATAAGTGAGCTTTTCAAGGAGGAGAAAGTCAACAATCTGGTCAATCCACATTTTAAATGTAGGAGAAGTATTAGAGGCCCACAATAGGAGAATACATTTCTTAGCAAAGTATGTAATGGTCATGAGCAAATTTTCTCTGTCAGGATCAAGAACAAAGTCCTGCTGGGCATTAAGAAGGTAGAGACACGGGGTCATATCAAACTGTACATCTAGTATTTTCTGTGCAGCAGTATGTATAGATTGCCAAAATCTGGCAATCTCTCTGCAGCTCCAAAATACATGCATATAGGTTCCACTTTCAGAGGTACATCTATTACAATTAGGAGAAATGTCTGTTTTCATTTTATGGAGTCTCAGGGGAGTGTAATAAAATTTGTACAAAAATTTGTAATTAGATTCTTTCATTTTTACATTAGTAGAGGAGCAGTATACCCTGTCGCAAACCTCCGCCCATAACTCATCACTGATAGTCAGACCAAGGTCCTTTTCCCATATTATTTTCAAAGGAGTAAAGGAGGATCCTCCTTTCTCAGAAAGGAGTCTATAGATATGGGATATTTTGCCTTTAATGGATTGTGCTGTGACAAGAAGGGTTTCAACTTCATTCAACTGAGTTCTAAACCTCCTCTTGGAAGTAAATGAGGAGATGACATGTCTAATTTGTAGATATTTAAAAAAATGGGATCTTGGCACATGGAATTCATTGCAGAGCTCTTGAAAGGATTTCAGTGTAGTGGTCTTCTGATGAAATAGGTCTGAAAAGGTCCTGATTCCTAGAGTATGCCAAAGATTAAAGTTGGCATCTCTCAGGGCTTTTGGCAAGTCTGGGTTGCCTACTATAGGCGAGTAAGAACATATTTGGGAGGAGATGCCCAAGTATTTCTTACAGTCTCTCCACGCTCGTAGGGTACTGTAAATCACAAATGTTTTGGCTATGTTGCCCACTTCACTAAAGTTATCAATGAATATAGTTGAGCTTAGTGGCAATGAACCACAAGATTGGGCTTCTATCTGGCTCCACGTTGACTCTTGTCTGTTTGTGATCCATGTTAGCATGTTGCGGATTTGGGCAGACCAGTAGTACAATTGGAGGGAGGGAAGGGCAAGACCACCCTTAGATTCAGGTTTCGATAGAGTGGAAAGCTTGATCCTAGGTTTTTTATTGCCCCATATAAATTTGGTGATGCTTTGGTTAATTGTTTTGAAAAAGGAAGCTGGGAGATAGCATGGGAGCATCTGAAATAAATAGTTCAGTCTAGGGAGGATGTTCATACGGATTACATTAATTCTTCCTACTAAGCTAATTGGGAGGGAGATCCAGGTTTGGAGGTTGTTCTTGATTTGATCCAGGAGTGGAAGATAATTCTCTTTGAAAAGCCTGTTCAGATCTGGTGTTATGAATATCCCAAGGTATTGAAACCCCTGTGTCTTCCATTGGAATGGGCATAGTGTCTTCATAGAACTGGTGAGTATAATATTGAGAGGGCAGACAGTGGATTTGTTAAAATTAATCTTATAACCTGAAAACGTGCCATACTGAGCAATTGTATCTAAGATGGGAGGAAGGGATTTCTCAGGGTTGGATATGTAGAGCAAGACATCATCCGCGTAAAGCGAAATCTTGTGCTGCAGGCCGCCTGCAGGAACACCCATAATACTTGGATTGCTCCTTATCAATTCTGCCAGAGGCTCCGCCCCCAACAGGTAGAGCAGGGGGGACAGCGAGCACCCTTGTCTTGTGCCCCGTCCCAAAGGGAATCTGTCAGAGTTCAGTCCGTTAGTAGTCACCATGGCATTTGGATGAGAGTATAGTGATTTGATCCATTTAATAAAGTTTGGGCCCATGTTGAACTTCTCTAAGACTGAGAACAGAAAGCTCCACTCCATCCTGTCGAACGCCTTCTCAGCATCCAGTGAAGCCAGCAGGACAGGGGTCTTCTGTGCGTTTACTTGATCAATAATATCAAAAAGACGGCGAATGTTATCAGAAGAGTATCTGTCTCTAATAAATCCCGTCTGGTCCGCTTTTATTATTTTGGGAAGAAGAGTGTTTAGTCTTTTGGCGAGCAATTTGGTGATTATTTTGTAGTCGAAATCCAACAAGCTTATGGGCCGGAAGGAGGAGCAGGATAGGGGATCCTTGTCTTTTTTGAGCAACACTGTAATGCGAGCTGTGTGCATTGAGTCTGGGAGAACTCCGTTTTTGCAAAAATCCTCCAGCATTGGCATGAAAATAGGGCTAAGCTGGGGCCAAAAAGCTTTGTAGAACTCTCTGGGGAATCCATCTGGGCCTGGGGACTTGTTAGGTGGCATGGAGGTAATTGCCTCCAGGATCTCCTCAGGAGTGAAGGGGGAGTTGAGATCTTCTTGGTCAGTCTCTGATAGTTTAGGTAGCGAGATTCCCTCTAGGAAGGAGTGGAGTTCTGCCTCCGTGTGTTTTCTCTCAGAGGTATATAGTTTGCAGTAAAAATCATGAAAAGCTAAATTGATCTTTTTTGGATCATATGTGACCTCATCCTCTGCTGTTCGGATAGCCATAATTGTACGCTCTGACTGCTCTTTTTTTAATTGATAAGCAAGCAATCTACTAGGCCTATTGCTATACTCATGGTATTTCTGTTTAGTAAAGAAAACTTTTTTTTTAATCTCCCGAGTATAGTCCAAATTCAGTTTGGCTTTGGCTGCTTTAAGTTGACTCCAGGAGGTGCTGTCTGGGGATTGTTTATGTACTTTTTCACAGCGTTCCAGCTCCCTCTCCAGATCTAGCCTGTGTGCTTCCATTGCTTTTTTCTTAGAGGAAGCATATGCAATTAGATGACCTCTTAGTGTGGCTTTAGCAGCGTCCCACATTGTGGCCGGAGAAACAGGAGAATCTTTGTTGTCTTGTGTGTAGTTGTCTATCCATGTAGTTACCAATGTATGGAATGCTTCGTTTGATAGCATGGAGGTGTTGAATTTCCAGCTCTTTGATCTCGGGATGTTTTTGCAGAGGTCAAAGCGGAGGTGGACAAAGGCGTGATCCGAAAGCGCTATGGGTCCGATTGTACACGTGGCTGAATTTATGAAACTCTTTGGGATAAAAATGTAATCTATACGGGAGTAGGTGTTATGGACATTAGAGTAGTATGTATAGTCCATAGCTGAGCTGTTAGTCTCTCTCCAGATATCTATCAGTCCCATCTCTTTAGTAAGAGAGTTCAACATCTTTGCAGATCTAGGATTTGTGGTGGTGATTTGAGATGATTTGTCTAGGGTTGGGTTCAGGGTACAATTAAAATCTCCGGCCAACACTCCAAAGGAGACACAATGCTCATTGAACAGAGTTATCATTTTCGACATAAAAGCAGGAGTATCTGTGTTAGGGGCGTATATGTTTAAGATAGTAATTGGTTGCCCATACAGTGACCCAGTTATCAAGATAAATCTCCCCTCCGGATCAGATATGTTTTTGTCAATTATGAATGGAACATTCTTATGGATAAGTATTGCTGTACCTCTACTGTTGGATTTGAAAGATGAGAAATACACCTGTCCCACCCAAGCTCTGCGGAGTTTGGCATGTTCAGCATCACAGAGGTGTGTCTCTTGCAATAGCGCGATGTCTGCTTTTTCCTTTTTTAGAGCACATAGTATCTTTTTCCGTTTTATTGCATGGCCTAGACCGTGGCAGTTCCATGTCAATAGATTTAAGGTACTAGTCATCGTCATCGAACAGTAATCGAACTTTAGTGCAAGTCATCTCTGGATAAAGGTGGATCGTAGTTACAGCTGCGTTCACATAAAAGGAAAATAAATGGTTTACATAAAAGAACAATCTCTGAACACCCCAGCCGAGTTCCCAAACAACTCGACATATCCCGTTGGATCTATTACCTCCCCGCTCAGTCACAATTCTGTGTTCCAACAAAAAAAAAAAGACCGGGAACAGTTAGCAACGCACAACGTCTCCCCCTCCCCACCAAAGAAATGCCTCATCCTCTCCGCCCGCATTGAGTAACTGACAACGTAGCCCTCGTCCAGACCACATTAAGAAAGGGAGAAAATAAAATCAGTAGCCCAGCCTACATACAGTAGGCCTAAGTTATAATATAGGGCCTATCCCTCTCAGCTAAAGGAACATAAATATAGATTGGACGGCTATAATGAAATTTAGCAGGGCGGAGGGTCTTTGGATATCGGCTATATGTTGTCTTACCTCCTTTAGTAATAACAGTAATCGCATTAAGTCAATGGTCCATTTCTCATTGACCGGGGTTGTCTTTCAAAAAACGTTTTGCCTCTTCGGGAGTTTTGAAGTGTCGCAGGGCTCCTTGGTGAAGAATCCTGAGCTCGTTTGGGTATTTGAATCCCCTAAAGATGCCTCGGTCAATGGAGCATTTCTTCACCTCGTCAAACTCTCGGCGCTTTCGGCGTATTCCAGCTGACAGGTCCTGGAGTAAGGTGAGTTTGGCGTTTCCCACTGTGATGGTGTTGGTTTTCGCCGCCTGTAGGACTCGTTCCTTGTCGGTGAATCTCAGGAAACGTATGGTGATTGGGCGCGGTGGTTGTCTGGCTGCTGGTGGGGGCCTCAGTGCTCGGTGAGCTCTCTCGAGTTCTATGGGTCTGTCGGTGGACAGGTGGAGCCACTCGGGAAGTTTGTCTTGCAGGTAGCGGATCAGTGGCATGTTTCCCTCTTCTTTTTCGCCCAGATTTAATAGAACACAATTATTCCTTCGCCCCCTGTTTTCCAGGTCCTCTGTTTTCTCTTCCAGCTGCTCTATTTTTTTTTTAGCATATGCTATTGTTTCCATGGCGTCTGTCAATAAGTTTTCCGTGGATAGGATTCGCCCCTCTGCCTCGTCCAGGCGCCCCGCGTTTATGGTTATCTTGTTGTTTATGTCAGGCAAGGCATTTTCCAGGATTGTCACCTTTGCCACCTATCGCACTGAGCTGGGCGTTAATGGCATCTAGTTTAGTGTTGAGTTCTGTACGTTGGGATCTCAGCTCAGAAAAGATGTCTTCGACAGAGTGCGAGGTTGGCATTCGTTGGGCCTCGGGGGGGGACGGGTCCTCTTTCTCCTGGCTAATGGCGCTAGCTTTTTCTGAAGCTAGCTGCTTCTTGGAGGCTTTTTCCGTCGCTAGTGCTCGAGTCCGGGTAAAAATTTCCCCTGTAGTGTTGCCTTTTGAAGCCGCCATGACTTTTTGACTAAAGCTAAATGAGTTTAAACTTGAAGTGGAGGTAAGATTTAGGAATTGAAAACTACTTGTGCGGAGCTCCTAGTTCATGCGGCCATCTCGTTCAAGGGTCACCCATTGTAGGATTTTTAATGAATTTATTTGCAAATTGTGGTGGAAAATAAGTATTTGGTCACCTACAAACAAGCAAGATTTCTGGCTCTCACCGACCTGTAACTCCTTCTTTAAGAGGCTCCTCTGTCCTCCACTCGTTACCTGTATTAATGGCACCTGTTTGGACTTGTTATCAGTATAAAAGACACCTGTCCACAACCTCAAACAGTCACACTCCAAACTCCACTATGGCCAAGACCAAATAGCTGTCAAAGGACACCAGAAACACAATTGTATACCTGCACCAGGCTGGGAAGACTGAATCTGCAATAGGTAAGCAGCTTGGTTTGAAGAAATCAACTGTGGGAGCAATTATTAGGAAATGGAAGACATACAAGACCACTGATAATCTCCCTCGATCTGGGGCTCCACGTAAGATCTCACCCCGTGGGGTCAAAATGATCACAAGAACGGTGAGCAAAAATCCCAGAACCACACGGGGGGACCTAGTGAATGGCCTGCAGAGAGCTGGGACCAAAGTAACAAAGCCTACCATCAGTAACACACTACGCCGCCAGGGACTCAAATCCTGCAGTGCCAGATGTATCCCCCTGCTTAAGCCAGTACATGTCCAGGCCCGTCTGAGTTGTGTGGTCCTCTGTAGCTCAGCTGGTAGAGCACGGCGCTTGTAACGCTAAGGTAGTGGGTTCGATCCCCGGGACCACCCATACACAAAAATGTATGCACGCATGACTGTAAGTCGCTTTGGATAAAAGCGTCTGCTAAATGGCATATTATTATTATTATTATTATTAAGTTTGCTAGAGTGCATTTGGATGATCCAGAAGAGGATTGGGAGAATGTCATATGGTCAGATGAAACCAAAATATAACTTTTTGGTAAAAACTCAACTCGTCGTGTTTGGAGGACAAAGAATGCTGAGTTGCATCCAAAGAACACCATACCTACTGTGAAGCATGGGGGTGGAAACATCATGCTTTGGGGCTGTTTTTCTGCAAAGGGACCAGGACGACTGATCCGTGTAAAGGAAAGAATGAATGGGGCCACGTATCGTGAGATTTTTAGTGAAAACCTCCTTCCTCAGCAAGGGCATTGAAGATGAAACGTGGCTGGGTCTTTCAGCATGACAATGATCCCAAACACACCGCCCGGGCAACGAAGGAGTGGCTTCGTAAGAAGCATTTCAAGGTCCTGGAGTGGCCTAGCCAGTCTCCAGATCTCAACCCCATATAAAATCTTTGGAGGGAGTTGAAAGTCCGTGTTGCCCAGCGATAGCCCCAAAACATCACTGCTCTAGAGGAGATCTGCATGGAGGAATGGGCCAAAATACCAGCAACAGTGTGTGAAAACCTTGTGAAGACTTACAGAAAACGTTTGACCTGTGTCATTGCCAACAAAGGGTATATAACAAAGTATTGAGAAACTTTTGTTATTGACCAAATACTTATTTTCCACCATAATTTGCAAATAAATTAATTAAAAATCCTAAAATGTGATTTTCTGGATTTTTTTTTCTCATTTTGTCTGTCATAGTTGACGTGTACCTATGATGAAAATTACAGGCCTCTCTCATCTTTTTAAGTGGGAGAACTTGCACAATTGGTGGCTGACTAAATACTTTTTTTCCCCACTGTATATATACAGCTCTGGAAAAAATTAAGAGACCACTGCAAATGTTTCTTAAATCAGCATCTCTACATGTATGACAGCCATTCCATTCCAGTGTCTGTTGAATTCCAACACAGGCACACCTCATTCTACTAAATTAGTTACTGATTAGGTGATCACATGAACCAAATCTTATTTAACAAGGGAAAATGTATAAAAACCTCTGCTGTGGTCATCACTATCCTCTTGCAATAGGACCAGCTGGATGGCAAAAACAGTGCTAATAGTACCTCAAAAGTAATATTAATCAAAAAATAACTATTGACCATGCCAAAAGAGTTGAAAAGGAAAGTTTTGAGTGAGGAAAAGAAGGGTTCCATTCTGGCTTTACTGGCAGAGGGATACAGTGAGCGTCAGGTTGCTTCCATCCTTAAAATTTCAAAGACGGCGGTTCATAAGAACAAGGTCAAGCAGCAGACATTGGGGACAACAAAGCTACAGACCGGCAGAGGGCGAAAAATACTCTCTACTGACCGGGATGACTGCCAACTCATTCGGATGTCACTCAACAACCGTAGGATGACATCAAGTGACCTACAAAAATAATGGCAAACGGCAGCTGGGGTGAAGTGCATGGCAAGGACGGTTCGAAACAGGCTCCTAGGGGCAGGGCTGAAGTTGTGCAAAGCTAGAAAAAAGCCCTTCATCAATGAGAAGCAAAGAAGAGCCAGGCTGAGATTTGCAAAAGACCATAAGGATTGGACCGTAGAGGACTGGAGTAAGGTCAGCTTCTCTGATGAGTCCAATTTTGAGCTTTGCCCAATACCTGGTCGTCTAATGGTTAGACGGAGACCTGGAGAGGCCTACAAGCCACAGTGTCTCGCACCCAGTGTGAAATTTGGTGGAGGATCGGTGTTGATCTGGGGGTGCTTCAGCTAGGCTGGAATCGGGCAGATGTGTCTTTGTGAAGGACGCATGAATCAAGCCACGTACAAGGTTGTCCTGGAAGAAAACTTGCTTCCTTTTGCTCTGACATTGTTCCCCAACTCTGAGGATTGGTTTTTCCAGCAGGACAATGCACCATGCCACACAGCCAGGTCAATCAAGGTGTGGATGGAGGACCACCAGATCAAGACCCTGTCATGGCCAGCCCAATCTCCAGACCTGAACCTCATTGAAAACTTCTGGAATGTGATCAAGAGGAAGATGGATGGTCACAAGCCATCAAAGAAAGCCGAGCTGCTTGAATCTTTGCGCCAGGAGTGGCATAAAGTCACCCAGCATGTGGTGGAGAGCATGCCAAGAAGCATGAAAGCTGTGATAAAAAATTAGTGTTATTCCACCACATATTGATTTCTGAACTCTTCCTAAGTTAAAACATTACTATTGTGTTGTTTAAAAATTATCATGAACTTATTTTCTTTGCATTATTCGAGGTCTGACAACACTGCATCTTTTCTGTTATTTTGACCAGTTGTCATTTTCTGCAAATAAATGCTCTAAATGACAATATTATTATTTGGAATTTGGGAGAAATGTTGTCAGTAGTTTATAGAATAAAACAAAAATGTTATTTTTACCCAAACACATACCTATAAATAGTAAAACCAGAGAAACTGATCATTTTGCAGTGGTCTCTTAATTTTTTCCGCAGCTGTTTATATACAGTGGGGAAAAAAAGTATTTAGTCAGCCACCAATTGTGCAAGTTCTCCCACTTAAAAAGATGAGAGAGGCCTGTAATTTTCATCATAGGTACACGTCAACTATGACAGACAAATTGAGGAAAAAATATCCAGAAAATCACATTGAATTTATTTGCAAATTATGGTGGAAAATAAGTATTTGGTCACCTACAAACAAGCAAGATTTCTGGCTCTCACAGACCTGTAACTTCTTCTTTAAGAGGCTCCTCTGTCCTCCACTCTTTACCTGTATTAATGGCACCTGTTTGAACTTGTTATCAGTATAAAAGACACCTGTCCACAACCTCAAACAGTCACACTCCCAACTCCACTATGGCCAAGACCAAAGAGCTGTCAAAGGACACCAGAAACACAATTGTAGACCTGCACCAGGCTGGGAAGACTGAATCTGCAATAGGTAAGCAGCTTGGTTTGAAGAAATCAACTGTGGGAGCAATTATTAGGAAATGGAAGACATACAAGACCACTGATAATCTCCCTCGATCTGGGGCTCCGTAGGGTCAAAATGATCACAAGAACGGTGAGCAAAAATCCCAGAACCACACGGGGAGACCTAGTGAATGACCTGCAGAGAGCTGGGACCAAAGTAACAAAGCCTACCATCAGTAACACACTACGCTGCCAGGGACTCAAATCCTGCAGTGCCAGACGTGTCCCCCTGCTTAAGCCAGTACATGTCCAGGCCCGTCTGAAGTTTGCTAGAGTGCATTTGGATGATCCAGAAGAGGATTGGGAGAATGTCATATGGTCAGATGTGGAGGACAAAATGCTGAGTTGCATCCAAAGAACACCATACCTACTGTGAAGCATGGGGGTGGAAACATCATGCTTTGGGGCTGTTTTTCTGCAAAGGGACCAGGACGACTGATCCGTGTAAAGGAAAGAATGAATGGGCCATGTATTGTGAGATGTTGAGTGAAAACCTCCTTCCATCAGCAAGGGCCTTGAAGATGAAACGTAACTGGGTCTTTCAGCATGACAATGATCCCAAACACACCGCCCGGGCAACGAAGGAGTGGCTTCGTAAGAAGCATTTCAAGGTCCTGGAGTGGCCTAGCCAGTTTCCAGATCTCAACCCCATAGAAAATCTTTGGAGGGAGTTGAAAGTCCGTGTTGCCCAGCGACAGCCCCAAAACATCACTGCTCTTGAGGAGATCTGCATGGAGGAATGGGCCAAAATACCAGCAACAGTGTGTGAAAACCTTGTGAAGACTTACAGAAAACGTTTGACCTGTGTCATTGCCAACAAAGGGTATATAACAAAGTATTGAGAAACTTTTGTTATTGACCAAATACTTATTTTCCACCATAATTTGCAAATAAATTCATAAAAAATCCTACAATGTGATTTTCTGGATTATTTTTTCTCATTTTGTCTGTCATAGTTTACGTGTACCTATGATGAAAATTACAGGCCTCTCATATTTTTAAGTGGGAGAACTTGCACAATTGGTGGCTGACTAAATACTTTTTTCCCCCACTGTATATATATATATATTTTTTTTTTAATTACGCTGCTGCTACTCGCTGTTTATTATCTATGCATAGTCATTTTACCCCCTGTATATAGCCTCGTTATTGTTATTTTATTTTAAAAAATTCTTAAAACTGCATTGTTGGTTACGGTCTTCGGCAAATGTGACAAATAAAATGTGATTTGATTTTGATTTGATTTGGTCTGGCACTGACCTCTGAAAACCACTACGGTCCCGTTCCTCAGCGTAGTGATCGCGCCGACAGGACGACCGCTGCAGATGTTGGTGTCATTGTGTTCATCTGGAGGAAAAAGCCACATTTAAAAGGAGCCACATGTGAGGACTAATAAGAAAAACAACATGGAGAACGTGTTAAGTGAATCAGGACCATTTCTCCCAAGAACTGTTACTGCACAGCACACACTACTTAATGTCAACTGTTTGTTTGCTCTGTGAAGGAGTACTTTTTTCCAAACCACAGAAACTGCTGGACAGACTTGTTAGGCTCTGGGAAAACTGTCACATTTGACAGTTAATATAGTGCAGCTACACTTGGCAGGAGGAAGCTATTTTCATCCAAGAGAAGTAATAAAACTCAGTGCTACCTATAAGAAAAGTAGAGGCTGGCGAATCTACCCAGTAATAGCTTTTACCATTGGTAATTAGTGCTCTACCACTTTGATTGAATTTCTTTGCAATATAATTAAAGTAAGGCAAAGCAAGGTCCAACATGGTTAAGCTTACCTGCTTGGTAGTCCCTGGGGTTGTCTGTGCCCAGAGCTTGGTTGATATCCGTGAAGGTGCTTGGCCGTGTGGATTTGGGCTTGGGTTTCTCTGTGGGTTTACTGGGCTTGGTTTTCTCTGTGTGTTTGTTTTGGGTGGGTTTGGTGGTGGGGATAGGAGTGAGCTTCATGGAGTTGCTGGTGGTCTCCTCTGGTGCTGCCTCATCTCCTTCCTCTTGTCCCGCTGGGTCTGTGGTGGGACGCGTAGCCAGATCTCCAGTCTGGGGGACACTGTTGTCATTAAAACTATCTGGGGTGTCCCCTCTACCAGGTTTAGACTCAGAACCACTCTCAGACGCTGGTGGCTCAGAGGCCACATTGGGATCCTGTGGGTCTGAGGGGGTGGTTGTTGGGGCATCCTCCTTGCGGCTGTCCTGATCTGAGCTTGGGGTAGCTCCTTCAGGGGCACTGGGTGTCTGGTCAGGCTTGGTGGAGGGGGTGGTGCTGTCTGGAGAGGCAGGGGTAGTCTCAGGATCCTCTGGGGCTGAGGGTGTGCCCTGTGTGGGGCTGGTAGAAACTGGGATGGAAGCCGGGTCAAAGGCTGGCGTGGAGGCTGGGGTGGTGGCAGCATTCTCTAAGTTTGAGGGTGTGGGTTCGGATTCCTCTGGCAGTGTGTTCTCAGATTCTGCCTCCTGACCTTCAGGGTCCAATTCACTCTGTCCTTCAGGTAGGAGTTCAGGGGTGTCCTCTGTAGGAGTAGGCCCAGGCTGGGGCTCTGAGCTCGGAGAGGCCTGGTCGGAGGGCTGGAGGGCGACTGGGGAGGCGGGGGTGGGCTCAGAGGAGGATCCAGGGGGAGTTGGGTCGGCTGCAGACGGGCTGCTGCTGGAATCAGGCTGTCCCTCAGGATCACTGGAGTCTGGAAAACATGAGATTTGGGTCAGTGTTAGATTTGATTTGAATCCAGATGACTCAAAGTAGATTGTGAAACATCTTGTCAAATGCAATTTCTAGGAACAGTGAGATAGGACTATCTCATTGATGTTGGTATGTGAGAGATGGCTTGGCTATCATTTCCCGCTCTGTGCCCAGGTATAATGGTATACATATCAACTGTAAGCTCCTAACAGCACAATTAATTTCCCTGTTAGGACAATAAAGATAGAATTTAATTTGTTACCTGTTGCCTCAGTGGGGGTCTCGTTGGCTGGTTCGGCAGTGGAGGGGTTGGGGTTGGCTGCTGGTGGAGTCCCTTCTGAGCCTGGTGTTGCCTCTGTAGCCAATTCCTCAGGGAAGGGTGTGTAGTCCCCCTTTAAAATGGCTTCCTTCTCAGGGTCATCCTCTATATCTGTGGTTGGGGGGGTAGTGTCCAGCGAGGGTTCTAAGGGGTCTGAAGAGGCTGGCTCAGTCGGAGAGAGCTCTGACCCGCTTGTGCTCTCTGGGGCAGGGGTTGCTTCAGGGTCATCTGGGTTAGGAGTTACCTCTGGATCCACCAGACCAGCTTCAGGGTCCTCTGAGTTAGGGCTTGCCTCTGGATCCTCTGACCCAGTATCAGGAGAGGGAACAGGAAGATCTGGCCAGGTCTCACCCTTCACATCTGTGGAAGGGAATAAGAGCAAAATGTATGTAAAATCATTACATCTGGAAATGAATTGAATAGTTTATTGAAATAACTGTATAATTCATTTCCTGGAGTTGAGTTATATGGGGCATATGTAATTATTATACAACTCTATCTGAGATGTTCTTGATGTTCTAGGTCATCCTGGCATGTCTTGAACCATACGGCCCACCGTATCAGCTATGGACAACGAACACAATTGCATTTTATCGATGGCAATTTGAATGCACAGATACCGTGGCGAGATCCTGAGGCCCATTGTCGTGCCATTAATTTGCCGCCATCACCTCATGTTTCAGTATGAGAATACACGGCCCCATGTCGCAAGGATCTGTACACAATTCCTGGAAGCTGAAAATGTCCCAGATCTTCCATGGCCTGCATACTTATCAGACATGTCACCCATTGAGTATGTTTGGGATGCTCTGGATCGACGTGTACGACAGCGTGTTCCAGTTTCCACCAATATCCAGCAACTTCGCTCAGCCATTGAAAAGGAGTGGGACAACATTCCACAGGCCACAATCAACAGCCTGATCAACTCTATGCGAAGGAGATGTGTCACGCTGCATGAGGCAAATAGTGGTCACAGCAGATACTAACTGGTTTTCTATTTAGTCTGCCAATAAGAATGCAGTGATTGACAGTCAAAAGCCTTGACCAGGTCGATGAAGCCGACTGCACAGTCCTGTCTTATCAATCGCGGTTATTATATCGTTTAGGACCTTGAGCGTGGCTGAGGTGCACCCATGACCAGCTCGGAAACCAGATTGCATAGCGGAGAAGGTACGGTGGGATTCGAAGTGGTCGGTGATCTGTTTGTTAACTTGGCCTTCAAATACTTTCGAAAGGCAGGGTAGGATGGATATAGGTCTGTAACAGTTTGGATCTAGAGTGTCACCCCCTTTGAAGAGGGGGATGACCGCGGCAGCTTTCCAATCTCTGGGGATCTCAGATGATACGAAAGAGAAGTTGAACAGGCTAGTAATAGGGGTTGCTACAACTTCGGCGGCTAATTTTAGAAAGAAAGGGTCCAGATTGTCTAGCCCAGTTGATTTGTAGGGGTCCTGATTTTGCAGCTCTTTCAGAACAACAGCTATCTGAATTTGGATGAAGGAGAAGTGGGGGGGGGCATGGGCAAGTTGCAGCGGAGGGTGCAGAGCTGGTGGCCAGGGTAGGGGTAGCCAGGTGGAAAGCATGGCCAGCCGTAGCAAAATGCTTATAGAAATTCTCGATTATCGTAGATTTATCGGTAGTGACAGTGTTTCCTAGCCTCAGTGCAGTGGGTAGCTGGGAGGAGGTGCTTTTATTCTCCATGGCCTTTACAGTGCCCCAAAACTTTTTGGAGTTAGTGCTACAGGATGCAAATTTCTGTTTGAAAAAGCTAGCCTTTGCTTTCCTAACTAATTGTGTATATTGGTTCCTGACTTCCCTGAAAAGTTGCATATCGCGGGGGCTGTTCGATGCTAATGCAGTACGCCACAGGATGTTTTTGTGCTGGTCAAGGGCAGTCAAGTCTGGGGTGAACCAGGGGCTATATCTGTTCTTAGTTCTGAATTTTTTGAATGGGGCATGCTTATTTAAGATGGAGAGGAAAGCACTTTTGAAGAACATCCAGGCATCCTCTACTGACGGAATGAGGTCAATATCCATCCAGGATACGCGGGCCAGGTCAATTAGAAAGGCCTGCTCGCTAAAGTGTTTTAGGGAGCATTTGACAGTGATGAGGGGTGGTCGTTTGACCGCAGATCCATTACGGACGCAGGCAATGAGGCAGTGATCGCTGAGATCCTGGTTGAAAACAGTGGAGGTGTATTTAGAGGGTAAATTAGTCAGGATGATATCTATGAGGGTGCCTATGTTTACGGATTTAGGGTTGTACCTGGTAGGTTCCTTGATAATTTGTGTGAGATTGAGGGCATCTAGTTTAGATTGTAGGACGGCCGGGGTGTTATGCATATCCCAGTTTAGGTCACCAAGCAGTACGAACTCTGAGGATAGATGGGAGTAAACAATTCACATATGGTGTCCAGGGCACAACTAGGGGCTGAGGGGGGTCTGTAGCAAGCGGCAAAAGTGAGAGACTTATTTCTGGAAAGGTGGATTTTTAGAAGTAGAAGCTCAAACTGTTTGGGTACAGACCTGGATAGTATGATAGAGCTCTGCATGCTCTCTCTACAGTAGATTGCAACTCCGCCCCCTTTGGCAGTTCTATCTAGATGGAAAATGTTGTTGTTGGGGATGGAAATGTCTGAATTTTTGGTGGCCTCCCTAAGCCAGGATTCAGACACTGCTAGAACATCAGGGTTGGCAGAGTGTGCTAAAGCAGTGAATAACTCAAACTTGTGGAGGAGGCTTCTGATGTTAACATGCAAGAAACCAAGGCTTTTACGGTTACAGAAGTCAACAACTGATAGCGCCTGGGGAGTAGGAGTGATACTGGGGGTTACAGGGCCTGGGTTAACCTCTACATCACCAGAGGAACAGAGGAGGAATAGAATAAGTATATGGCTAAAGGCTTTAAGAACTGGTCTTCTAGTGCGTTGGGTACAGAGTACATAAATGGGGCAGATTTCCGGGCGTTGTAGAATAGATTCAGGGCATTATGTACAGACAAGGATATGGAAGGATATGAGTACAGTGGAGGTACACCTAAGCATTGGGTAACGATGAAAGAGATAGCATCACTGGAGGTACCGATTGAGCCGGTCTCCGCGTGTATGGGGGGTGGGATAAAGAAGCTATCTGAGGCAGGTTGAGCGGGACTGGGGGCTTTACAGTGAAATAGTACAATAACAACTAACCCAAACAGCAATAGGCTAGGCATATTGACATGGGAGAGAGGCATAACGCAATCACAGGTGTTATTCGAGAGGGCTAAGACAACAACTTGTAATGACGACGAAAGTTTGGGCTGAGGCTAAACAGATAAACAGGATGGGGTACCGTGTAAAGGAACAGTCCAGCGGGCATCAGATGTGTAGCTGAGTGATCATAAGGTCCAGTGAACAGCAATAGGTAAGTCCGGGAGCAGTTTGTAGGCTGCTACAGCACAGGCGAGCAGGAGGCACGGCTGTTGATTGTGCGTGCTAGCGGGCCGGTGCTAGCAGATGGATCTTCGTGGTCGTCACAACGGGAAGCCTGTTGAAACCACATCAGACGATTACGTCGGCAGACAGGTCGTGATGGATCGGCGGGGCTCCGTGGCGACACTAGGCGGTCCCGTCCGGTTGACAGCCGGGAGATGGGCTCGAGGCTAGCTCAAGGCTAACTGGTGCTAGCTTTGGAACAAGTGGTGATCCATTCGGTTGCAGCTAGCTAGTTGTGATGATCCGGTGTTAAGGTCCAGTGATTCAGTGATTCCGGCAGAAAATCCTAAATGCTCTGAGTCGATGTCATGTGAAATCCATAGATTAAGGCCTAATTAATTGATTTCAATTGATTGATTTCCTTATATGAACGCTAACTCAGTAAAATCATTGCAATTGTTGCATGTTGCGTTTATATTTTTGTTCAGTGTATAATGACATTATTTCCCCATGTTTCTCTTGGCAGGTTTGGCCGCGACAGACACAGAGCTCCTTGCTACATCTGGGGAGACTTGGCCTCCGGGCTCCGGCTCAAGTCACAGCTTGAGAGAGCTGCAGCAGTGTGACAGCCTATCCAAAACATCCGGGAGTCACACTCTCTACCATGTGCTTTATTGGTCAAGAAAAGTTAAAAAGATCTGTGTTTTTCGTTAGACAATATTACACTATTATTACAGGGAATGTTTTGACTTTGGTGTTCGAAGATGTTGGGCTGAGTGAATACTGGTGAATATTCCATTTTCATTCTTATTTAAGGCTAAACTGTTGGTTGTCCATCTCCTCAGTAAGGTTGTTTTGAAGGTACTGACCTTCACTTAGTTCCTCCTGTGGATTGGGAGTCATCTCTGGCTCCTCAGTTGGTTGGATCTGGGGAGGCTCTGGTTCTGGCTCTGGTGTGTCAATCAAGTACTAAATGAGTCAAAGTATCCAAAAGCAACTACTTTTCCTATAATAACTATCTAAAATCTATTGTTTATAATAACTATTGCTTTATGAAATATACCTTTTGGTTTGTTATCGAATACGTTATCGCATGAGCTAGTCTTCAGTGTTGTTGTACTGGCTGGTCTTGAACTAAAACAGAAAATAGTCAAGATGAACTGACGACTTCTGCATTTTAGCATGCATATTTATATGAATATACTGAATGCATAGTGCCAGCATGCCTATATTTAAATCAAAACTATACCTTTTGGTTAGTCATCGTTTATGTTATTGCATGAGCTAGTCTTCAGTGTTACTGTGCTGCCTGTTTTTTTGGTGTTGTCTGTAATAATTATTAAAAGAGAAAATAGTCAAAACAAACTGATGCAGGCTACTGCATGAGTTTAAAATGTATTTGCCTATTTACAGTAACTTCGGAAAGTATTCAGACCCCTTGACTTTTTCCACATTTTGTTAGGTTACAGCCTTTTCTAAAATTGATTAAATTGTTTTTTTCACTCATCAATCTACACGCAATACCCCAAAATGACAAAGTAAAAACAGGTTTGTAGAAAAATTTGCAAAACCCCCCCGGAAATATCACATTTACATAAGTATTCAGACCCTTTACTCAGTACTTTGTTGAAGCACCTTTGGCAGCAAGTCTTCTTGGGTATGACGCTACAAGCTTGGTACACCACTATTTGGGGAGTATCTCCCATTTTTATCTGTAGATCCTCTCAAGCTCTGTCAGGTTGGATGGGGAGATGTTAGATCGAGTTCAAGTCCGGGCTCTGGCTGGGCCACTCAAGGACATTCAGAGACTTGTCCCGAAGCCACTCCTGTGTTGTCTTGGCTGTGTGCTTAGGGTCATTGTCCTGTTGGAAGGTGATCCTTCGCCCCGTCTGAGGTCCTTAGCGCTCTGGAGCAGGTTTTCATCAAGGATCTCTCTGTACTTTGCTCTGTTCATCTTTGCCTCGATCCTGACTAGTCTCCCAGTCCCTGCCGCTGAAAAACATCCCCACGGCATGATGCTGCCATCACCATGCTTCACCGTAGGAATTGTGCCAGGTTTCCTTCAGGCGTGACGCTTGGCATTCAGGCCAAAGAGTTCAATCTTGGTTTCATCAGACCAGAGAATCTTGTTTCTCATGGTCTGCGAGTCTTTAGGTGCCTTTTGGCAAACTCCAAGCAGGCTGCCATGTGCCTTTTACTGAGGAGTGGCTTCCGTCTGGTGACTCTAACATAAAGGCCTTATAGGTGGAGTGCTGCAGAGATGGTTGTCCTTCTCCCATCTCCACAGAGGAACTCTGGAGCTTTGTGTGACCATTGGATTCTTGGTCACCTCCCTGACCAAGGCTTTTCTCCCCCAATTGCTCAGATTGGCCAGGCGGCCAGCTCTAGGAAGAGTCTTGGTGGTTCCAAACTTCTTCCATTTATGAATGATGGAGGCCACTATGTCCTTGGGGACCGTCAATGCTGCAGAAATTTTTTGGTACCCGTCCCCAAATCTGTGCCTCGACATAATCCTATCTCAGAGCTCTACGGACAATTCCTTCGACCTCATGGCTTGGTTTCTGCTCTGACATGCACTGTCAACTGTGGAACCTTATATAGACAGGTGTGTGCCTTTCCAAATCATGTCCAATCAATTGAATTTACCACAGGTGGACTCCAATCAAGTTGTAGATACATCTCAAGGATGATCAATGGAAACAAGATGCACCTGAGCTCAATTTCGAGTCTCCTAGCAAAGGGTCTGAATAGTTATGTATTTCTGTTTTTTATTTTTAATACATTTGCTAAAATTTCTACAAACCTGTTTTCGCTTTGTCATTATGGGGTATTGTCTGTAGATTGATGAGGTACATTTTTTATTTAATCAAATTTAGAATAAGGCTGTAACGTAACAAAATGTGGAAAAAGGGAAGGGGTCTGAATACTTTCCGAATGCACTGTACATGCATAGTGCCAGCATCCCTATCTTTCTTGTCATACTATCATGTACTAGACATTATTTCATACATTGTTTCATGTCATACATATTATTTCATACATGAAATCAGGGGTGCAACTTTCACTGGGGACATGTCCCCACTACATTCTGAAATTGCATTTTTGTCCCCCCCAGTTTTATAATTGGAATGTGATACAAAACGAGGCAACGGTGTGCTTTAGGACCATCCGGATGCCTCCGAGCAATCGTATATATGGCTGTTTGGAGTGTTTATCCGACTGAAAAAAAAGTGATGTCTCTCTCACTTCTAAAACCAAAGTTGCGCCCCTGCATGAAATACTATATAAATAAAAGTTATATGCAGAAAAACTGCATGGTTTCATTGTAAGATTTTACTTCACAAGACTATGTTAGGTGTCTTTGACATTTTACTAACCTTCTATGCCACACTGACTGTTGTAATCTGGGCAGCACTTGTTGTACCGTGCACAGTCAGGATCACAGTCACACAGCCTTCCCCTCTTAAAGGATTCACCACACCGCCCTTTACACGAGTCACCTGGTACACAGACATACAGTACATCCATTATCACACCAGTCCTGGTTATGTTATTATAACACATGCATAATACCTGTATGTACATGTGGGTATTTATCATCTGAATAAATTACACATCATACACTCTCATGGATCATTATGATGTACATTTTGTTTATGATAATGCAGGGTTTCCCAAACTCTGTACTGCAGACACAAGGGGTGCACATTTTGGCTTTTGCCATAGCACTACACAGCTGATTCAAATAATCAACTCATCATCACGCTTTGATTATTTGAATCAGCTGTGTAGTGCTAGGACAAAAAACAAAACGTGCATCCCTAGGGGTCCCCAAGACCCAGTTTGGGAAACTCAGATACCACTAATACAGTAAAAATATAAGAAAACTCCTTACTGGTGGTGCACTGGGATTCGTAGTCCATACAGCACTCATCGTGAGTGAGACAGTCATAATCACACTGGCACATGTAACCCCTGTAATACTCTCCTCCACATCGCCCATTACAGCTTGCTATACAGAAAAGACAACAACATAATGTATATTTAGTGTCATTCAGTAGCCTAGCACAGGGTTTCCCAAACTCGGTCCTGCCCCTGGATGCACAGTTTGGTTTTTGCCCTAGCACTACACAGCTGATTCAAATAACCAGCTCATCATTAAGCTTTGATTATTTGAATCAGCTGTGTAGTGCTAGGGCAAAAACCAAAACGTGCACCCGGGGGGGGGGGGGGGGGGGGCATGACCAAGTTTGGGAAACCTTGGCCTATCACACAGTCATGGAGATACTGTATATCCACAAAGAGACAGTCACAAGTCACCAGCTATTACAAGAGTATCAATATCATTTCAACAATAAGGCCGTGTCACATTTGTCACATTAACTTGTCACTTGTGCTGAGCGATTAGTGCTTTTTGAGGTCTGTTCGGTTTCGGTTCGATTCTGAAAAAATTATCACAGTTTTCGATTTTCTGTTTCAAATTTTCTTATTTTTTTAAACATTAAATGCGCTATGCATTATGTGGGTTGAAAGCTGTAACAACACAGTGTAAAACTATTAATAACAGTCCCATGATGCTAGTGACTACCCATTACTGTTTATCACTTATGACCCATCATTTATTCACATTACTTTACTTTAATAAAATATTTGTTTTATTTGATGACTTTATTATTTAATTCCAAGTCATCATCTCATATCGAGCTGCTGCATATGCTGTCTAACAAAATCATTATTTTAGTAGTACTTTTATGACCTCTGAATACCAACTATCAATCACTAGATCATGTATTCTTCAGGCTTGCAAAGCAACTGCTTTCTATCCATCTCGATCCCATGTTCTCTATTCTCTCAGTCTCCGCACAGACCGGACAAGTTTAAGCGGCACACACAATGGATTATGGTCATTGTAGGTAATTACCACATTTTCTGCGCTAAACTATACTGAACAAAAATATAAAAGCAACATATAAAGTATTGGTCCCATGTTTCATGAGCTGAAATAAAAGATCCCAGAAATTTACCATACACAAAGAAAAACGTATTTCTCTCAAATGTTGTGCACAAATTGTCATGAGCCTCTCACTCCACCGGGTTACCACCTTAATTTTCTTCCACTCTGCTCACCACTCTCTCTACTCAGCCTAACTAGCTCCACCTGTCCCTGCTCTGCTCTGCTCTAATTACTCTGCCAGCTGCGCTGCATTACCCACTACCTCTCCCAGTATTTAAGGCCCTGTCTTTCAGCTCTCCGGTGTCAGATCGTCTGCAAAGCTCACACCCGGAACCTGTTTGCTCGCGCTTCTGGCTCACCCTGGTTTTGTGACCCCGGACCTGCCTGATTTTTGGATACTCTTCTGCCCCAGGAGATCCAGACCTGCTTCTGCCATAACGACTCCTGACTACTCTTCATTCCCGGTAACTCTGACCAGCCTTCTGCCTTGCTACTACGTATTTTGGATTTCCCTTGAACTGTACTGCTGCCTTGTTTCATTCCGCCCTGTTGTGTCTGTGTCTCCCCCCCCCCAGGACTTCTGGACCACCCACCACCAGCTTCATAGGACGCATCGCTGCCACTGGGGGGGGCACAGACCCAGCACATTGGACGGGATCCCTGTTACCCCTGGAGCCTTCATTCACTCCCTACTTCCCTTTTCCCTTAAGTTTTAATAAACTTTCTGGTGTGACGCAATTGTGGTCCTCTGGTCGTCTGTCTGAATCGTGACAGTACGATCTGACCATTATGGACTCAGCGCACACTTTCCCCGACATGGAAACCGATGAGCATGAGCAGCAGTTCCAGCAGCAGCAACAACAACTCGCCATGATCATTCAACTCCTCACCAACCTTACCCCAGCCAGTCTGCCCACCAGCCCTGCCCCCGAGTTACCTGCCCCGGTCATTGCAGCCGCTGCTCCGGAACCCAAGATTGGAAACCCCGAGCGGTTCAACGGCGATTCAACCCAGGTCCGGCCATTCCTGACTAGCTGCCGACTTCAGTTCTCCTTGCAGCCAAGGACCTTCGCCACGGAGGGGGCTAAAGTTGGGTATGCCATCACTCACCTGACGGGCCGAGCTCGACTCTGGGGAACAGCAGAGTTCGAACGTCAAACCCCCGCATGTGCAACCTTCGACCTGTTTGCTGAGGAGATGCTGAAGGTGTTTGACCTGGATTCACCAACCGCAGAGGCGTCTCGTGAACTGTTCAGTATTCGACAAGGCAGACGTACAGTCGCAGACCATTCCATCGACTTCCGAACCCTGGCTAGACGAAGTTCTTGGAACACACCATCGTTGGTGGACGCGTTCTTCCATAGTTTGGCTGACTATATCAAGGACGAGTTGGTCTCCCATGAACTGCCTTCCACTCTTGATGAAGCCATCGCACTGACTGTCAGGATCGACAGAAGGATACAGACCCGTCGTCGTGAGAGGGGGCGCCAAGGTCCACCTACTACCGGCATTCGGAGAGATCCGACTGGGCTCCTGTCATCTACTGCCACTCACCCAGGTCAGCTTGATCAGTCTGAGCCTATGGAGATTGGGCGAGCCTCTCTCACTCCTGCAGAGCGCCAGCGCCGCTTCACCTCAAACCTCTGCCTCTATTGTGGAGGTGATGGACATCGTGTGGTAACCTGCCCTTTAAAGGGCCGAAGCTCACCGGGCATAGGGGGAGTCCGGTTGAGTTCAATGACCATCCAGTCCTCCGACCGCAAACCCCTGCTGCAAGTTCACCTCCGCCTCTCTGACTCAACTCACACCCTGGCTGCTCTGGTGGATTCTGGCGCCGAAGCCAACATAATGGACATCAAGCTGGCACGCCAACTGGGACTGGAGAACCTCCGTTTGACACCTCCTATTCCTGCCCGGGCACTGGACGGACACTTACTCGGATCGGTCACTCATGTCACGGCCCCGGTCTCGATGGGTCTGTCCGGAAACCATCAAGAAACTATCCAGTTTCACCTGCTCCCCTCTCCAGGCCAACCCCTCATCCTGGGTTACCCATGGCTCCGCCGGCACAACCCTCAGCTCGACTGGGTGACCGGGGTGATCAGGGAGTGGGGAGAGGACTGCCACCGAACCTGCCTGCTTGCTGCCGCACTACCCCCTCGGCCAGTACCTACTAACTCCGCTCCTGACCTCTCCAATGTCCCAGAATGCTACCATGGTCTCAGAGAGGTGTTTAACAAAGCAAGAGCCACATCTCTGCCCCCTCACCGACCGTACGACTGTGCCATCGACCTCCTCCCTGGAACAGCCCCTCCAAAGGGTCGTCTTTATTCGTTGTCTGCTCCTGAAAGAAAGTCCATGGAGGACTACATCAATGGCTCTCTGTCCGCAGGATTAATCCGTTCATCTTCATCTCCTGCTGGTGCTGGCTTCTTCTTTGTGGGGAAGAAGGACGGATCTCTTCGCCCCTGCATCGACTACAGGGGACTCAACGACATCACAGTGAAAAACCGTTACCCTCTGCCTCTGCTCACCTCTGCTTTTGAGTTGCTCCAGGGAGCCACTGTTTTTACCAAGTTGGATCTCAGAAACGCTTACCACCTAGTGCGGATCCGGGAGGGAGATGAATGGAAAACCGCATTCAATACACCAACAGGCCACTACGAGTATCTGGTTATGCCTTTTGGCCTCACCAATGCTCCTGCTGTGTTCCAGGCTCTAGTGAATGATGTACTGCGGGACATGTTAAACAAGTTTGTCTTCGTTTACCTGGATGACATCTTAATCTACTCCAGAAACCTGTCTGAACACACCCGCCATGTCCAGCAAGTCCTTCATCGTCTTCTGGAGAATTCCCTCTACGCCAAGGCAGAGAAATGTGAGTTTCACGTCAAGACAGTGGCCTTCCTGGGGTACATAGTGGCAGAGGGAAGTATCCAAATGGATCCTGCCAAAGTATCAGCAGTCACTTCATGGCCAGTTCCGGAGAACAGAAAGAAGCTGCAACAGTTTCTGGGGTTTGCTAACTTCTATAGAAAGTTTATCCGGAACTACAGTACCGTTGCTGCCCCTCTCACTGCTCTAACCAGCACCAAGCAACCCTTCACCTGGACCCCAGCAGCCGACAAAGCCTTCAGTACCCTCAAGGTGAGGTTCACCTCCGCTCCCATCCTCCAGATGCCTGATGTGGACCGGCAATTCATTGTGGAGGTGGACGCCTCGGATGTGGGAGTTGGTGCTGTGATTTCTCAGTGGGCTGCGGAGGATAGGAAGCTCCATCCCTGTGCCTTTTTCTCACGTCGGTTGTCCCCCTCTGAGTGCAATTACGACATAGGGAACCGTGAGCTGTTGGCTGTGAAGCTTGCCTTAGAGGAGTGGCGTCACTGGCTGGAGGGGTCCACCATTCCATTTCTCGTTTGGACCGATCATAAGAACTTGGAGTACATCCGCACGGCCAAACGGTTGAACTCCAGGCAGTCCCGCTGGGCCCTGTTCTTCACCAGGTTTAATTTCACTCTGTCATACCGGCCTGGATCACGCAACACCAAGCCAGACGCCCTCTCCCGTCAATTCCAGAAGGATGACACCCCCTCCAAGGACCCTGTGTCGATTCTGCCAAGTCCCTGCATCGTTGCAGCTCTGACCTGGGCTGTTGAGGAACAGGTGCTGGAGGCTCTCCGTAACCAGCCAGGTCCCAGCACTTGCCCAGCTGACCGCCTTTTTGTCCCCGAAGACCTGAGGTCCCAGGTCGTTCAGTGGGGACATGACTCCCGCCTAGCTTGTCACCCTGGCTCCACCCGCACTTACAACCTGCTCGCCCAGAGGTTCTGGTGGCCCTCTCTGAGAAAGGATGTACGGGAATTCGTCCAAGCCTGCCCCATCTGCAACCAACACAAGTCGTCCTGCCAGCCCCCAGCCGGATTGCTGCAGCCCCTGCCTGTGCCCAGACGTCCCTGGTCTCACATCGCCCTTGACTTTGTCACGGGGCTGCCCCCTTCAAGTGGCATGACCGTCATTCTCACCATAGTTGACCGTTTCAGCAAGATGGCACACTTCATTCCCCTCCCCAAGCTCCCAACCGCCAAGGAGACCGCCCAGGTGGTCCTGGAACACGTCTTCCGGATCCACGGACTGCCAAAGGATGTAGTTTCTGACCGTGGTCCACAATTCTCCTCCGCTTTTTGGAAGGAGTTCTGTCACCTGCTGGGAGCCACAGTCAGTCTGACTTCTGGATTCCATCCCCAATCCAATGGGCAGTCAGAGCGGGCTAATCAGGAGCTCGAGAAGGCACTGCGATGCATGACTTCACGCAACCCCCACTCCTGGTCGCAGCAATTGACATGGGTGGAGTACGCACACAATTCTCTGACCTGCTCTGCCATCGGTATGTCCCCTTTCCAATGTGTTTATGGATACCAGCCTCCTCTATTTGCCAGCCAGGAAGAGGAGGTTACTTGCCCATCTGCACTTGCTTTTGCCCGTCGATGTCGCCGCACCTGGTCACAAGCCCGAGCCACACTCCTCAGATCCGTTGCCAGCTACACTACCGGGGCCAACCGTCGGAGAATTCCTGCTCCCACCTACCATGTTGGTCAAAGGGTGTGGTTGTCATCGAAGAACCTGCCACTCAGGGTGGAGTCGCAGAAGCTGGCACCTCGGTTCATTGGCCCATTCCCTATCATAAGAGTGATTAGCCCAACTGCTGTCCGGCTCCAACTGCCTAATTCCCTGAGGGTGCACCCCACTTTCCATGTGTCTAAGATTAAGCCCATCCATGAGAGTCCGCTGGTCCCTGCTGCGCCTTGTCCTCCTCCTCCACGGCTCGTCGATGGTGGTCTGGTTTACACCGTCCGCCGCCTGCTTCGGTCCAGACGGAGGGGTAGGGGTCTCCAGTACCTCATTGACTGGGAGGGCTATGGACCTGAGGAAAGGACCTGGGTGCCAGCTAGTCGGATTGTGGATAGGACTCTCATCACCGCTTTCCACCAACGGCATCCTGATCAACCTGCAATCCGTAGGGGCCGCCCCAGAGGGGTCCCTAACCGTCCTGCCCGCTCGGCTTCCTGTCCTGTGCCTGATCCTGTCTCGGGACCTGTCCCATCTCCCGACCACGGCCCTCCGGCTTCCTCCGAGGATGAGGACGTTCACTCGGACCGTTCGGAGGAGTTCTAGCCCTCCTCCGGCTCCCCTCCTCCCGCCCGGCGTGGTGTTGCTCTTGGGACTTCTGGGGCCGTCCCTTGGGGGGGGGGTTCTGTCATGAGCCTCTCACTCCACCGGGTTACCACCTTAATTTTCTTCTACTCTGCTCACCACTCTCTCTACTCAGCCTAACTAGCTCCACCTGTCCCTGCTCTGCTCTGCTCTAATTACTCTGCCAGCTGCGCTGCATTACCCACTACCTCTCCCAGTATTTAAGGCCCTGTCTTTCAGCTCTCCGGTGTCAGATCGTCTGCAAAGCTCACACCCGGAACCTGTTTGCTCGCGCTTCTGGCTCACCCTGGTTTTGTGACCCCGGACCTGCCTGATTTTTGGATACTCTTCTGCCCCAGGAGATCCAGACCTGCTTCTGCCATAACGACTCCTGACTACTCTTCATTCCCGGTAACTCTGACCAGCCTTCTGCCTTGCTACTACGTATTTTGGATTTCCCTTGAACTGTACTGCTGCCTTGTTTCATTCCGCCCTGTTGTGTCTGTGTCTCCCCCCCCCCAGGACTTCTGGACCACCCACCACCAGCTTCATAGGACGCATCGCTGCCACTGGGGGGGGCACAGACCCAGCACATTGGACGGGATCCCTGTTACCCCTGGAGCCTTCATTCACTCCCTACTTCCCTTTTCCCTTAAGTTTTAATAAACTTTCTGGTGTGACGCAATTGTGGTCCTCTGGTCGTCTGTCTGAATCGTGACACAAATTTGTTTACATCCCTGTTAGTGAGCATTTCTCCTTTGCCAAGATAATCCATCCACCTGACAGGTGTGGTATATCAAGAAGCTGATTAAAAAGCAAGATCATTACACAGGTGCACCTTGTGCTGGGTACAATAAAAGGCCACTCTAAAATGTGCAGTTTTGTCACACAACACAATGCCACAGATGTTTCAAGTTTTGAGGGAGCATGCAATTGGCATGCTGACTGCAGGTACGTCCACCAGAGCTGTTGACAAATAATGTTGTTTTAGAGAATTTAGCAGTACGTCCAAACCGGCCTCACAACCACAGACCACGTGTAGCCACAGACCACGTGTAACCGCATCTGGGTTCTTCACCTGCGGGATATTCTGAGACAAGCCACCCGGAAATCTGATTAAACTGAGGAGTATTTCTGTCTGTAATAAAGCCCTTTTGTGGGAAAAAAAAACTCTGATTGGCTGGGTCTGGCTCCACAGTGGGTGGGCCTGGCTCCCAACTGGGTGGGCCTATGCGCTCCCAGGCCCACCCATGGCTGCGCCCCTGCCCAGTCATGTTAAATCCATAGATTAGGGCCTAATGAATTTATTTCAATTGACTGATTTCCTTATATGAACTGTAACTCAGTAAAATCGTTAATATTGTTGCATGATGCGTTTATATTTGTGTTCAGTATATGTAGAATATTGGCCTATTGGAAACTACAGACCCCTACTCATGGGCGGTGTGTTCAATAGGGCGATATGGGCGACGCACTGCCAAACGGGAAAAGGAAGGGATTTTTTTTCTAATCAATTATATCATGGCAACAGTAGTTCAGTGTTCACGTCTGATCTGCCAGCCACTAAATGTCCAATCAGGCTAAAGTCGTGCTTCAAATGTCCCCGCCCGTTTTGGGGCGATTTCAGTCAGGTTGAAAATCGCCCAGAAGTCTCTCATAGCCTCTAATGTAAAATATTTTTTTTTCAAATTTCTGAGCTTTCAATACATTCTCTATGGGTGTCTGAGGGCTTGCACTTACGCGCTTTCGTCATACGTAACGTAACGTAACCATGAACGGCAGACAGCAACGCTTGGACAGCGACTGGTGTAACCGACATGCACCATCTTTCAGAAAAGATTAAGAAAAATGAGCTGTCAAAGACCCACATTGATAGCTGTTTGAGATTGTCTGCTTTGGTGAGAGTGAATATTGCCACTCAACTGGATGAGGGATACAGGCTAGCTGTCCGCCGCCACAACGATGAGGTTAGCAACAGCAGAGTCGTGAACACTGTCTACGAGAATCGAGACGACCTCATAGAATGTTTTGAAGCCATCCGGACGGGTTCATTGGGTTCATTTGACCAGCCCACCGTACCAGAAGCTACAGAATAAGGACATCGATGCTGTCTTTATCAAACGTGCCCTCGACAGCTTCGCAAGCAGTGTGCAGGCCATAAGGTAAGATAAAGATTAAACAATATCATTCGATCTTTCTCAAAGCAGAGCTTTATTTGAAAATGTATGCATGAAAGGAGACTGCATTTGTGTTTGAAATTACATTATTGTCATTATATATGGCCAGTGGTGTAATCTATCTTATTTTATATACTATGTGTACTGTACAGTGGTGCTCATAAGTGTATGAACACATTCTAAAGCTGACTAAAAAGAGGAATAAAAAAATAAAAAAATCTGTTCATGTTCATTTTTACAAATCTATACAATTGGCCAGAATATGGTTGTTCATATTTACAAATCTATACAATTGGCCAGAATATGGTTGTTCATTTTTACAAAGCCATACATATTGTTTATGCAGTGTTGAGGAATGTGAAAGAACACCCTTGATTATTTTTACTGTGATAACTTATTTTGCTTTTGTAAGCCAACACTTTTGAGATCAGTCAATAAATGCTTCTGGTATTGACTTATATGCTGCCCCTGTCTTCATGTTGTTGCTGGACATATCTTTTTAAAAATGTGTGTAGGTCACCTAAATCATCAGAAAAATTGCCCCTCCTTAGAATTTTTTCAGGAGCCGCCACTGCCCCTACTACATCGCACAGTTCAGGCTTGATCTGATTTATCGCTACAGAAACTGCACATCAAGCTCACAGAAAAAACCTGAACAAAATGGAATTCAAATAATTTAACCGATGTCTTCAATAATTTTGGTTAATTTCTCAGCACTACTTTTCACGTGTCACACTGACAAGATAATGGCTTAATCATACATTATAGAGCCAGAATACACTTTTTCCGCCTCTAGTTAATAATTTGTTGATAAGTAAATAGAAATCAGAGCGTGGTCAAGCAGTACACACAATCTGTTATACCTTCTCGGAAAGCAGTTCAGTACACTCATGGTAATTTAAATAAAGAGAGTGACAACACGCATCTTTATCTCTAACTGACGTTAAAACAATTTAGAATAAAACCCAGAAACACCACACATAAGGAGCTGAATCAAAGCAATTTACATACGCAGTGATTACAAATACTCACACTGAGCATAATTGAATGGGAGAGCACAAGCCAGCAGAAAAGCAGAGAAAACTGATGGAGTCATTGTCACAGGTGTCCTCTGTTTCAACCTGAGCAGTAGCATATCAGACTGAAAGGAGAGAAGAAGAAAAACAACTCAATTCTATTCATTTCTATTCTATTATAATTCATATGACCTATATACAACAATTACTTGAGAGTGAAAAGTATCATTGTACCTTGAAAGAGTACCCCTTTGTCCAGATCTAGCTGAGTCCTGCACTGTGTCTGCTTTTATAAAGACTGGGAGAGAGGCTGGCTGCCGGTTTCGTGTCTGATAAGGATTCTGAATCTGGTCCAAATAAAACCCACAAGTGATTCGCAGACGAGACTCCTACTCACTGAAGGGAGAGAACCCTAGACTGCACGTTTCCCCCCTTGAACAAGAACTGGAACTGCTCCAACACACACGTGTGTTTACTGTGCAAGTCAGATGACATCACAGACTGGTGTACACTTTTCTTTCAAAACATATCACTAACAAAAAAAGTTCAGCAAAAGGGTATTCAATTAACTCAATAGTCTGAATATTGTCTGTGGCAATCTGAAATAGGCAGGGTAGGTTATTCTATCCTTTCCTGAACTCAATAAAATTCTGTTCACGGAAATAATGTCTCAAAATTCAACCAGATCCCAAATATATTTAGCTAATATTGTTCAGGAAGCAGTAGTTGTAGCCTATTTCATTTGATTAGGGTAGGAGAATATTACATGATTAGGCTATGTGATTATGCAATGATTATGGTAATATTTTACTGGAAGCAAATAGACTGGGGGGGACCACGCCAGTCCATTAGGCTACTCACGACTGTTTGTTTTTATTATAAGGATGACTGGCGCGGTTTAGCTCGTGTGGTCGGGCTGGTCACATGTGTGTGGTCCTCATGCCACATACAAATACAACTTTTATTTAGGGCCTTTCCATTTGATTTCAATCACTTTCTGACTGGAGAAATGTAACAACTCTCAAATGCATAGACAGAGCTATGGATGCAAGGACTGACCATCCATGGTGATCGTTTTAAACATGTTTTGAGACTACAGCGCATTCGGAAAGTATTCAGACCCCTTGACCATTTCCATATTTTGTTACGTTACAGCCTTATTCTAAAATGGATTCAATTATTGTTTTTCCTCATCAACCTACACACAATACCCCATAATGACAAAGCGAAAACAGAAATGCCTTATTTACATACGTTTTCAGACTCTTTGCTATGAGACTCGAAATTGAGCTCAGGTGCATCCTGTTTCCATTGATCATCCTTGAGATGTTTTTACAACGTGATTGGAGTACACCTCTGGTAAATTAAATTGACATGTTTTGGAAAGGCACACACCTGTCTATTAAAAGGTCCCACAGTTGACAGTGCATGTCAGAGCAAAAACCAAGCCATGAGGTCGAAGGAATTGCCTGTAGAGCTCAGCGACAGGATTGTGTCGAGGCACAGATCTGGGGAAGGGTACCAAAACATTTCTACAGCATTGACTGTCCCCACGAACACAGTGGCCTCCATCATTCTTAAATGAAAGAAGTTTGGAACCACCAAGACTCTTCCTAGAGCTGGCCACCCGGCCAAACTGAGCAATCAGGGGAGAAGGGCCTTGGTCAGGGAGGTGACCATGAACCCGATGGTCACTCTGACAGAGCTCCACAGTTCCTTCCAGAAGGAAAAACAATCTCTGCAGCACTCCACCAATCAGGCCTTTATGGTAGAGTGGCCAGACAGAAGCCACTCCTCAGTAAAAGGCACATGACAGCCCGCATGGAGTTTGCCAAAAGGCACCTAAAGGACTCAGACCATGAGAAACAAGATTCTCTGGTCTGATGAAACTAAGATTGAACTCTTTGGCCTGAATGCTAAGCGTCATGTCTGGAGGAAACCTGGCACCATCCCTATGGTGAAGCATGGTGGTGGCAGCATCATGCTGTGGGGACATTTGCAGCGGCAGGGAATGGGAGACTAGTCAGGATTGAGGCAAAGAAGAACGGAGCAAAGTACAGAGAGATCCTTGATGAAAACCTGCTCCAGAGCGCTCAAGACCTCAGACTGTGTCGAAGGTTCACCTTCCAACAGGACAACGACCCTAAGCACACAGCCAAGATAACGCAGGAGTGGCTTCAGGACAAGTCTCTGAATGTCCGTGAGTGGCCCAGCCAGAGCCTGGACTTTAACCCGATTGAACATCTCTGGAGAGACCTGAAAATAGCAGTGCAGCAACGCTCCTATTGGGGATTTATTATTCTCCTAAATTGATGGGATGACTAACTTAGAAAGAATGCATTCTTGACTGGGCTAATGTAGGTTGTGACACCTGGGGAGGCTGTGATTGATGTGAAGAGCTGTTTTAGTGGGTAAAATAAGATAAGGATTGTGTCTTCAAATGCTAGAATATACTGGTTCTTTGTGATCTATGAGCCTTCCTTTGACGTAGGAATGATGTCTAAGGGAGCTGGCTCTTCTCACTATGATAGGTTGTTATCATAATCTTGTGCCTGGCTGAAGTGTGCAACAAATGGCGCCGAGGAGATGAGACCAACCCCTGAACTAACGGATTGGCTGAGAAAGTTTAAACCACGCTCAAGTCTTTACTCTAATTGGCCAGCAGAGAAGTGGGAAACTTTCTCTGTCAGAGTATTTGGGTATTGTTTCTGAAACAATGTTGTTAGTTCTCTGGAGTGTCCTGCGAGGCATCACAGAGAGCCCGTATATACGAAACATCATATTTACCATTGAAGGTTTTTGCATTAATTAAAATAACTAGTATATCTTAGAAGTCGTGTTGACCTCTTTTGTTCCTAATACCAGATTTGAATTGACGCAATTTCTAACACTCCCCAAACAACATGACAGAGCTTGAGAGGATCTGCAGAGAATAATGGTAGAAACTCCCCAAATACAGGTGTGCCAAGCTTGTAGCGTCATACCCAAGAAGACTAGAGGCTGCAATCACTGCTAAAGGTGCTTCAACAAATTACTGAGTAAAGGGTCTGAATACTTATGTAAAGGTGATATTTCAGTTTTTTATTTTTTATAAATGTGCAAAAATGTCTGAAAATCTGTTTTTGCTTTGTCATAATGGGGTATTGTGTGTAGATTGATGAGGGAAAATAACAATTTAAACAATTTTAGAATAAGGCTGTAACCTAACAAAATGTGGAAAAAGTCAAGGGGTCTGAATACTTTCCGAATGCACTGTATATAGTGTTTGTTTACATTTACTGTGTTTACAAACATTAGAGTAAAATACATTTCATTTACATTTTAGTCATTTAGCAGACGCTCTTATCCAGTGCGACTTACAGTTTTAGTGAGTGCATACATTTTTCATACCATATTTTGGGTCCTGGTGGGGTAGGACAGTTGAACTAAACTCATGAGGCATTTATAATCCCTGGCCATGTGGTCCTCTGTAGCTCAGCTGGTAGAGCACGGCGCTTGTAACGCCAATGTAGTGGGTTCGATCCCCGGGACCACCCATACACAACAACAAAAAAAATTATGCACGCATGACTGTAAGTCGCTTTGGATAAAAGCGTCTGCTAAATGGCATATTATTATTATATTATTATTATAAGTTACATTCTTCAAGAATCAATGGGTACATTATTTTATAACTCCAAAAATTGATGTAAAAAATCTGGCCTCCAGAGTGGCGCAGCAGTCTAAGGCAGTGCTTGAGGCGTCACTACAGACCTGGGTTCGATCCTTGTTAAGTGGGGTCATGACCGGGAGACCCATGAGGTGGTGTACAATTGGCACAGCATAGTCCGGGTTAGGGGCTGGCTGCGATTTCCTCGTCCCTTCGCACAGTGTTTCCTCTGACACATTGATGCGGTTGGGTTAAGCGAGCAGTGCGGCTTGGCAGGGTCGTGTTTTGGAGGACGCATGACTCTCGACCTTCGCTGGGGAGTTGCAGCAATGGGACAAGACTGTAAGTACCAATTGGGGAGAAAAAGCGGTAAATGTAATTTTTTTAAAAGTCAATCATCTGAAAACGTGTAAACTCAGATTTACACCTGAGATTATGTAAAATAGTGTCTAATGCCTCAATCACACTGACAGGGTCATTGCATTGTGGTACACCAGAAGTACATTAATTTCCAATGGAACGCTGCGTTTGCCTTGCAGCATTGCGTTGCAGAGGCAGTTTCAGTGCGTTCTGTGTGGTGCGTACATTGGATTTATCGAACATATGCATCAAACTTTATGCGTAGACGGTTTGACAGAAATGGTAGCAGAAGGTGAATGTTGAATTGTTGTTGCACACATATCCAGATGATGCTGCGTACCATTTTGCGCAATAACACTGTCGGTGTGATCGAGGCATAATCTACAACATATGTGAACATGAAAAATGCCACAATACAACTTTTGCTAGCCTATATAAGTGATGCAAAAATGTCATTGTCAACAACCCATTAAGCTATTAATTGGTAGTCTAACTGATACCAAACTCATTTATTGAGATACTTGTGTAACGAACCTTGCCAAGGTAGATCTGTTACAATCACCCCAAAAATAATTAATCATTTTTGGAGCAGTGGCTAGCAGGTCTGCCTATGGGCTGTGAGACCCCAGTTTGAGACCCACAAGGGGTGTTACATGGTCGCCGTTAGCAATTATTGCTACATTGATGAACAGTGGTGGGATGGTGCCTTGAGGGCAAAAGGGAAGAGGCATGCACTCATGAGGGGGTTGGTATAGTACAGTGTGAGGGAGGCAGAAGCCTAGCGGTTAAGAGCGTTGGGCCAGCAAACTTTCGGTTACTGGTTCGAATCCCCGAGCCAACTAGGTGAAAAATCTGTCTGTGCCCTTGAGCAAGGCACTTAACGCTAATTGCTCCAGGGTTGCCATAAATAATGGCTGATCCCTGGCCATGACCCCATTCTCCAAGGGTGTCTCAGGGGGAGTGGGATATGCAAAAAACACATTTCCAATTCACACATAATACACACTTGTCCAGTGCCTTCAGAAAGTATTCATACCCATTGACTTATTCCACATTTTGTTGTGTTACAGCCTGAATTCAAAATTGATTAAATATTTGAAAAAATATCACCCCTCTACACACAGTACCCCATAATGACAAAGTGAAAACATGTTTTTAGACAATTTAGCAAATGTATTGAAAATGAAATAAAGAAATATCTAATTTACATAAGTATTCACACCCCTGAGTCAATACATGTTAGAATCACATTTGGCAGCGATTACAGCTGTGAGTCTTTCTGTGTACGTCTCTAAGAGCTTTGCACACCTGGATTGTACAATATTTGCACATTATTCTTTTTTTAAATTCTTCAAGCTCTGTCAAGTTGGTTGTTAAACTCTGTAACTGTTTTAAAGTCACCTGAGCGGTTTCCTTCCTCTCCGGCAACTGAGTTAGGAAGGACTCCTGTATCTTTGTAGTGACTGGGTGTATTGATACACAATCCAAAGTGTAATTAATAACTTCACCATGCTCAAAGGGATATTCAATGTCTCCTTATATTTTTACCCATCTACCAATAGGTGCCCTTCTTTGTGAGGTATTGGAAACCCCCCTGGTCTTTGTGATTGAATCAGTGTTTGAAATTCACTGCTCGACTGAGGGACCTTACATACAATTGTATGTGTGGGTTACAGAGATGAGGTAGTTATTCAAAAATCATGTTAATCATTATTATTGCACACAGAGTGAGTCCATACAACTTATTATGTGACTTGTTAAGTACATTTTTACTCCTGAACTTATTTAGGCTTGCCATAACAAATTGGTTGAATAGTTATTGACTCAAGACATTTCAGCTTTTCATTTTTAATTAACTTGTAAACATTTCTAAAAACATAATTCCAATTTAACATTATGGGGTATTGTGTGTAGGCCAGTGACACAACATATCAATGTAATCTATTTTAAATTCAGGCTGTAACAGAACAAAATGTGGAAAAAGTCAAGGGGTGTGAATACTTTCTGAAGGACAAATGTAAGAGGACAAATGTAAGCACCCACCTAATTATTATGAATTATAGTTTAGGTTTCTCAATGAAGTGATCTGTACCAATAATTAAAAGTAATGACATGTAACTGTGGTCATAATAAGAGTTGAAACAGTTCGACCCCTGTAAATTGATAATGGAATGTTTCGAATTTTACTCACTCTATGTCTATGACCTCCATGCAAGGCCGGCCCAAGACATAAGCGGTCACTTATAAGCTCCTTGTTGAGAGTTAGAATAGTAGAATACGCAAGATGCAGTTTCGAAATTTGGTTGTGCATCAGCAGTTTTCCTTACTGACAGTCACTGAATTAGCCTATGTCAGAAAATTTTTGATTAGTAAATTAGTCTAGCCAGATATCTAAACTTGTAATAATCATGGTCGAATTACCGACTAGGCACCAAAGGCACGTGTCAAGGGGCCCTGACCTCTAGGGGGCCCCCATTGATTTTGTTAGTCAATCTCACTCAGATATCATATTAACATGACTTACGTCATGGCAAAATGTGTAGAATTTCAGGAAATTAGCTTTAAAACCGCAAAACATTCTCTCCGCCCCATGGCAAAATTAGTAGAATTGCATGAAATTAGTTATAAAATTGATAAATGCGCTCTGCCCCCTGGCAAAATGTGTAAAATTGCAGAAAACTTGCTTTAAAACTGCAACATTTTCTCTACACCCCATAGAACAATGTACAGAATTGCATGAAATAGACTTTAAAACGTAAAAGAATGTCTCACTGCCATCAAGAGGGGGGTTCACTAAAATGTTTTGCCTGTGAGGTGGGGGCCCCCCAACCAAGTCTTGCTTAGGGCCCCCAAAAGGCTATGGCAGGCCCTGCTCCATGCTCCTTTGTTCAAATAGTGGATTTTTTAAAATCTCCATATCAAATGTATCAATTTATTTGCTGATCTTCTTCTGTAGCTCTTCCCCCCTCTTCCTCATGTCCTTCTGCATTGTATTAATGCCTTTGAATTGTATTTTTGTATCTCCACCAACTGCAAATAAATCTGGAAAACAAAACACAAATACATTGTGAGTTGTGGATGATCACCATATTGAAAATGAGGACAGCACCACCCATCTCCAGGTACCTGAATGAGATAAAACAGACTCCCTGCAAATGTAAGCGTGTGGTGTGTGTATGCGCATGTGTGTGTGTGTGTGTGTGTGTGTGTGTGTGTACGTGTTGAAGTGTGATATGTGTAGTCACTCTCTACCTTCAGTGGACCATGTCTTTCTGTCTTCTGAGGTAGAATTTCCTAAAAGGCACAAAAAATCTATTCAATGTAAAATGAAGTTAATCTGTATTTCAAGCAGTATTGAGAGGCAGTAAAATATTTGGACTGTAGTCACGCGCACAACCATAAGCTCTTACTTCTCTGGGCTCTCCACTTTTTTGTCGGGGTCAGCACACTTGTAGAAACCCTCATCTGCACTGATCACATTATCTATAGTCATCTCTGTGACGTTCAGAGAAACAACCTCTACTCCATCTTTGTAGAAAGTGGTCCGGTTAGGTTTGCGGAACCAGTAGTGGCAGAGCAGAATCACCTGCTCTCCCTCTGTGACAGGGTGAACAAGGCCCAGAATGTAAATGGACCCATCTGTGAGACACAGAGAGAACAAGACAAGATGCTGGATCACTACATCTAGTGCATATAATTTGGTAGTTTATGCATGATCTCAATTTCTACAGGAACATGAACAATAGACGGTGGGAGGAACAGCAGGGGGGAGGGGTGGGTAGGAAGACAAGGTGGCTTTTCAGCAGCCTGATGGTCTGGGGGTAGAAGCTATTGGCCAGTCTTTCAGTTTTTGCCATGATGCTCCTATACTGCCTGCATCTGAGTGATGGAAACTGGGAGAACAGGCCATGGCTCGGGTCCCTGATTATCTTCTTGGCCATCCTGCGACACCTGGTGGTGTAGGTGTCCTGGAGGGCAGGCAGTGTGCACCCACTCTGTAGCGCCTTGCGGTCCGCGACTGTGGAGTTGCGGTACCAGGCTGTGATGCTCCTGTAGAACACTGTGAGGCAGTGATGTAGTACTCCTCGAGGCCGGTCTCGATACCACATATTGAGTGTCTCGGTCTTGTCTCGGTGTCGGATACATTTGTACTTCCCGAGACCAGCAGAGTAAAAACTCATAATTATGAGCTTCCATACAGTAAGCGCATAAAAGCGCTTCGCCAGGTCAAATATATACACTCATTTCTTGAAACATAAATATCCTAACAGTCTTTGTATATATTATAGACATGTTTGCGCAGTGGCGAACCTATAGGCCTTCAGTGTGTGACAGGTTCGTGATTCTGAAAGGACAGCAACCGTAAGACCAGCGCAATCATGTAGGAGAGTATGAAAATGCACTCATTACTGTAAATCGCTCTGGATAAGAGAGTCTGCTAAATGACAAAACATTTAATGTGAAATGAGAGTGCACATTATGTAAAACACCAAGGGCAAGTGGGGTAGTGAACGGTATACGCAGGTATAAACCGTATACCCACTTTTATTTTCAGTGGGCATTGCATATACTTACTTCTTAATCCCTATTGATGCATATCAAAGTGGTGTAGTGGAGGTATACGACTTATCAATTATGTGGTACAATAGAGAAATCATGCACAAAGTAGCCTACACAATCACAAAGCACGTGAAATATATTCACACGTGAGCCCCACACATAGGCTTGTTTCAGCGGAATATAATCTGCAGGCAGCAAGAGTGTGCAGCTCTCAACAGGTTTTAGAATGGAGCAGCTCACAGAAGAATGACATCGGTAGCCGGTAGGGTAAGAAAGACGTTTCAATTTATGATATCTACCAGTAAATGCTAACTAAGGCAAACACGGGCATGCAAACCAGGTATTGAAAAAGTTTAGTCCGACGTGTTGGTTAGTAGGCTATTTGTGATATGCAATTGTCATCATGCACTGTTTGCATCAGGGGCGTAGACATGGATGGGCCTGGGAGGACACTGACCCACCCACTGGGGAGTCAGACCCTGACAGGCCCTGACAGGCCCACCCAATCAGATTGATGTGGTTTAAGCATTGTTGTGGACTTAGACCATCATATTTTTGTAAAATAAATAAAAAAAGTGATTTTGAGAGTGAAAATCTGAAATATCTATAGGAAAACGCATAAAAAACCATAGGAAACAGGAATTTTCACACAGGATGCCTTTCCTTTGCTGGGCAGGCCGTTTCTGATTTTTTTGTGCAAATGTGAGTATACCCACCTCTCCAGGCACCACTAAACCATTGCATAGGGTCGATGGAAAGACAGCAGTCACACACAGCATGATATTAAAGGACAAGCAGTCCATTCACTCTGACATAATAAGCCAGTAGGTCCTAATCATAAGAATACAAAACCACAACCATTAAGCATTTCCCAATCGAAATGTACAACTATTACTTCCCAATGCAAAAAACATTTCACGTTTAGCACACAAAGTAACCACTGACCTGAAGTATCTACTTTGCAGATATGAAACAAACAGACAATCATAATATCAGTAAAAAATATCAACTTCCAAGTTTATGCTTAAAAACCAACTTAATAAGAGTTTTATTTGACTCAATGATCCAGGACGTACACTAAGGCATTTTTTTGTATTGTTATTTTTATTTTTTAATTAGGGGCAGTGTTGGCTGAATAAATGGATGCAGTTCAATGCATTACTAATATAATTCACCAATACATTTCTTGGTAGTCCAAAATATTGCAAACAGGTTGTAAATCACAGCTGGCCTGGTACATTGTTTGCTGCCACCATTTGGGATGCACTGTTTCAATGACTCAATATTCTGGACAAAAACAGACAAATGTACTGCAACTAAGACTGGGAATGTCAATACAATCAAACTAACAAGGGCAATGATCACAAGTCAGTCATAACATGGCTAATAGGCTAGCATATCTATTTACAGTTGAAGTCGGAAGTTTACATACACCTTAGCCAAATACATTTAAACTCAGCTTTTCACAATTCCTGACATTTAATCCTAGTAAAAATTCCCGGTCTTAGGTCATTTAGGATCACCACTTTATTTTAAGAATGTGAAATGTCAGAATAATAGTAGAGAGAATTATTTATTTCAGCTTTTATTTATTTCATCACATTCCCAGTGGGTCAGAAGTTTACATACACTCAATTAGTATTTGGTAGCATTGCCTTTAAATTGTTTAACTTGGGTCAAACGTTTTGGGTAGCCTTCCACAAGCTTCCCACAATAAGTTGGGTGAATTTTGGCCCATTCCTCCTGACAGTTCTGCCCACAAATGTTCTATAGGAAAGAGGTCAGGGCTTTTTGATGGCCACTCCAATACCTTGACTTTGTGGTCCTTAAGCCATTTTGCCACAACTTTGGAAGTATGCTTGGGGTCATTGTCCATTTGGAAGACCCATTTGCGACCAAGCTTTAACTTCCTGACTGATGTTTTGAGATGTTGCTTCAATATATCCACATAATTTTCCTTCCTCATGATGCCATCTATTTTGTGAAGTACACCAGTCCCTCCTGCAGCAAAGCACCCCCACAGCATGATGCTGCCACCCCCGTGCTTCAAGGTTGGGATGGTGTTCTTCGGCTTGCAAGCAACCCCCTTTTTCCTCCCAACATAACAATGGTCATTATGGCCAAACAGTTCTATTTTTGTTTAATCAGACCAGAGGACATTTCTCCAAAAAGTACAATCTTTGTCCCCATGTGCAGTTGCAAACCGTAGTCTGGCTTTTCTATGGTGGATTTAGAGCAGTGGCTTCTTCCTTGCTGAGCAGCCTTTCGGGTTATGTCGAAATAGGACTCGTTTTACTGTGGATATTGATACTTTTGTACCTGTTTCCTCCAGCATCTTCACAAGGTCCTTTGCTGTTGTTCTGGGATTTATTTACACTTTTCGCACCAAAGTACGTTCATCTCTAGGAGACAGAACGCGTCTCCTTCCTGAGCGGTATGATGGCTGCGTGGTCCCATGGTGTTTATACTTGCTTACTATTGTTTGTACAGATGAACGTGGTACCTTCAGGCATTTGGAAATTGCTCCCAAGGATGAACCAGACTTGTGCAGATCTACAATTCTTTTCTGAGGTTTCTTTTGATTTTCCCATGATGTCAAGCAAAGAGGCACTGAGTTTGAAGGTAGTTCTTGAAATACATCCACAGGTACACCTCCAATTAACTCAAATTATGTCAAATAGCCTATCAGAAGCTTCTAAAGCCATGACATCATTTTCTGGAATTTTCCAAGCTGTTTAAATGCACACTCAACTTAGTGTATGTTAACTTCTGACCCACTGGAATTGTGATACAGTGAATTATAAGTGAAATAATCTGTCCGTAAACAATTGTTGGAAAAATTGCTTGTGTCATGCACAAAGTAGATGTCCAAACCGACTTGCCAAAACTATAGTTTGTTAACAAGAAATTTGTGGAGTTGTTGAAAAACTAGTTTTAATGACTCCAACCTAAGTGTATGTAAACTTCCGACTTCAACTGTATATAGATGCACTGGGGCTTTAGTGGGCAGATAGTCTAGATAGAACACTGCACTCAAATACACCAATCTAAACATACTCTCTTAAGAGCAACATCTTACTCTGTTCTTCTCACATTACATAAAGACACATTTTCAGAACCCCAGTGTCAACCAAATAGGCTGCAATAAACATATTTAAACAGTTATCAATCAAAATTATTACATTATCAAACAAAATGATATTTCAAATCATTACAAATGATTTAAAAGTATAAAATAAAACGATGAGTTACTGCAATTAGGCCCTAATTTCAAATTCAGACTGGGTTATAGCACCATGCACATTATATTACTATATTTGATCATTGAGATTTATATGAACTAATTGTAATTATAATCAGTCAATGAGGGAATAAAAATGTTGAGGAGCTCACCCAGTATGACAGTGATGGAGAGGAAATGAATGATATCTATCTGGAGTGGCATTACTGTGGCACACAATGAAAAACCTGACAAATCTCTCCTTCTCCCTCTGTCTCTCTCTGTCTGGTGATCTCTCTATCTTGTTGTGTCAATTTGTAGCATATATTGATGGATCTAAAGATTGTTAGCTATACCTACAAGGCCAGTAATTGCCAACAGGATCAATATCATACTGTGTGCCTATAGCTGCCCTGTACACAGACTGTAGGCCAGTCCAATTGACTCACTGAGTCTGGCTGAAAACAGAAATGTAGTGAGATGTTTTGCACACTCCACTAAGGAAGTCCAGAGAGGACATATGAATAAAACAATTATTCCTACTTTATGTTGAGATCACGACTTATTTATCTCATGATCACAAGTTGTTTTGAGTTGTTTTGTTGACATCAAAAGACAATTTTCTCATGATTATTACATAACAAAAGTTGTTTTGTCGAGATCACGAGATAAACAAACATACAAACATACATGCAAACATATTACATTGTGTTAGCATGTGTTTAATATTAGATGTCGAAGTGTGTCTTTAAAAGTTTCAATGAGTAATGTCAGATCGATTTTTGTGGATTTTTTATCCATGTTCTGGGGCCAGGACTAAAATAGCTAAAGGTCATTACTAACATCCACTACCGTTGTGCAAGACACTCAGCCGCTCCACTGCCGCTGACCCTATGCTGCGTCCACCATTTTGGTGTGTGTGTGTGTGTGTGTGTATGGTCCCTTAATGTCTATGGTGTGGTCCTGCCGTCCCGGAGGTGTTGGAATAACATACGGGAAACACTATTTTCACCATTTTGGTGTGTGTGTGTGTGTGTGTGTGTGTATGGTCCCTTAATGTCTATGGGTGGTCATGCCGTTCCGGAGGTGTTGGAATAACATACGGGAAACACTCTTTTCACCATTTTGGTGTGTGTGTGTGTGTGTGTGTGTATGGTCCCTTAATGTCTATGGTGTGGTCCTGCCGTCCCGGAGGTGTTGGAATAACATACGGGAAACACTATTTTCACGCCACTTCGATACCGAAGTGACTTTTTCGCAGCAGGTTAGGATAATTAATGTAGCAGGTTAGTAGACTGAGGTTAGGTTAGGAAAGGGTTAGGTTTTAGCAAAAATGCTCTCCTAACCTGCTACGAAAATCCATTTGTATCTAAGTGGCATGCAAATAGTGTCCCAATAACATACAGCAATTTCTGATTTGGAAGCCATCTATAACCACTACAGTTTTCCATCCATAACATAATTGTACTGAAACGTGTACCACTATTTCTATTAATAGCATCATTATCCTCCTCATCATCTATGATCAGTATTAGTTTCACAGTTCCAATAATTTCTGATACCACCAAATTGTCTAGCCCACTGTATCTCCTATTCTTTCAATAATCTCTTTCCAACTTCTCTCCTCCCTTCCACCGCCCGCGCTCTCTCACGTTGGCACATTATACTATTCTCAGAGAGCGGGTTTAGCAGCAGTCAGATGGTGGGATGCTTCGGAGAGAAGCGATCCGTTCGGTCCATTATCGCGAAAGAAAAGGGGGAGGTGATAGAGGAAGAAGAGACATGGCATCTAAAGACATAACTGCCTCTTGTTTCGTCAGTGTGAGCAGGGATATTACAGGTAGGGAGAAATATCAACATTATTCCTATTCCCATTATCTCGATCATCATCATCTGTAACGTGCACGGATTCTGGCTTTCCCAGTCTGCGACTGAACAGGCGCATTGGAGGTTTATAAGCAACAACTCTTTCATATATGCTAGTGCCACCAAGCTTTGTGTGTCATTTTTTATTTGTCATCATCTAGGCTAAACGTGCACTGCATTATTCGATCATTTAAAGCTAGAAAATTCTGTAAAGCAAAGACATCCTGCTTGCACAGGATTTACCATAAAAGCACAGCAGGCTGATCATGTAAAATCCCCAGGCCTAGGACATAGGAAAAGGAGCGTTTTGAAAATCATCGTGTGCATCACGCGTGGGTTTAATCGCTCATGATGTGATCTGCATTCAGAAATGCATGCCAGGTTGTAAGAATAGGAATTGTTACCCTCTCAGTGTGTTGGCAGTGAGCATGGTCTTTCTTTGTCTGCAGTGTGTGTGTGTGTGTGACAGACAGAGAGCAGAGATAGAGAGAGTGTGTGTGTGAGTGAGTGAGTGAGTGAGTGAGTGATTGATTGATTGAGAATTTAAGATAGCAAGTGGGAGCAGTATGCATTTTCTTGCCAACAATTTGCATGTATTCTTCACTTTCCTTTATTGAACGAGCCAGACATGGACACTGTATCCTACACTTCTCTTTCTGAGAATTCTCACATGATGAGGCTGCCAGTGAGTTGACACAAGCTTACCTCTCACAAACTCACACCATCAGGCCACACACACATGCTCACACACACTCACACCTACATCACACACATGCTCACACACACACACTTAGGCCTACCTACCTACCTACCTACCTACCTACACACACGTATTCTCTCACCCTCTAACCAACACCACACACACATGCTCACATTTGCAGGGAGTCTCTGCTGAGATAATTATTCCTAATGGTTCTATTAATCACACTGTGATAATTAATCCAGTGGAATCCCTGCCTTTAAATCCACTCACCTACCTGCCAGCCACTTCCCTCTGCCTCAGATATACAGCTATATAGCATCAGACTCCAGGTGGCCAGAGCCAAAATACCATCTCTGTTTAAACAGTCATCATGGTGATCATCTTCATCACCATCAGAACATTACTCTAACGGTCCTGTCAGAACAATCAGACTCAGCAGCATTCTCTTATTTGACCATGCATTAGTCACAGGTGAAGTACAGCACATTCAGTGCTTTGGATGGTTGGTTATCCATAATCTAATACCTTTCACCATCTCACCCTCTCCTCCTGTCCTCCTCTTTAGCCTCGCCCCTGTCTCTCTGATGGTGACTCTCTATGTCAGTGTGCCTGTCTGTCTGTGAGGGGATGTCCTCAGGCCCAGCCAGGTTATCTGCAGGTGTCTGGCAGGTGGGGGGGGGGGGGGGGGGGGGGGGGTGGAGTCACACCTCTGACTGGGATTCTATGTGACAAGAATGCCTTGGTGACTGAGACTCACTTGAGCAGAGAGGAGCCATGTGGTTGTTGGTAGTAGTCATATTGTGCACATAAGGTTGTTTGTGTGGGAAGAAAAAATTGTCTGGCAATGTATTTTGAATCTCATTAATAACAGAATGAATGCGATTGCAGGTTTTTGCCTATGAAACACACAATTAATAATAACAAGATGTTTGTTGGTTTATTTGCATTATTAGATGAGCAATAATGAAAAGACAAAAGCCCTTGTAATTCATAATAAAATACAATTAACAGATAATAATGGAACACATACAACAACAAACAGAAACAGAAAAACAGGAGAGAAAAAAACAGGCAGTGTTTTGTCTTGATCCACTCTCACCAGCCTCAAGTACTGTATTCAAGCTCTGGTTTCCATATTCTAAAAATATGCTCTCTATTTTATGGCTTCATTCTGTCCTCGCTCACATATCCTTGTTTTATTGGGCAATTTCTGTGCGCCTACCTTGGTAAACAATACTGTTATTTACGTTTTAGTGAAAGATCCAACAGTTTTGGAGACTCAAGGGTTTTATCCTCTGATTATCTTCCTCTGTTTATGAAATGCCAATATGTACGTTTTAAATGACACGGTTGGTCTGTCTTCAGTTGTATGGCGAAAGGGCTGTGCACTCAAAGGTCAAGCTTATCTCTCTCACAGTTCTGATGTACTGTGTACTTGGTTGATATGTGTGATTGTGTGTGTGAAATGTTTGCTTTGTGTGTTGTGTGTATTAGTGCGTATCTGACCTGGGATGTTTTTCTATTTACAGAGAGTATCAGGAAGATTGTTGACAAGTCCTCTATCAAGTTTATACGCGGCATTAAGCTTGACACCAAAAATGGCAAGTCAGAGGACCGGATACTGGTGAGTACTGTTTCATCTGAATAACTTCCATTGGTGAAAACAACATTTGCTATATTGATGTGCTGGCTGTGGAGTGGGTGGTATTCCCACAGATCATTGTTGATCTATTGATATAGAGGAGTCCTCCAGGCCATCCACACACAGTACTACTCCGTCCCTCACTACGTCAATACAAGTCTGATGCAGGGGAGGGATGCTCCATAAGACATTGGATGGAAACCTGATGGTTGGTTTAGGAGAGACATGATGCAACATAGGCAGTATTGAAGTGCAATTAATCACTATGGTCAGTTACAGACTGAGCACAAGCTATGGCCAGACTGGCCACATGCCATGAATATATTGAGTTGATATGCTGCTGCTTCCCCATACCGGCTGTGCCTGTGTGGGCATTGGAGTGGGACAATGTAGGACAGAGAGGTCTGTAAGAGCATCAGCTTGGGGAGGGATCTGTTTAAGGCTCTGTCTCTGTGAGACCCTGGTGGTGGAGGCAGTGCCAGGTGCGGGCGGATCTCTGCCTTTGATACTGGGGTGCTTTCATCAGAGAATATGGGGCAAAGATGTGAAATCTTCAATAGAGGAGCTGCAGCCCTGCCAGCTTATATGACTAAATCTGGGCCAGTGAGCTCTTAAGTGTATAGATCCCAACCTATGTAAGTACAGCAAATAGGCAAAAGTATAAGAAATAGACCGACCATTTAACTGAGACTGTACTAACAATTCCACATAAAACTGCATTGAAATGTTTTCATGTTTTTGTGCTCCCGAAAAACTACCAGCTGATGAGGCAATGGGCTCACACCCCCAGCTGGGCAGACTAGGTCTTGGCAGGGAGTCGTTCCCTCGATGACTGCTTAATGATTCATTATAGGGCGAGTTGGAAGAGTTTTGCAATGTGCACCCTTTGATATTCAGGGCTATGTCTATCTGACAGGACTATGTTATCCATTAAATCCTTGCTGTCCAATCTCTTTCTGCTAAATGATTCCTTTTTTACTCTGAACTAGAGTAGGGTATCTATCTGGAATTCTAGTCTCTGTGGGGCTTAGGATAAGGCTGAGGAGAGGGCTAGGATTTAAGGGGTCAAGGTAAAGCTTGGGGAAGGGTTTGGGTTAAGAGTCGGGCTTGCTGATAAAGCCTGGGCTAGGGTTAATGTTTTAAGGCAGGTTCAAGTTCAGGCTGGTAGGTTCTTCTATCATTGTTCTTCTTCCTCTCCCGTCAGGTTTGCTTGAGGCCATGTCATGGTCAATGTACAGTATATTACGCTTTGGTTTCCTTGCTTGTGAATTATTTAACCAGGTACTGGAAGTACCTTGTTCATGTATAACAGTTGCCTTACCCCCTTATCAATCCAATAAGAAAAGACAGGCGTCTCTGCTCCAAAAACAGACACATAAAACAGACACAGAATTATTTGATGTGTGCGGTGTGTCTCTTTGATCTGGAAGACTTTGATAAGGACTTCTCTCCCGGGAGGACTGTCTCCCCTTCTCTCCTGCACCATCAGCATGATTTACTTCTATATACTCATATGGTACAGTACTCACACACTGTCTCCACTGCCACCCCCTACCCAGTATACCCCCCCTCCCAACTCATCACGTTAATGTGATACAATCCACACATTTTAATCAACTCCTTCAGACACAGTCTTTGAAGTGGTGGAATGCAGGAGTCTCTCTTGCTCTCTCTTCTCTCTCTCTCTGTAACTTCAGATACTCTCGTTGCGGTTTTTTGTTGTTGTTGTGTGGGTGCTGTGGCTGCCGGCAAGTGTTTGGCTCTGATGGGTAGAACCAAGCACCTCTCTCCCGAAATGCAACAGAGAGGGAGAGCCACAATTCAATTACTGCATTTCATTAAGAGGGCATACTGTACTAGCTAGTGTTTCTAGAGAGAGAACGAATGAGAGAGATAGAGAGGCAGAGAAAGATAGCCAGAGAGAGAAAGGCAGAAGAGAGGAAGGAGCAAATGATCAGGAGCGAAGGAGCAGAAAAAGAGCAGAGGACGAGAGTCAGAGAGAGGGAAGGAGAGTAACTGAAAAATACTTGCTGTTTGTATATCTGGTAAAAACGTATAAACTGTGCTGTAGCAATATTTACAAAAGGTTCTTCACTCTCCTCTAAAAGATGGAGACAGGAGCATGATAATAAGGTATATAGAGATTGTGTTTGTAGCTCAAGGTGGTTGCATGTGTGTGCGTATGCATACAGTACACATGTGCGTGTATGTGTGTGTGTGTGTGTGTGTGTGTGTGTGTGTGTGTGTGTGTGTGTGTGTGTGTGCGTGCGTGCAGACGGGTGTATGTGGGTGCTTTTAAATCACTTCCCTATGGAATTATTATTGTTGTAATCATATCTATAAACCATGTTAATGCACATCCTGAGAATGCAATCATCCCCAGTATACAGCATAGCCCATCAAAGCATGATGCTGTGGCAGAAAAGATTCCTGCCCAGATCAATAGGTGAATACAGAGAGTACTCCTCATTTCACTCTCTCCATTACCATGGCAACCCATGAGAGAATTGGGTGCCCGTAGTGAGTCTTGAATGTGCGGTGAACTTTTGCTCAGTATGGATGTAATTTGTTCATGTTTCTCCATCTGACTCAGGTCCTCACAACATGGAGACTCTATTTCCTGACAGCCAAGGTTCCAACAAAGGTAGCCATCATGATCTCTATGTTATTAGGGACCTTTTACCATACACCAAACTCTCAGCATTATGTTAACACGTGTATGTTATTACAGATAGAGGTGACGTTTAACTTCTTGGAGATCCGAGCCATGAACAGTCACCCTGAGTTTCAGGTGAGTAACATATGCCAGATTAACTGAGGTTTTGAATGGCCATGTTAGTGCATCGTCCCTGTGGCCTCTTTTATTAGAACTGATTAGTTGTCTGAACAGATTTATAATGGAGTAGGCCTATGTAGAGTTGAAGTCGGAAGTTGACATACACCTTAGCCAAATACATTTAAACTCAGTTTTTCACAATTCCTGACATTTAATCCTAGTAAAAATTCCCTGTTTTAGGTCAGTTAGGATCACCACTTTATTTTAAGAATGTGAAATGTCAGAATAATAGTAGAGAGAATGATTTATTTCAGCTTTTATTTCTTTCATCACATTCCCAGTGGGTCAGAAGTTTACATACACTCAATTAGTATTTGGTAGCATTGCCTTTAAATTGTTTAACTTGGGTCAAACGTTTTGGTTAGCCTTCCACAAGCTTCCCACAATAAGTTGGGTGAATTTTGGCCCATTCCTCCTGACAGAGCTGGTGTAACTGAATCAGGTTTGTAGGCCTCCTTGCTCGCACACACTTTTTCTGTTCTGCCCACACATTTTCTATAGGATTGAGGTCAGGGCTTTGTGATGGCCACTCCAATACCTTGACTTTGTTGTCCTTAAGCCATTTTGCCACAACTTTGGAAGTATGCTTGGGGTCATTGTCCATTTGGAAGACCCATTTGCAACCAAGCTTTAACTTCCTGACTGATGTCTTGAGATGTTGCTTCAATATATCCACATAATTTTCCTTCCTCATGATGCCATCTATTTTATGAAGTGCACCAGTCCCACCTGCAGCAAAGCACCCCCACAACATGTTGCTGCCACCCCCGTGCTTCAAGGTTGGGATGGTGTTCTTCGGCTTGCAAGCAACCCCCTTTTTCCTCCAAACATAACAATGGTCATTATGGCCAAACAGTTCTATTTTTGTTTAATCAGACCAGAGGACATTTCTCCAAAAAGTACGATCTTTGTCCCCATGTGCAGTTGCAAACCGTAGTCTGGCTTTTTTATGGCGGTTTTGGAGCAGTGGCTTCTTCCTTGCTGAGCGGCCTTTCAGGTTATGTCGATATAGGACTCGTTTTACTGTGGATATAGATACTTTTGTACCTGTTTCCTCCAGCATCTTCACAAGGTCCTCTGCTGTTGTTCTGAGATTGATTTGCACTTTTCGCACCAAAGTACGTTCATCTCTAGGAGACAGAAAACATCTCCTTCCTGAGCGGTATGACGGCTGCGTGGTCCCATGGTGTTTATACTTGCGTACTATTGTTTGTACAGATGAACGTGGTACCTTCAGGCATTTGGAAATTGCTCCCAAGGATGAACCAGACTTGTGGAGGTCAAATTCTTTTTTGCTGAGGTCTTGGCTGATTTATTTTGATTTTCCCATGATGTCAAGCAAAGAGGCACTGAGTTTGAAGGTAGGCCTTGAAATATATCCACAGGTACACCTCCAATTGACTCAAATGATGTCAATTAGCCTATCAGAAACCTCTAAAGCCATGACATAATTTCCTGGAATTTTCCAAGCTGTTTAAAGGCACAGTCAACTTAGTGTATGTAAACTTCTGACCCACTGGAATTGTGATACGGTGAATTATAAGTGAAATAATCCGTCTGCAAACAATTGTTTGAAAAATTACTTGTGTCATGCACAAAGTAGATGTCCTAACCGACTTGCCAAAACTATAGTTTGTTAACAAGACATTTGTGGAGTGGTTGAAAAACGAGTTTTAATGACTCCAACCTAAGTGTATGTAAACTTCCAACTTCAACTGTAAGTACAGCTACAGTAAGTAAGTACAGCTACAGCAATTCTGTCTCTGCTTAGATATTTACTGCAATTAACTGTTAGTTATCTGGCATCATGCCGAAAGTCACTGCTCCGTCTATCACTATTCATTGAAACTATGTTGTTGTTGTTTTCCTATGCAGGTCGTCATAGACTTGGACAAGTCCACTTATTCTCTGCGGCTTCAGTCACGTGACCACCTCAGTCATGTGGTCAGCCACGTTAACTTTGCCCTGTCCAGAATATTCAACAACTCTGTTTTCTCGTAAGTGTCCATTTTCAGGCAGCATAGACTCCTGTACCAGACAGCTTTGAAACCCAGCAAATGATAAGTAATGTTAGCTATTATGCCCCTTCTGAAACTCAAACCTCCTTTGTCCCCTCTCTCTCTCAGTCCCTCCATCTGTCATTCAGACAGTGACCTTTCTGAGGGAAGCAGGAAGTACTCCCCCAGCTCAGAGACGTCTGTGGAAACCCAGAGGGCCTGTGGTAAGAGACGCACAGACAGGCAGGCAGGCAGGCAGACAGACGGACACAGATATACAAACTGCATAAGAGACTAGATTCTAGTTGATGATAGACAGGAAATAGTTGAGTAACTTGAAACGAGAGGCTGAAAGCAGGTCCTCATTAAGAGACTAATAGATAGAGAAACCCACTGCACTGCGTACAGTACATATTTTAAAGTTAATTCTTTGCTTTTTACACAGACATTGTAAACATAGGGTAAATGCACTGCTGTCATCTCTATTTTATCTCTCTCATCGAAACAAACACCTGCTCTGTACCCATGCCCTCTAGTGGCCTCATGGGTGGAATGTTATTAATACTTTTCATAATTTAATGATGAATAAACATAATTGTATCCAGTGTTTCTATGTCAAACGGTTTTGTTATATTTCAAGTCAGTCTTCTGTGATGTACAGTATATAAAGTGTGATATTGGGATGCAAACTCAAAATTGAATACATTTCAACTCTATATCTGACATGGTACAGGTGTCTTCTTTTTTTAAGCCCATAACCATGTGTGTGAGGTGTATACTTTTGTTTCAAAGTAGATTTGTTTAAGACTACCAAGAAACACTCTGTGTGACCCTGATTTATATATTTCTTAATTCCATTCTTATACTTTTAGATTTGTGTGTATTGTTGTGAATTGTTAGATTCTACTGCACTGTTGGAGCTAGGAACACAAGCATTTCACTACACCCGCAATAACATCTGCTAAATATGTGTATGTGACCAATCAAATTCGATTTGATTTAGCCCAATGCAGTAAAAGGTTAAAACCCTCCTCTCTCACCATCATCTATTTTTCTTCCTCACCGTCCGTCTCAGGAGGGTTTTCCGAGACCTACGCTGCCCTGTGTGACTACAATGGAATCAGCTGCAAGGAGGAAGTGCAGTGGGTAAGAGCTATGGGAGTAGACCTGTTGTGTGTTAGTGCACTGGACTGTTAAAGTGCTTTCAGAAAGTATTCATACCACTTGACTTATTCCACATTTTGTTGTGTTACAGCCTGAATTCAAAATGGATTAATATGATTTTTTTCACCTATTTCTACACACAATACCCTATAATGACAAAGTGAAAACAATTTTTGTAAATGTTTGCACATTTATTGAAAATTAAATACATAAATATCTCATTTACATAAGTATTCACACTTCTGAGTCAATATATGTTAGAATCACCTTTGGCAGCAATTACAGCTGTGAGTGTTTCTAGGTAAGTCTCTAACAGCTTTGCACACCTGGATTGTACAATATTTACACATTATTCTTTTAAAAAGTCTTCAAGTTGATCATTGCTAGATAGCCATTTTCAAGTCTTGCATTAGATTTTCAAGCCGATTTAAGTAAAAACTGTAACTCGGCCGCTCAGGAATATTCAATGTCGTCTTGGTAAGCTACTCCAGTATATATTTGACCTTGTGTTTTAGGTTGTTGTCCTGCTGAAAGGTGAATTTGTCTCCCAGTGAAAGCAGACTGAACCAGGTTTTCCTTTAGGATTTTGCCTGTGCTTAGTTCAATTCCGTTTCTTTTTATCCAAGAAAAACGATCTAGTCCTTTCTGATGACAAGCATAACCATAACATGTGCAGCCACCACCATGCTTGAAAAAGTGGTACTCAGTGATGGTTGTGTTGGATTTGCCCCAAACATAACACTTTGTATTCAGGACATAAAGTTAATTACTTTAGAGCCTTATTACAAACAGGATGCATGTTTTCAGTTTTCTCCTATCACAGCCATTAAACTCTGTAATTTAAAGTCATCATTGGTTTCATGGTGAAATCCCAGAGCGGTTTCCTTCCTCTCCGGCAACTGAGTTAGGAAGGATGCCTGTATCTTTGTGTCACGACCGTCTAATGAGGGAGACCAAGGCGCAGCGTTGCGGGTGAACATATTTATATTTATTACTAGATCACACGATCAAAACAAAGAACGAAACGTGAAGTCCTTCGATACCAAACCAAAAGGAACAAGAAACCACAAAACACAAAGTGCAAGACAAACAGTTAAATATGGCTCCCAATCAGAGACACCCAGCTGACACTCGTTGCCTCTGATTGGGAGTCACTCAGCCCAACATAGAAAATTAAACATAGACTTACACACCCTGGCTCAACATAACATAGTCCCCAGAGCCAGGGCGTGACAGTACCCCCCCCCAAAGGCGCGGACTCCGGCCGCGCCAAACAACCACAACAGGGGAGGGACCGGGTGGGCACTCCGCCTCGGCGGCGGATCCGGCTCCGGACATGACCCAGGCACGGGTTGTGCTGGACTGACGACGCACACCCCTGGCTTGATGCGTGGAGGAGGAACGGGCCGGACCGGGCTGACGAAGCGCACCCCTGACTTGGTGCGGGGAGCAGGAATGAGCCGGACCGGGCTGACGACGCACACCACTGACCCGGTGCGGGGAGCTTGGACGGGCCGGACCGGGCTGGCGACGCGCACCACAGACTTGGTGCGGAGAGCAGGAACGGGCCGGACAGGGCTGACGACGCACACCACTGGCTTGGTGCGGGAAGCTTGGATGGGCCGGACTGGGCTGGCGACGCGCACCACAGACTTGGTGCGGAGAGCAGGAACGGGCCGTGCCGGACTGACGACGCACACCACTGGCTTGGTGCGGGAAGCTTGGATGGGCCGGACTGGGCTGGCGACGCGCACCACAGACTTGGTGCGGAGAGCAGGAACGGGCCGGGCTGGGCTGTCGACGCACACCGTAGGCTTTGTGCGTGGAGCAGGAACAGGCCGGGCTGGGCTGTCGACACGCACCACTGACTTGGTGGGAATGGCAGGAACAGGCCGGGCTGGGCTGTCGACGCGCACCACTGACTTGGTGGGAATGGCAGGAACAGGCCGGGCTGGGCTGACGACGCGCACCACTGACTTGGTGGGAATGGCAGGAACAGGCCGGGCCGGGCTGACGACGCGCACCACTGACTTGGTGGGAATGGCAGGAACAGGCCGGGCTGGGCTGACGACGCGCACCACTGACTTGGTGGGAATGGCAGGAACAGGCCGGACCGTACTGGGGACACACACCACTGGCCCCACGCAGGGATCAGGAACGGGCCGGACCGGACTGGTAACACACCCCAGTACCTCTCGCCGTGCCTCCACACTTTCCCTCTCCTCTGTGCCCAGTGGCCCCCCTAACCTGGCGGCCTTCTCTGCCAACGCTTTGCACCGCTCTAACCCGTACACCTGCTGGCCCGACGTTGTGAGCCCCCCCCTAAAAATTTCCTGGGGGTCTCTCCTCCCTCTTGCCAGACTCGCAATCATCTCCTCCCACGTCCATCCTCTCTCCTCGTCCCGCTGCTTGATCCAGTCGAGGTTGCCACGGAGATCTGCCAGCGATGGCTCCTGAACACGCTGCTTGGTCTGGTTAAGGTGGTTTCTTCTGTCACGACCGTCTAATGAGGGAGACCAAGGCGCAGCGTTGCGGGTGAACATATTTATATTTATTACTAGATCACACGATCAAAACAAAGAACGAAACGTGAAGTCCTTCGATACCAAACCAAAAGGAACAAGAAACCACAAAACACAAAGTGCAAGACAAACAGTTAAATATGGCTCCCAATCAGAGACACCCAGCTGACACTCGTTGCCTCTGATTGGGAGTCACTCAGCCCAACATAGAAAATTAAACATAGACTTACACACCCTGGCTCAACATAACATAGTCCCCAGAGCCAGGGCGTGACACTTTGTAGTTAATGGGTGTATTGATACACCATCCAAGGTGTAATGAAAACTTCACCATGCTCAAAGGGATATTCAATGTCTGCTTTTTTTTTTTACCCATCTCCCAATAGGTGCCCTTCTTTGCGAGGCATTGGAAAACCTCCCTGATCTTTGTGATTGAATCTGTGTTTGAAATCCACTGCTAGACTGAGGGACCTTACATATAATTGTATGTTTGGGGTACAGAGATGAGGTAGTCGTTCAAAAATCATGTTAAAAACTATTATTGCACACAGAGTAAGTCCATGCAACCTATTATGTGATTTAACCTATTATGTGATTTGTTAAGCACATTTTTACTCCTGAACTTATTTAGGCTTGCCGTAACAAAGGGGTTGAATACTTATTAACTCAAGACGTTTCAGCTTTCCATTTTTGATTAATTTGTTAAGATTTATAAAAACATAATTCCATTTTGACATTATGGGGTATTTTGTGTAGGCCAGTGACACAACATCTCAATGTAATCCCTTTTTAATTCAGGCTCTAACACAACAAAATTTGGAAAAAGCTAAGGGGTGTGTATACTTTCGGAAGGCACTGCACTTTCAAATGAGGGGTCATATACTATAGCAAGTGGACTCATGGGTAATCTTGCTCCTAGGATGTGGACACTATCTATCACTCTCAAGACAACAGGGAGTTTAATCTAGTGGACTTCAGCCACCTGGAGAGCAGGTGAGAGAAGGGGAGAGGGAGAGAAAGAAAGAGAGCAGACGCTATCAAATTGATGCTGCTGCAGCCTAAATAAATCCAGTTGCTAAATTGATATCAAGGGTATTATGAAATGTACCTGTTTCGATTCAGTTATTGTTGTGTGTTTGACAGGGACTTGGCAGTGATTGTGGCCTCAATGGCATACAACACCTGGTTCACCAAACTATACTGTAAGGACCTTCGCATAGTAAGTATCCTTCTGTCTGTCTCTCCTTGTGTTTCAATGGTAATTGATATGCAGAAGTTATAAGCATGTAATGACATGAGATCATTTTCATTTCAGGGGTCAGAGGTCAGTGAGCAGGTTCTGCACACACTCAGTAAGTCCTCCAGTCTGGCAGAGCTCACACTGGAGAATGCTGGTCTCAAATCGTGAGTTTTCCTTTCTTCACAAAACTCTCCTACTCTTTTTTTTATGAATAAAAAGGGTATTAGAACTATAGAAATAGTGTTTGTTTGTGTCATTGTGTCTATGTCCAAATATGTTTACTGTATACTGTGTATGTTGCAGTGACTTTGCACAGAAGCTGTCAGTTGCGCTCTCAGAGAATCCTGCTTCTGTCATCCACTCTCTGAACTTGGCCCACAACACGCTGGACAACCAAGGTACCAAGCAGATGCCTTATTTCCTGTTAGTCTCACACACTTGCCTATTTCTGTTTTAGTGACATCTCTCCTCCCTCTGTCTCTCTCCTTTGGTGTAGGTGTGTCTAACCTCATCCAGCAGGTGTGTCGTCTCAGCAAAGGACTGCGTCTCCTCAACCTCTCCAAGACCTCCCTCAACTCCAGAGGTTTGGACTGCTTCATCTCTCCATCCTTCCATCTGTCAATCTCTCTACCAGCCCCACCCAGAGAGAAGGCCCCACCTTCCTGTCCTCCTCCATGTTACAGAAGCATCCTCATCCCCTCAGCGACCCTGACATTAATACAGGGCAGTAACTCAGCAGACGGGGACAGTCAGCTGGATAATCAGTTAATGAACACTTTCAACTGCGTTTGAGTTTAATGAAGCTGCAACAGCTGATTGAACAGGCCACTAAGCCATGCATGCTAGGTGATATAAACCTCTGTACCTCCTGTAAGTCCCCCCTGAACAGCTCAGTGTGTTGTCCTGTTTTGTGTCTGCTATACAACAGCTTCAAGATTGACGATGTGTCCCCATGGTAACCATCTTTCAGGCAACCAGGCTCTCTATTACTTCCCCCACTTATTGAGAGTTTGAATACTGAATATTGAATTAAGAATGATACTGCACACATTTACACAGACTGCTTCTGCTGACAGATGCAGGTGAGAATCACATAATTCAAAATGTTCTGAAATGTTTTTTTCCCCTCTTTGGTAAATTTGCATTAGCTAGCTGAATGCATCTCTCATGGCTTCCCCCTCACTCTCTGTGTGTCTCAGGTGTGGTGTCTCTGTCTCAGGCTCTGTGCTCCAGTGATGAGTATTCCAACTCTCTACTGCACCTGGACCTGAGCAAGAACCCTGGAGTCCTGTCTGGGGAGGACGCTTCGGTCAGAAAACACATACACACATATACACACATATATACACGCATACACTGAGTGTACAAAATATTAGGAACACCTGCTCTTTCCATGACATAGACTGACCAGGAGAATCCAGGTGAAAGCTATGATCCCTTATTGATGTCACCTGTTAAATCCACTTTAATCAGTGTAGATGAAGGGGAGAAGGCAGGTTAAAGAAGGATTTTTAAGCCTTGAGACAATTGAGACATGGATTGTGTATGTGTGCCATTCAGAGGGTGAATGGGCAAGACAAAATATTGAAGTGCCTTTGAACGGCACCTTGTAGTCCACGCCTGACGAACTGAGGCCAAAGGGGGTGCAACTCAATATTAGCAAGGTGTTCCTAACATTTTGTAAACTCAGTGTACGTACACTCACACTTTGTATACAAACCAACAGGAAAGTATATGCAGTGCTTATGCCTTATGCATGAGTTTCTCAGTTTAACATTAGCGTCTTTTCTCTCTCTTTCTGTAGAATCTGTACCTTTTCCTGTCCCAGCCTAATTGTCTGGTCCATTTGGACCTGTCTGACACTGACTGTGCTGTTGACTCTGTGAGTATCTAGTGGCTCTGCGAGTTAGATTTGAACTTGCTTATATAATGTAGGATTGAATGAGTTTCTCTACACCCTTTGCAACCTCTGTCTCTGTTTTTCATCCTCTATAATCCTCAACCCCTGTATCTTTCTCTCTCCCACTAAAACTGCACAACACAACTGTCTCTCCTCTCTCACATAGCTATTTGGGGCTCTGCTGAGGGGGTGTTGTGCTGATCTCTCCTACTTGAATCTCTCCAAAAATTCCTTCTCACACAGGTTAGTCACATACTTTTGATTAACTATTTCTTTGGTGTGATGTGGCAGAAAAATGCTTTGAGGCTCTGAGTGAAGATAGAACACTAATTTTAGCAATAAATCTTTTTTTCTTCAAATATCCTCAGGCTTCATCTTTTGCTCTCTCTTTTTCTGTTCACTCTCTCTATCTGTCTTTTTCTCTGTTGCTCCCTCAAATGAGAAATCAGAAATGAGCTTTGTGGGAATCACTGGAACATTGTGTTTCCTCTCTGTGGGTGTGTCTGTCGTTTTTAAAACGAGAACTTGCAAAGCTGTCTGCATAGATAAGACTCATGAATATTTAAGCAGAGCTATTTATCATCTGACCCCACTTGCTCCCTCCTCTTTGACCAACTCCATTTTCTCTCTCTTTCTCATTTCATCTCAATCCTCTCTCCACTTCATACCACTCTTTTGTATTTTTTCTGCCTATCAACAACTTAACCACTCGCCTTCTATTGCTTTTCCCTCCCACTCTCCATCTATACCTCCTCTCCCTCTCCCTCTCCTCTCGTTCATCTCCCTCTGACCTCTCTCCTCTCCCAGGAAAGTGAAGGAGACCCTGCCGTTATTCCGTCAGTTCTTTAGCTCGGCCTTCAGCCTCACCCATGTCAGCCTGGCCTCTATGAAGCTGCCCCCTGATGCCTTGAGGTCAGTTCCCCTATTCTCCTTTTCTCCCCTGCACTCTCTCACATGCCTACAGCTCACTAGAATGACAGGGGCAAGGCTAGCTGCACAACACACACTGGTCACTATGGCACTTGAGACTGAGTTAAAGGGTGTGAATTTCCAGACAAAGAAGGAAGCAAAACGGTCTTTGTTGTTGTAAGACAGGTCAATACCCTTTCCACCTATCACATATTATTTTTATTTTCTTCCCTCTCTGTCTTTCTTTAGGTCTCTTTTCATAGGTCTGACCACAAACCCTCACATTAATGACCTTCACCTGGACATCAGTGGCTGTGAGGTACAAGTCTGTCTTTCTGTCTGTCTGTCACTCTGCACACAGAACATTCAATTCCTGCTGGCCTTTATAATTTCCCATCTATATCTCTCTGTCATTCATTTCTTATGTTTCAAGTAAGGACTTACTGTACAGTAGGTATACATGGAGACTATCTTTTCTCAAGGTCTTGTCTTATTGTGCTTTGAAAGTCCTCCTCCTTTCACACATGTTGTCTCTGTCTCTGTCTCTCTCTCTGTTCCAGCTGAAGTCTGCAGGAGCTGCTGTGATCCAGGAGCTGTTCCCCAGGGTCTCCTCCATCGCCACCCTGGACATCTCAGACAATGGTGAGCACAACGACAGACTGCACCACTATGGCACAGACCCAAAGAGGTTTTGAATGGATCGCGAGTGTCTGAGTAAAAAAATATTCCTGTGTGAACTTAAATGACTTAAACCAGGTAGAAAGTGTGTAGAAATGATAATGAACTTACATTTTTACATAATGTAATCTCTGAACAATTTTTCGTCAATCACAGAATTTTCGATATAGAGCTATTAGCAGCACTATTTTGGTTGGTTTTGTGGTCTCAAGCCAGCGAGTTCTTCAACATTCTTCATCAAGAATATGGGCAAAATGTAGTTATTGACACTGAAAGAGGGAATGGGAATGTTGTTACCTTGTCATATTATTGCTACATTTACTATCAATATAGCATTAAAAATAGTTTTCCAGATTGCATTTTGGCCATTATTTTTCGCGATGCAAATATTGGGTCGCGACTGAGACAACCTGGTTAAATTTGGGTCCCGTGGCAAAACTAGTTGAGAACCACTGCTGTACACCACTGTGGCACACAGTGGCACTCTGCACCACTCAGTCAGATTGTTTTGTGTGAGGTGGTTGTTTGTGTTTGAACACGTTTTGTATGAGGGGGCTGTGTGCTTAATACTTTTGAGCTAGTTTTGGATTTGTGGGGGCTGTGTATTTGTTTTTGTATTTATTAAGGATCCCCATTAGCTGCTGTCAAGGCAGCAGCTACTCTTCCTGGGGTCCTGCAACATTAAGGCAGTTATATACAGTTACAAATATTACATGACATTACATTTCATAACACTTTTCACAACACATTAAGTGTGTTCCCTCAGGCTACTACTCTAATACCACATATCTACAATACAAAATCTATGTGTACGTGTGTGTGCCTGTGTGTGTGTGTCTTCACAGTCCCCGCTGTTCCTTAAGGTGTAATGTTGTCTGTTTTTTAAATCTGACTCTACTGCTTGCATCACTTACCTGATGTGGAATAGAGTTCCATGTAGCCTTGGCTCTACGTTGTACTGTGCGTCTCCCATAGTCTGTTCTTGACTTGGGGATTGTGAAGAGACCTCTGGTGGCATGTCTTGTGGGGTATGCATGGGTGTCCGAGCTGTGTGCTAGTAGTTTCAACAGACACCTCGGTGCATTCAGCATGTCAACACTTCTTACAAAAACAAGTAGTGATGAAGTCAATCTCTCCTCCACTTTGAGCCATGAGAGATTTACATGTATATTATTAATGTTAGCTCTCTGTGTACATTTAAGGGCCAGCCGTGCTGCCCTGTTCTGAACCAATTGTAATTTTCAGAGATCCCGCTTTGTGGCACCTGACCACATGACTGAACAGCAGTCCAGGTACGACAAAACTAGAGCCTGTAGGACCTGCCTTGTTGATAGTGTTGTTAAAAAGGCAGAATACCGCTTTATTATGGACAGACTTCTCCCCATTTTAGCTACTGTTGTATCAACATGTTTTGACCATGACGATCCAGGGTTACTCCAAGCAGTTTAGTCACCTCAACTTGCTCAATTTCAACATTATTTATTACAAGATTAAGTTGAGGTTTAGGGTTTAGTGAATGATTTGTCCCAAATACAAGGCTTTTAGTTTTTGAAATATTTAGGACTAACTTATTCCTTGCCACCCATTCTGAAACTAACTGCAACTCTTTGTTAAGTGTTGCAGGGATTTCACTCACTGTAGTAGCTGACGTGTATAATGTTGAGTCATCCGCATACATAGACACACTGGCTTTACTCAAAGCCAGTGGCATATCATTAGTAAAGATTGAAAAAAGTAAGGGGCCTAGACAGCTGACTTGGGGAATTCCTGATTCTACCTGGATTATGTTGGATAGGCTTCCATTAAAGAACACCCTCTGTGTTCTGTTAGACAGGTAACTCTTTATTCACAATATACAGTGCCTTCGGAAAGTATTCAGACCCCTTGACTTTTTCCACATTTTGTTACGTTACAGCCTTATTCTAAAATGGATTAAATAAATACAAATCCTCAGAAATTCCTTATTTACATAAGTATTCAGACCCTTCGCTATGAGACTCGAAATTGAGCTCAGGTGCATCCTGTTTCCATTGATCATCCTTGAGAAAAAAACAATTTAATCAATTTTAGAATAAAGCTGTAACGTAACAAAATGTGAAAAAGGTCAAGGGGTCTGAATACTTTCCGAAGGCACTGTAGCAGGGGGTGTAAAGCCATAATATATACATTTTTCCAGTAGCAGACTATGATCGATAATGTCAAAAGCCGCACTGAAGTCTAACAGAACAGCTCCCAAAATCTTATCATCAATTTCTCTCAGCCAATCATCAGACATTTGTGTAAGTGCCGTGGTTGTTGAATGTCCTTCCCTATAAGCGTGCTGAAAGTCTGTTGTCAATTTGTTTACAGTAAAATAGCATTGTATCTGGTCAAACACAATTTTTTCCAAAGGTTTACTAAGGGTTGGTAACAGGCTGATTGGTCGGCTATTTGAGCCAGTAAAGGGGGCTTTACTATTCTTGGTTAGCGGAATTACTTTTGCTTCCCTCCAGGCCTGAGGGCGCACACTTTCTAGTAGGCTTAGATTGAAGATATTGCAAATAGGAGTGGCGATATTGTCCGCTATTATCCTCTGTAATTTTCCATCCAAGTTGTCAGACCCCGGTGGCTTGTCATTGCTGATAGACAATAATACTTTTTTCACCTCTTCCTCACTCACTTTACAGAATTCAAAATTACAATGCTTGTCTTTCATAATTTGATCAGTTATACTTGGATGTGTAGTGTCAGCGTTTGTTGCTGGCATGTCATGCCTAAGTTTGCTAATCTTGCCAATGAAAAAATCATTAAGGTAATTGGCAATATCAGTGGGTTTTGTGATGAATGAGCCATCTGATTCAATGAATGATGGAACTGAGTTTGCATTTTTGCCCAAAATGTCATTTAAGGTGCTCCAAAGCTTTTTACTATAATTCTTTATATAATTTATCTTTGTTTCATTGTTTAGCTTCTTCTTCTTTTTATTCAGTTTAGTCACATGATTTCTCAATTTGCAGTACGTTTGCCAATCGGTTGTGCAGCCAGACTTATTTGCCATTCCTTTTGCCTCATCCCTCTCAACCATACAATTTTTCAATTCCTAATCAATGCATGTGGATTGAATCGTTTTTACAGTCATTTTCTTAATGGGTGCATGCTTATTAGTAAAGCAATTTCATAAATGTGTCAAGTGCAGCGTTTGATTGCTCCTCATTACACACCACAGACCAACAAATATTATTTACATCATTTACATTTACATTTTAGTCATTTAGCAGACGCTCTTATCCAGAGCGACTTACAGTTAGTGCATACATTATTTTTTTTCATACCCCCTGTGGGAATGAATCATCAACATAGGAATCACTACAAATATTATTGTATGACCTCTTATACACTATATTAGGCCCAGCCTTTGGAACTTTGGTTTTCCTAGATATGGGTACTATATTGTGATCACTACATCCGATGGATTTGGATACTGCTTTAAAGCAAATTTCTACAACATTAGTAAAGATGTAATCAATACATGTTGATGATTTCATTCCAGTGCTGTTTGTAACTACCCTGGTAGGTTGACTGATAACCTGAACCAGGTTGCAGGCACTGGTTACAGTTTGAAGCTTTTTCTTGAGTGGGCAGCTTGATGAAAGCCAGTCAATATTTAAATCACCCAGAAAATGTACCTCTGTTAATATCACATACATTATCAAGCATTTCTTACATGTTATCCAGATACTGACTGTTAGCACTTGGTGGTCTATAGCAGCTTCCTACAAGAATGGGCTTTAGGTGAGGCAGATGAACCTGTAGCCATATTACTTCAACAGTATTTAACATGAGTTCCTCTCTAAGCTTTACAGGAATGTGGTTTTGATTATAAACATCAACACCTCCACCATAGGTATTTAAGTATTTTCTGTAGAGGTTATAACCATGTATTGCTACCACTGTATCATCAAAGGTATTATCTAAGTGGGTTTCAGAGATAGTCGGAATATGAATGTCATCTGTTACTAGCAAGTTACTGATTTCATGAACCTTGTTTCTTAAGCTACATATGTTAATGTGGGCTATTTTTAGTACTTTTCTGGAATGCTTGATTGTTTTCATTGCTTTACTGGGAAGCTTAGCAGAAGCAGACATGCTCATGTTATTTATGTTAGTGCAGGGTGAGCTGCACACAGTGGACTTCCTACTAGGGCACACCGCCTCAGTGCTAACAGTATAACTCTGGTTCATAGGCACATGATTAGGGAAAGGGAAAGGGAGATACCTAGTCAGTTGTACAACTGAATGCATTCAACTGAAATGTGTCTTCCACATTTAACCCCTTTGAATCAGAGAGTTGCGGGGGGCTGCCTTAATCGACAGCCACGTCATCGATTACTGCATACAATAGCTGTAGGATCAGCAGGGCAGTTAGAGGGACATAAATTAGGTTACTTACATTGTGTCTACCAACGCCCCTGGGATAATGTATATTTGCTGAAGCATTATTACAACTCAGCGACACAATGGTAGGGATTTACTGAGCTAGGCTTGGGTCATTGCTAAGTCATTGTTTCAACGCAGCCTTATAATGCAGTGAAATTATCCAGGAACCCAAATTATTCGGGTGGATCCCATCCTCCTTATAAAACGTGTTTTGTTTCGAAAAGGTATCGAAATTGTCAACAAAAGTTACACCCATTGAGCTGCAATAATCACGTAGCCAGTTGTGAAGAAAAAGTGTATGTTTGATGTCGTTTTGTTTGTGGTTTGTGTTTACAGGGCTGGATGCAGACCTTCTCTCAGTTCTACCAGCTCTCTCCAGACACACCTCCCTAAAGCACCTGTATCTGGGCAAGAACTTCAACATCAAGAGCAGGTACAGTACTACAGAGGCACAGTGGGTGTGTGGTTGTGTGTGTGTGTGCACGTTCATGTGTGTGCGTGTGTCAGCTTGATTTTCCTCAGGCAGACTGGGATGATTACGATAGCGGCAGGAAATGACTAGTGCCAGAGCTCCTGCTGAGTGTAGCCTGAACTGCCTCTCTCTCTATCTACAGGGTGCTGGAGGAAATCCTACAGAAGCTGGTCCAACTCATACAGGAGGAGGAGTGTGTGAGTGAGAATGCGTCACAATTCACACAACACTCACACATTACACAATATAATATTATATTTTATATTCACTGATTGTACTGCGGAGTATATACACAAACGCACAAACACTATACACGTTCATATACTCAATGAAAACTCATGGTCAAATATTGACATTCACCATACTGTATTTTACATGGTACTCTCTCATACATACTCTTTATTTTCTACAGTAGTGTTTTCCTTAGTGTAAATCAATCCATGGCCCTGTTACTGTGGGCTGTAACATATTATGCCTTCTGAATTATTCATGTTGTGTACAAAGCTATGTGACACATTGCTCTGTGTATTACAAATGCTGAGTTCCTCAGTTTCTCCTCAGCACTGCTCCCAACTGTTCCCAGCAGCATTTAACCATCTCTCTCCACTGTCATCTTCTTCTCCTCTATTTTTCTGTCCTACCCTCTTCTTCTACTTTACCTTTCCCCTGGTCTCCACCGTTACCCCTCACCCAACCTTCTCACCCCCTCTGCCTTGCCCTCTCCCGTCTCCCTCCCTCCCCACCCTTTCTCTCCCCTCTTCCCTGTCCCTCCCCAGGCCCTCCAGTCCCTCTCCCTGGCTGACTCGCGGCTGCGTTCTCGGGGCACAGTGCTGGTAAACGCTCTGGGCAGCAACACCTGTCTGCGTAAGGTGGACCTGAGTGGGAACAGCCTGGAGGACATTGGAGCCAAGATGCTGAGCAAAGCCCTGCAGATCAACACCACACTCAGGCAAGAGACCGAGAGCGGGAAGGAGAGAGATAGAGGGTATTGTCAGGTATGGTGATGGTTGTTTTTAACACTGCCTCTCCCCTGTCCTGACAGGAGTGTGACGTGGGATCGTAACAACACCTCAGCTACAGGATTCCTGGATGTGGCTCGAGCCCTTGAACAGTGAGACTATTTGTTCATCAAACACACACATGCATGCTTGCACACATACACACACACGCTCAGACTTCTAAATCTGTTATAGCTCACTATAGCTTATTTTACAGACCCATTTGATGAATTTGTATGCTCAAAATACAGGAAGCAAGAGAGTTGATATAAATAGGTTCCAAGAGACATGGGGATGCCTGAAGCTATGTGTAATTTAAATGTCCTGTTGTTCAGAGAGTATTTTCAGAATTAGCTGGCTAATATATCAACTCAGATACACGTGAACCAAACCTAGCTTACTGTACACATTGATACTTGCTATCTCAAACGGCTTAGGTTTGCGTTTAGTCTACAGATCACATTAGCTGCAATAATCAAAGCATTACTCATCCTATCACAGTCCAGCAGGATATTTTGGGATGAATTCTTGTGATGAAGGGGTATTTTGGGAGGAATTCTGTCCACTGGGAATATTAACCCTTACCCTTGGGTCTGTAACTCAATTTTCTATAGCTCTCTTTCTCTGTCTCCTTCCTTTCTCTGTCTCCTTCCTTTCTCTGTCTCCTTCCTTTGTCTCCTTCCTTTCTCTGTCCCCTTCCTTTCTCTATCCCCTTCCTTTCTCTGACCCCTTCCTTTCACTGTCTCCTTCCTTTCTCTGACCCCTTCCTTTCACTGTTTCCTTCCTTTCTCTGTCTCCTTCCTTTCTCTGTCCCCTTCCTTTCACCTTCTCCTTCCTTTCACTGCCTCCTTCCTTTCTCTGTTTCCTTCCTTTCTCTGTCTCCTTCCTTTCACTGCCTCCTTCCTTTCTCTGTCCCCTACCTTTATCTGTCTCCTTCCTTTCTGCATCTCCTTCCTAACTCAAACCCCTTCTCTTTCGCTCACCTTCGGTGTGTTCTCTCCCAGTAACTTCACCTTGCAGTACATGCCCCTCCCCCTCAGTGACATCAGTCAGGCGTTCCGTAGCGCCGCCGAGAGGACAGAGCAGGCACTGACCAAGGTGGGCTCCTAATGCTTCCATCTCAATCCTCCCTCCAACCCTCCGTTAAACATCCACTCCTTTCCTTTGCCTCTCTATTTCATCTCCTTTCCTTCACTGCTTCTTTTCTCTACTGGCACCATCATTATCTCTCACTCCCTGCCCTTTCCATTTCAATTGACTCTGCTTCATTGACATTTTCACACAGTAGTATTGCCTGTGTGAGTGAATGTTTTTTTTTATCTGTGGCCATCAGATCCAGCGTGCTCTGCTGAGGAACAACCAGACTCAGCGCTTCTCTCAGAGACAGGCTCTACGGCTGCACCAGGGCCTGGTCACCAGCACTGCTGAACAGGTAGCTAATGAATACAGTACCAGTCAAAAGTTTGGAAACACCTACTCATTCCAGGGTTTTTCTTTATTTTTACTATTTTCTACATTGTAGAATAATAGTGAAGACACCAAAACAATTAAATAACACATGTAGTAACCAAAAAAGTGTTAAACAAATAAAAATATATTTGAGATTTGAGATTCTTCAAATAGCCACCCTTGGCCTTGATGACAGCTTTGCACACTCTTGGCATTCTCTCAACCAGCTTCATCTGGAATGCTTTTCCAACAGTCTTGAAGGAGTTCCCACATATGCTGAGCACTTGTTGGCTGCTTTTCCTTCACTCTGCGGTCCGACTCATCCCAAACCATCTCAATTGGGTTGAGGTTGGGGGATTGTGGAGGCCAGGTCATCTGATGCAGCACTCCATCACATTCCTTATTGGTAAAATAGCCCTTACACAGCCTGGAGGTATGTTGGGTCATTGTTCTGTTGAAAAACGAATGATAGTCCCACTATGCCCAAACCAGATGGGATGACGTATCACTGCAGAATGCTGTTGTAGCCATGCTGGTTAAGTGTGCCTTGAATTCTAAATAAATCACAGACAGTGTCACCAGCAAAGCACCCCCACACCATAACATATCCTCCTCCTCCATGCATTACGGTGGGAAATACACATGCAGAGATCATCTGTTCACCCACACCGCATCTCACAAAGCCATGGTGGTTGCAACCAAAAATCTCCAATTTGGACTCCAGAACAAAGGACAGATTTCCACAGTTCTAATGTCCATTGCTCGTGTTTCTTGGCCAAGCAAGTCTCTTCTTCGTATTGGTGTCCTTTAGTAATGGTTTCTTTGCAGCAATTCGACCATGAAGGCCTGATTCACACAGTCTCTGAACAGTTGATGTTGAGATGTGTCTGTTACTTGAACTCTGTGAAGCATTTATTTGGGCTGCAATTTCTGAGGCTGGTAACTAATTAACTTATCCTCTGCAGCAGAGGTAACTCTGGGTCTTCCATTCCTGTGGAGGTCCTCATGAGAGCCAGTATCATCATAGCACTTGATGGTTTTTGAGACTGCACTTGAAGAAACGTTCAAAGTTCTTGACATTTTCCGCATTGACTGACCTTCATGTCTTAAAGTAATGACGGACTGTTTTTTCTCTTTGCTTTGTTGAACTGTTCTTGCCATAATATGGACTTGGTCTTTTACCAAATAGGGCTATCTTCTGTATACCCCCCCCTACCTTGTCACAACACAACTGATTGGCTCAAACGCATTAAGAAGCAAAGAAATTCCACAAATTAACTTTTAAGAAGGCACACCTGTTAATTGAAATGCATTCCAGGTGACTATCTCATGAAGCTTGTTGAGAGAATGCCAAGAGTGTGCAAAGCTGTCATCAAGGCAAAGGATGGCTATTTGAAGAATCTCAAATATACAGTGGCTTGCGAAAGTATTCACCCCCCTTGGCATGTTTCCTATTTTGTTGCCTTACAACCTGGAATTAAAATTGATTTTTGGGGGGTTTGTATCATTTAATTTACACAACATGCCTACCACTTTGAAGATGCAAAATACTTTTTTTTTGTAAAATAAACAAGAAATAAGACCAAAAAACTTCAAACTTGAGCGTGCATAACTAGTCCTGCTGGAAGGTGAACCTCCGTCCCAGTCTCAAATCTCTGGAAGACTGAAACAGGTTTCCCTCAAGAATTTCCCTGTATTTAGCGCCATCCATCATTCCTTCAATTCTGACCAGTTTCCCAGTCCTTGCCGATGAAAAACATCCCCACAGCATGATGCTGCCACCACCATGCTTCAATGGGGATGGTGTTCCTGGGGTGTTGGGAGGTGTTGGGGTTGCGCCAGACATAGCGTTTTCCTTGATGGCTAAAAAGCTCAATTTTAGTCTCATCTGACCAGAGTACCTTCTTCCATATGTTTGGGGAGTCTCCCACATGGCTTTTGGCGAACACCAAACATGTTTGCCTATTTTTTACTTTAAGCAATGGCTTTTTTCCGCCACTCTTCCATAAAGCCCAGCTCTGTGGAGTGTATGGCTTAAAGTGGTCATATGGACAGATACTCCAATCTCCGCTATGGAGCTTTGCAGCTCCTTCAGGGTTATCTTTGGTCTCTTTGTTGCCTCTCTGATTAATGCCCTCCTTGCCTGGTCTGTGAGTTTTGATGGGCGGCCCTCTCTTGGCAGGTTTGTTGTGGTGCCATATTCTTTCAATTTTTAAATAATGGATTTAATGGTGCTCCGTGGGATGTTCAAAGTTTTTGATATTTTTTTTATAACCCAACCCTGATCTGTACTTCTCCACAACTTTGTCCCTGACTTGTTTGGAGAGCTCCTTGATCTTCATGGTGCCACTTGCTTGGTGGTGCCCCTTGCTTGGTGGTGTTGCAGACTCTGGGGCCTTTCAGAACAGGTATATATATAATGAGATCATGTGACAGATCATGTGACACTTAGATTGCACACAGGTGGACTTTATTTAACCAATTATGTGACTTCTGAAGGTAATTGGTTGCACCAGATCTTATTTAGAGGCTTCATAGCAAAGGGGGTGAATACATATGCACGCACCACTTTTCCGTTATTTATTTGGTATAATTTTTTGAAATAAGTTATTTTTTTCATTTCACTTCACCAATTTGGACTATTTTATGTATGTCCATTACATGAAATCCAAATAGAAATCCATTTAAATTACAGGTTGTAATGCAACAAAATAGGAAAAACGCCAAGGGGAATGAAAACTTTTGCAAGGCACTGTAAAATATATTTTGATTTGTTTAACACTTTTTTGGTTACTACATGATTCCATATGTGTTATTTCATAGTTTTGATGTCTTCACTATTATTCTACAAAGTAAAAAGAAAAAAAAAAAAGAAAAATGTGTCCAAACTTTTGACTGGTAGTGTATGTGTATTAGTTTTGTGTGTGTGATTGCTCTAATGATGGCTCAACTCATTGTCTCTCAATCACACACAATATGTGTGCATTGTATGTCTTTACTGACACCCCGCCTGCTTCTCTGTTCTCTGTTTCCCAGGTGATGGAGCGTCTGTGTGTGCGTGTGCAGCAGCAGGTGTGTGTGCTGCGTGGAGTAGGGGAGATGGAGGAGATTCAAGCTGCTAAACAAGTGCTGAAGGAGGCCAGGAACTCTCGCGCGGTGAGCGTGTGTGCATGCCTGAATCATTTCTCTAATCTCTAGTGTAGTTAAGTGTTCAAGTGTATGTGGGTCTTCCTTTAAACTAGGGTACCAGTTTGGATTTCCTACACTGGACAACTTGTTACAGCTGTTGATAGGCCATTGATAATAATCAGCATTTTTTTTTCATGTCATTACATTAAGATATAAGGGGGGATCATAGCTATATTCAATAAAATTCACGAGTTGATTTAAAACCTCTGTTTAAAACCCTTTATCATGTTTTGTGTCTTGACGGATTTGTCCAAAATCGTGTGATGTGAAACATGACTTTTCTGTCCTTGCATTTATGGCAGTGTAAGTTGACGTTATATATTAAGCATTAATCAGTTAAATTAGAAATTGAACAGTTTTTAGTATAGAGATCTCAGAAATGCACTGTAACTACGTAACATTTCGCGTCTTCTTATGTTACGGGATGAAAACAGTTTTCATGGGCACACAAATCCAAAATAATAAATGCGATTGCAAAATCAAATGCTTCTAACCGAAAGAGTCACCTTACCTTGGTACTTAAAACTTCAATCGATACTGTCATTAACATGGTTCTTCAATAATTATGCATAATACTTGTTGGATGTGCGAGTTATGCCATAATAATTTCACACATCATCATCTGATCCAGGAATTAATTTTCCACATTGGATTTAATATCCCTAGCGAATTGATATTGAACATCTGTTGTTGTCTGCTTGATTTACAGTAGGGTCTTTTTAGATTTAACAGAGAAAGCATCAAGTTAATGTGTTCATGTTTTCAAATGTTTTTGTGCCTCGCATTGGACACCTAGTCTACTGTGCGCAATTGTGTAGGATAGACTATTGCGAGACACCCAACACTGTTCATATTAATTATTCTGGATATAATGACAACAAATTACATAACATAGTGGGTTTATTCATAATATCATCTGGTAATGAAATAACATGACAAATACATTAAAATCAAGGGGCTTGAAGTAGCATACTTGAACTTGAACTTCGAGCTCCGAAATTCACATACTGGGCCTACCTTGAAAATCAGACATTTTATCAATTTGGTGCTTGAAAAGTTCTTGAAATTATTGTAGCCAATTTATAAGTTCTCCTGCTCCCTTATAATTATCCGTGATTTCATTTTTGATCAATTTTTGTGAGAGATGTGACCACTTTCGTTTGTTTCCAGCTGCTTCAATTGAAGAGTGTTGCGCTACTCTGTTGCGGTAAAACCATGTGAGGTTATTATTAGGACGACACGATCTAATGTTGGCTTCAACTTGGCTTTCCATACAAATCCTTCCATTAAAAAAAGAGCCTGGTATTTGGTCACTTACTCATTATAAAAACAGCGATGGTGAGATTCAAATGGTGAGATTAATGCTACCGCTATTCATGGATTTATTATGTGTGCCCGCGTCGGTTACAGAAAAATCGCCGTGCATGCATCCAATCTATTTAGTCAGGCAATGTCCACATTATTCTCACATATTCTAGAATGTACTGTAATAATAATTTGAATATCAATGCATTGGCAAGGCCTAAAAAAATTCATTATTCTTAAAGTGGTAATGGCCTACTTTTTTTTACACCTTTTGCATGTTTTTTGGGGGAGGGGGGTGGGGGTATATATACAATTGTATAACATTGAATTTGACTTGCCAATGTCTGTATGAACCCTGCTTAAAGGATGTATAGTCCTAGGCCTATGTTGTTGTATAGGTGGAGTTATGGGTACATTTGCATATATTCACTTTTATTCCTCTAAGTACACATGTGGAACTGCATGAAAATCATTTAGACATTTTAATCCCAATGTCACACATTGGCCCCATTATTTATAGAAAGACCCATGTCTTTTTGTATTAATATAACACCCCCACACCCCTCTCTCGCTCTCTCTCTCTCTCTCTCTCTCTCTCTCTCTCTCTCTCTCTCTCTCACTCTGTCTCTCTCTCGCATATATTCACTTTTATTCCTCAAAGTACACATGTGGAACTGCATGAAAATCATTTTGACATTTTGATCCCAATGTCACACATTGGCCCCATTATTTATAGAAAGACCCATGTCTTTGTGTATTAATATGACACCCCCACACCCCTCTCTCTCTTTCTCTCTCTCTCTCTCTCTCTCTCTCTCTCTCTCTCTCTCTCTCTCTCTCTCTCTCTCTCTCTCTCTCTCTCTCTCTCTCTCTCTCTCTCTCTCTCTCTCTCTCTCTCACTCTGTCTCTCTCTCGCATATATTCACTTTTATTCCTCTAAGTACACATGTGGAACTGCATGAAAATCATTTTGACATTTTGATCCCAATGTCACACATTGGCCCCATTAATAGAAAGACCCATGGCTTTGTGTATTAATATGACACCCCCACACCCTCTCTCTCTCTCTCTCTCTCTCTCTCTCTCTCTCTCTCTCTCTCTCTCTCTCTCTCTCTCTCTCTCTCTCTCAGCTGTACCCCTCTCTCTGTGAGCTAGCTCATGTCCTGTCAGTAGATGGGCCAGTCAGACAGAAACTGGACTCACTGGCAGGAGAACTGGCCAAGGCAGCTGACAAGGAACTACAGGTGCAATCCTCAATACATCACATATTTATATAAATGTTTTATTTACTTCGCCATTATTTCTTAATCAATTAGGCAACACAGGGATTGGTTGAATATTTGATTGATTGATTGAGTTATTGATTGATTGATTGTTTAATTGGCTTGTTGATTGACAGGTGATAGTTGACTCCATGGTGTCTCTCTGTCGTGAGCTGTGCCCGCTGTCCTCCTCTGCAGCAGAGAGATTGAGTCCTCCACTCTCGTCCGTCTCTGAGCGCGTCTCCATCCCACGCTCTGCCATCCGGACGGCCATGATGGAGCGAGCAGCTCAGGACATCCACCGTGTGCTGGAGTAAGAAAGGGAGGGAGGGAGGGAGGGAGGGAGGGAGGGATGGATGGATGGATGGATGGATGGATGGATGGATGGAAGGAAGAAAGAAGAGGGGGAGCTGAAGGAGGAAGATAAGCGATGCAGTCTTCTTTGTTCAATTTAATCAGTGTGGGTATCTGTGAACTCATTCCATCATACTGTCTTCCCCCTCCTCCGCCCTGCCTTCCCTCTCCTGATCCCTCCCTCTCTTTGTCTTTCTCCCCCTCTCCCAGAGAGGTGAAGCTCTCAGTGGTTTCCTATCTCACCAACTCCATTGTGGATCAGATCTTGCAGGAGCTCTACGCCACTCACAAGACCCTGGTATAGACATGCTGCTGTCTGTCTGTCTGTCTGTTTGTGTCTCTGTCTGTCTATAGTCCTGATATTGATTCTGTCACCTTTTGCCTACCATTATCAGTAACACTTTACTTGAAGGGGCACACATAAGGCATTACATAACACCATTATACACTTTTGCAGTATCATTCATAACAACCTTTATAACACCTTTATGAAACCAGTCATAACACCTTTATGAGTGTTGCAGTATCATTCATAACAACCTTCATAATACATTTATTCATGTCTAGTGTCTGCTCCCTGTCCCAGACGCGTCAGGTGTCCCAGGTGAAGCGCTGGGAGGGGACATGTGACGGAGGGACAGGCCGGAGGTCACACAGACACAGAGACTCTCTGGACATCACTGACGAGGAGCTGGGCACCAGCATAGTAAGCATTGTGTGTTGGGATTGTCTGTTTAGGATGTGTGTGTTTGTGTTTTGACATCTTTTTTCTTCCGTCTCTAGGACACAATTGCCATTAAGAAGCACAGCTCTAGAACTAGACGAATACGACCCGTTTCTACCAGACTGAGTGAGTATGTCTCCGTCCCACTATCTCTCAATCTCCCTCTCTCTTCCTCCCAGCTTGTTCTCTCTTTTTAGAGGTCCATTAGTGACTGTGTCCTGCTGTGTCTGTTTTTCTCTCCCCTCTTTCCCTTTCCCTCTCTCTCTGAGTGAGCCATTAATGGCTGGTGTTCATGCCACCTGAACCCATTCCTGCCTCAACATATTTGAGTGCACTTGCCAATTGTTGTAGTTTTTAAACAGTATTTATTTCAAGCACAGATGACAGTTCCACATGACTCCTATGAGAACTTCTACCACCTCGCCACTTCCTTCTCCATTTCGCTCCCTTTTATGCATCTGTTTCGCTCTCATCTCGTCATCTTTCCATATTTTATTCTCTCTCTCTTTCAGGCCTGTGTGATGACTCCAGCTCCTCCCCGCCCGCCTCTGCGTCCTCTTCTTTCTCGGCCCTCTCTCGCTCTGCAATCCTGTGAGGGGCTGTCTGAGCTCCCTACCCAGGGTGCACCTCTACATCATGTGACGCGGGTTAGGCCGAGGCCCCCACGGAGGCACCGAGCAGGACATGCCCCCTCTGACACAGTAAGAGGAAGCTGACCTCAGGCGATCTCACCCCATATGGAATATATACTGCTCTGAACTGCTCAGACTGTGTGTGATACTTAACTATGAATATGGAAATACAGGATCTATATTCACTTATATATTCACTTATGAATATTGTATACACAGAGAGGCCCCTGCTGTAGTAGATTTCTCATCTGAGTGCAGAAGCGTAAATATGCAGATATATTGAAAAATGTATGCACTCACTAACTGTAAGTCGCTCTGGATAAGAGCGTCTGCTAAATGACTAAAATGTATTAGCTAAATATTAGCTAATAAATGATCAATTTAAGGAGATACTGATATGGCAACACATAGTTAAAGATAAGTGAACTTTAAAAACTCATGGAGTTACATAGAGATACTTTCATATTAATAAGACAAAATACGGATGTTATTTGCATAGCTAATGACAACTACAAAGATAATATTCCCTTATGATACAAGCAAAATGTATAACTAATGGCTATATTAATTGCTTGTTAAATAGACTAGATGTTTAAAATTGATACATCTGGTTTATTTAACAAGCATTTAATATAGCCATTAGTTATACATTTTGCATGCGTGCCTAAGCACATATTCTATTCCAAAAGAACGATTATTCATGTGATTAAAGTAATGATAATATAACTTTTAACTTAATTTATGGCTCATGCATAATTCCCACTGCATATTCCCAAATGTTAGGGCCTCCCGGCAGTGGCAGTGTGCTGCTCTATTTTTCAGAATGGATTGGGTCCAGGGTAATCTATACTAAGAGAATTACTCCAATTGGGTTAAGTCATCTCTCTGAAGCTAGTATAATCCATTTGTGTTATTACCAACAGAACATTAAAAATGTAAAAAATTGTAAGCCCCTCCAATAAGTACTTACAAACAGTGTGGGAAATCAGTCTTTATTTCTGGAATATGAATTTGTGGATGTATAAGAATAGTATCATAATTCTGAAATATCTCTCTCCCCGTCCCCAGCATTGCACTGAAAATGGAACTGTCACCCCTCTTGATGATGGACTCCCAGATTTCTACTCCAAGAGAGTCCTCCCTGATAGGTAGATCTCTCTCTCTCTCTCTCTCTCTCTCTCTCTCTCTCTCTCTCTCTCTCTCTCTCTCTCTCTCTCTCTCTCTCTCTCTCTCTCTCTCTCTCTCTCTCTCTCTCTCTCTCTCTCTCTCTCTCTCTCTCTCTCTCTCTCTCTCTCTCTCTCTCTATCTGTCTCTATCTATCTCTCTCTCTCTCTTTCTCCCTCGCTCTCTATCAAAAAACAATAGGAGTGAATGGCACACCATAATCATGATCTAAATTGCATGAATCACCTCCAAGGTAACTACAACTCAAGTCATTTAGCATAGGCCTACTTTCCATTAGTCCATAGACTACTTTCAGGATAAGGATTTTAGGTGAGCTCTGCCTTTAGTAATAGTTTTAGAGAGTACCCTCTCCTCTTGTCACATGCTGGCAGAGTAATGCTGGTCCATGCTAAAGTACACCCACACAGCAGATCATCTGGTTAAGTGGATGCTTTTAGTATTATTACATTTACTGTTAAGCATATTTCTAAATGAATGTACTCTGGATAAAGCGTTCTGTGCCATGAATGGTATCCTAGCAACGTCTCTCACTGCCAGGAAGTGTTACGTTTCAGGCAGCAGCCCAGAGAAACATATGGGGTCTGATGACAGGGTGAATAAGTAAAAGTACAGGTGCTGACTAGGGACAAACTGAACAGAAATATGACTTATGATATAGACATATACTTAGTGTACAAAACAATAGGAACACCTGCTCTTTCCATGACAGACTGACCAGGTGAATCCAGGTGAAAGCTATGATCCCTTATTGATGTCACGTGTTAATTCCACTTCAATCAGTGTAGATGAAGGGTAGGAGACTGGTTAAAGAAGGATTTTTAAGCCTTGAGACAATTGAGACATGGATTGTGTATGTGTGCCATTCGGAGGGTGAATGGGTAAGACAAAATAGTGAAGTGCCTTTGAACGAGGTATGGTAGTAGGTGCCAGGCGCACCGCTTTGAGTGTGTCAAGAACACTTTCCTGTGTGTATCAAGAATGGTCCACCACCCAAAGGACATCCAGCCAACTTGACACAATTGTGGGAAGCATTGGAGTCAACAGGGGCCAGCAACTCAATAGTAGGAAGATGTTCCTAATGTTTTGTACACTCAGTGTATTTTTACTGTATAGCTATGGTCAGTTTATGTCTCTCTTTATATCTGCCTTTTGTCTTCATCCTTTATCTTCTTCCTATTTTGTCCCCCTCATCTCTCTCTACCCTTTCCATCTCTTTTTCCCTATGTCAGTCAGTTGTCCTCTCTCCATAAAGCCCACTCTCTCAGGCGAAAGAAAAGACGCAATATGCTGGCCATCTTTGGTTTCCGTAGGAACCGCAACTCAACGCTCTCCAATCAGGGGCCAGAGTCTGGCAGAGATGGGTGTGGGGAGGAGTGTCACACTGTTGCCACGGCACCCACAGGGTTTGTGAATCCTCAGTATCACACTTACACACACACACACACACACACACACACACACACATACACATACACATACACATACACACACACACACACACACACACACACACACACACACACACACAACTAGTATGATACAGTGAGGGAAAAAAGTATTTGATCCCCTGCTGATTTTGTACGTTTGCCCACTGACAAAGAAATGATCAGTCTATAATTTTAATGGTAGGTTTATTTGAACAGTGAGAGACAGAATAACAACCAAAAAATCTAGAAAACGCATGGCAAAATTTTTATAAATTGATTAGCATTTTAATGAGGGAAATAAGTATTTGACCCCCTCTCAATCAGAAAGATTGGTGACAACAGTTGGTGCGATTGGAAGAAACACAAAATAACTGTCAATCTCCCTCGGCCTGGGGCTTCATGCAAGATCTCACCTCGTGGAGTTGCAATTATCATGAGAACGGTGAGGAATCAGCCCAGAACTACACGGGAGGATCTTGTCAATGATCTCAAGGCAGCTGGGACCATAGTCACCAAGAAAACAATTGGTAACACACTACGCCGTGAAGGACTGAAATCCTGCAGCGGCCGCAAGGTCCCCCTGCTCAAGAAAGCACATTATACAGGGCCGTCTGAAGTTTGCCAATGAACATCTGAATGATTCAGAGGAGAACTGGGTGAAAGTGTTGTGGTCAGATGAGACCAAAATCGAGCTCTTTGGCATCAACTCAACTCTCCGTGTTTGGAGGAGGAGGAATGCTGCCTATGACCCCAAGAACACCATCCCCACCGTCAAACATGGAGGTGGAAACATTATGTTTTGGGGGTGTTTTTCTGCTAAGGGGACAGGACAACTTCACCGCATCAAAGGGACGATGGACGGGGCCATGTACCGTCAAATCTTGGGTGAGAACCTCCTTCCCTCAGCCAGGGCATTGAAAATGGGTCGTGGATGGGTATTCCAGCATGACAATGACCCAAAACACACGGCCAAGGCAACAAAGGAGTGGCTCAAGAAGAAGCACATTAAGGTCCTGGAGTGGCCTAGCCAGTCTCCAGACCTTAATCCAATAGAAAATCTGTGGAGGGAGCTGAAGGTTCGAGTTGCCAAACGTCAGCCTCGAAACCTTAATCATTTATAGAAGATCTGCAAAGGGGAGTGGAACAAAATCCCTCCTGAGATGTGTGCAAACCTGGTAGCCAACTACAAGAAACGTCTGACCTCTGTGATTGCCAACAAGGGTTTTGCCACCAAGTACTAAATCATGTTTTGCAGAGGGGTCAAATACTTATTTCCCTCATTAAAATGCAAATCAATTTATAACATTTTTGACATGCGTTTTTCTGGATTTTGTTGTTGTTATTCTGTCTCTCACTGTTCAAATAAACCTACCATTAAAATTATAGACTGATCATGTCTTTGTCAGTGGGCAAACGTACAAAATCAGCAGGGGATCAAATATTTTTTCCCTCACTGTATATAAAGCTGTGCAATCTACACAGCATGATTTATATCAGTGTCACATTATCTTGACTTTCACTTAATAACATATGTATACCCCTTACCTCTTTATGAATATGTATCACTCTTTTTCTCTCTCTACCTTTCATGCTCTCTGTTAGTATGATGAGCATTAAGTGCAAGCTCTGTGTGCCCTGTGTGCTAATAGTCTAAATCAGTGCTGGGAAGCAGTGCTGTGTTGACATGAGGAATGGTCATGCTGCCGGAGAGCACAGCAGATGACACCAGTATGTGTAAACAGATGTAGATGACACCAGTATGTGTAAACAGATGTAGATGACACCAGTATGTGTAAACAGATGTAAATGACACCAGTATGTGTAAACAGATGTAAATGACACCAGTATGTGTAAACAGATGTAAATGACACCAGTATGTGTAAACAGATGTAGATGACAGCTGTTGCCCTTCTCCCACTTAGATTATGAGATGCAAGAGAATGATGGCAATGATAATGCAGTCTAATGAATAAAGATGTAAAAAATTATGCAAGTCTAATATATTCTATCCCAATATTATAACATTATTATTGCATAGCCTGCTTGGTTAGAAAGCCAAAACAGGGCCAGAGGGGCATTTGTTATCCACACCAATTCAAATACAATCCAGGGGCCACAGAGCAAATTCTTGGTTGACTCTGTCATTGTTTCTCTGACTGTCCTCTTTGCTCTTTTCTCTCTCAGGACAGCCACTGAGAATGTCTACACGCTGCTGCAGCCCCCTCGTTCTGCTGCCAGGGCCTGCTCTCCTGGTGAGGGGGCTGATGGGAAGGTGGAGGACCAGAGGAGGGAGGAGCCAGTGGGCCTGAGCCTGCAGCCAGTGCAGAGCATACCACCACAGCCTGGCATGCCGGGCAGCAGACACCCCTTCTACTCACCCAGCCAGGTACAGTCTATGCTGTATCACTTGTGGTAGAAAACATTATTACTGGTTGATGAGTTCATGGTTATAATATCTCTTCTCATCTTTCCTCTGTGTTTTTTACAGCCATCAGAGCTAGAGACAGAGCACGAGCAACCTGCCGAAACAGACAGACATTGGTCAGAGGACAGACAGTGGACAGAGGGGCTTCACACAGACAGAGAGAGGACATTAATAAGACCGGCTGACAGACAGGCTGACCGGCACTGGACTGAGGACAAACTGTCAGACAAAACATGGACAGAGGGAAGAACGGCAGAGAGACAGATGGACAGATATTGGACAGAAGGCAGGAATGCAGATAGACACATGGAAAGACAGTGGACAGTTGACAGACACACACAAAGACAGATCGACAGACAGTTTGATCGAGATAGACAGTGGACGGTGAGCAAACAACAGACAGACAGACAGTGGACAGAGGGACGACCGACAGACATACAGATAGACAGACAGTGGATAGAGAGACGACCGACAGACATACAGATAGACAGACAGTGGATAGAGAGACGACCGACAGACATACAGATAGACAGACAGTGGAAAGAGAGCAGGCAGTCAGGCAGACAGTCTGACAGACAAGCCCAGGGACAACATCTGGCTCAGAGGCCTCTGCCCCCTTACCCATCAGACAGAACTCCATCACCTAAAATTGAGACTGACTCCCAGAAAAACATGGAGGCAACCATCGACAGACAGAAGCACTCTGACACACAGACGGAAAGACACCTGCGCTCAGACACTGCTGTAGGACAGGTGGAAGGGTGGAGGGGTGGAGGAGGGGTTCCCCCTGGACGGGTTTCTATGAGTGCATCTAAACCAGACCCGCCTCCCCAGAGCAGCAAACCCAACCAGTCCAAACTGAAACAGAGACATCTACAGGAGAGCTCTGGTACTGCACCTGTCTCTTACACACTGTTGTGTTAATATAAAGGTGCAATATGCAGAAATCGCTCCGCCATTTCCTGGTTGCAATTTTTTTTATAAGTTGCCTAATTTCAGTTTATGTGACAAAACAAGCAATGTATATGGTTAAGATGGTATGATAATTCAGTGTAGAGAATCATTGTACCATCTAAACCGCTGTGAAATATATTTTCAATAACCAAAAATATTGTAGTTTGAAGCTGGTGTACAAAATCAAAAATAAAAGACGCAAAAACGCAACTTAAGAACGTGAAGCATAGAAATAGTGCACATAAAACATATCTAGCACTTCTTAGACTTGCCTTCAGTGAAAATGACAGATCTATAAATCACATTTCTATGTGAATTTGGTAGGGTCGCCCAAAAAGTTACATATTGCAGCTTTAATGTATCTGCTTCATTATTTATAAAATCGAAGAGTGATATTATTACTCCATCTTTATCTTCAGGTGCAGACGAGGAAGCAGACGGAGATAGGGATGGTGGAAGAATGGAAAGGAAAGAGAGAGATAGAGGCAGAGATGCAGAGGGACAGCCACCTCCCATTCCTGAAAAGGTGTGTCTGTCTTTGCATATGCTTCTGGTTGTCATATTGATGTGAATACATTAGTATACTGGAAATTATACACTTAGTGGCCAGTTTATTAGGTACACCACCCAGTTCACGAAAATGGTTTGCTCCTACAGACAGTGAGTCACATGGCGGTGGCTTGCTATATAAAGCAGGCATACAGGCATCAAGGCATTCAGTTACTGTTCGATTGAACGTTAGAATAGGCAAAACGAGTGACCTAAGCGACTTCGAGAGTGGTATGATCGTCAGTGCCAGGCGCGCCAGTTCCAGTATCTCTGAAACGTATGGCCTCCTGGGCTTTTCACGCATGACAGTGTCTACGGTTTACCGAGAATGGTGTGACAAACATGAGAGGTCGAAGGAGAATGGCAAGAATCGTACAAGCTAACAGGGGGGCCACAAACAGGCAAATAATGGCGCAGTACAACAGTGGTTTGCAGAACGGCATCTTGGAACGAACAACTCAACGGTCCTTGTCACGGATGGGCTATTGCAGCAATCAGACAACCACACCGTGTTCCACTCCTATCAGCTAAAAACAAGAAGAAGCGGCTCCAGTGGCCACGCGAACACCAACACTGGACAATTGAGTAGTGGAAAAACATTGACTGCTCCGACAATTCCTGGTTCCTGTTGCGTCATGCTGATGGCAGAGTCAGGATTTGGAGTAAGCAGCATGAGTCCATGGCCTCATCCTGCCTGGTGTCAATGGTAAAGGCTAGTGCCGGTGGTGTAAGGGTGTGGGGAATGTTTTCCTGGCACACGTTAGGTCCCTTGATACCAATTGAGAAACGTTTCCATGCCCCGAATAATTCCGGTTGTTCTGGAGGCAAAGGGGGGTCCGACCTGAGACTAGATGGGTGTACCTTATAAACTGGCCATGTGTGGTTATGTTTAGATATTAATTGATAATTTTATTGATTTTGTGCCCCATTTATTTTCAGCCGAAGACATCCTATATGTCTTCTCCAAACGAGTATGCCAATGAAAGGCTGATCCATCCTCCTGCACCATACGCATTCAGCAAGCCAGTGCTGGGATTGGCTGACAGGGCTTTCAGTCAAGGTATTAACAAATTAAGCCAATATAATTTTGTCATTACAGTCAAAGACTATGACATTGTATGATTGACGGTGGTATATGGTGTGCAGGTGAGGAAGAAGTGAGACCTCAAGCCCCAGTGAAACCCCAGAGGAACAGAAAGGCTATGTCTTGTGACACAGGTACACCTGTCAGTCTGTATGCTTCTGTCTGTCTGTCTGTCTGTCTGTCTGTCTGTCTGTCTGTCTGTCTGTCTGTCTGTCTGTCTGTCTGTCTGTCTGTCTGTCTGTCTGTCTGTCTGTCTGTCTGTCTGTCTGTCTGTCTGTCTGTCTGTCTGTCTGTCTGTCTGTCCAATAGTTAGTCAGTATGCTTGTATTAGTCCATGGGTGTGTGTTAATATGTGCCTCATGATCACACCATGTCTGACTGTTACAGTATTTCCTGTCTTCATTTACCCCAGGCACTGACATGGATGGCCCTAATAATCTTGAGAAGCACCCAAATCACAAACCCCCAGTGAACAAACCTAGACTACTCCAGAACAGAAACAAATCCATGAAATGTCCTTGTCTCTCTCTCTCTCCCTCTCCCTCTCTCTCTCTCTCTCTCTCTCTCTCTCTCTCTCTCTCTCTCTCTCTCTCTCTCTCTCTCTCTCTCTCTCTCTCTCTCTCTCTCTCTCTCTCTCTCTCTCTCTCTCTCTCTCTCTCTCTCTCTCTCTGTCTCTCTCCCCCCCCCCCTCTCTCTCTCTCTCTCTCTCTCTCTCTCTCTCTCTCTGTCTCTGCCTCTGCCTCTGCCTCTGTCTCTGTCTCTGTGAGAATGGGAGCATCTGTTTCCTCTCATACTTAATGCATAAAAACAGCTATATTTCTTTGGATACAGCTATATTTGTGTGTTTTTGGTTTTACTATCCTTGTGGGGACCAGAAATCCTCACAAGAATAGGAAAATCTGTGGACATTTTGCCAGTTTCCACAAGGAAAATGGCTATTTTAGGGTTTGGTGTTAATGTTAGGGTTAGGATTTTGTTTGGTCCCCACAAGGATAGTAAAACAAACATGTGTGTGTTTCAGTCTAAACTAAGCAACATTTTCAATCTCCCCTTAGGTCGGAATAGAACTCAAACATGACTTCACTGTTGTTAATTATCTGATCAAATCGTGTTTAATGAGATGAATCAGTAATCAGGAATGTCTCTCGTTCTGTGCTCTTCCAGACAGCGTCAACTCAGCATCTGGTAACAGCGAGCTGTTGTAATGCCGATGGAATTCAGCTGCTTCAGACCAACCAGCCAGAGGGTTGTCATGACAACTGGGCCGCATTTGGTCCAATGTGGAAGCGGAGAAATATGTGAGGGAGAATCTAGACTCTAGAGAGAGAGGGGACACACATATATAGAGAGAGAAAGAGAGAGAGGGGGAGGGGAAGATAAATGGCTTAGAGTGCAAAATGATACGGACATCGCTAAGCATAACTTACCTACTGCAGTGTTATTGGAACACACACATCCTATTCCTAGTCCGTCTATGTCTGTCCCTTGCCCTCACTGTCTGCTTTCCTGTCATCTCAATGGAAACCTGCTGAACTGTTTTGCAGCTATTCGAATGGTGTTTGCTACTTTTGAAAATCTACTGAATTGTTGTCTGCACATAAAAAATTGCTAAAACACTGTCATGCTATAATGCTAAGGGGCCAAACATTGGAGCATTTTTATTATCATCATTGAGAGTTACACTTTATTTTGTATTATTATTGTTTATGTATACTAAGCTATGTGGCTAAGCTCGACTAAAGAAAGGAATGTGTCTATTAGAATGTTATTTCTAAATCTGCAATGCAATTTGACTGCTGTGAACGTTGATTGCCATGGTTGAAACTTGAAAATGAGTTGTTGCTTATAATTAAATTAAATATTTATATCTAGTTCTGCTTTCATGGACTGAAAGGTAATATATTTTATAGAAAACATTTACTTTAAAAATGATGTATGAGTATACCATATGAATGAATAAAAATGCTGTACTGGAAGACACACCGAGAATGTCATCCTTTTTATGGTTTGGTTCATAATAGGATAATAAACGGAGGTAAATGATTTTACCTTCCAAACTGCATTCACTGTTTAAACACAGAATTACCACTCTGGATTATAATACTTTAACCAGCAGAGGGCATCTACAGAAGGCCTCCTATAATTATCCCTAACAGCAGGTGGCGACCAACCCCAACAAATGAAAGGAGGACCTCTCAGCAACAGAAAGACTCATAATCTAGAACACCAAACACATGAGCTGCTGAGAAGCAGTCTTGCTGGTTGTCATTAGCAACCATGCCATGGCCCTATTTCTAAAGATGGTGGAATGAGTCAAATATGGGCTTTGGCTGGCTGGTGTGCTAAGTACGCTCTGATGCCAGGAGACAATATTAACGAGCTATTTATATGGAAATTGAATGAAAAGCTGCTTCTACAAACTCTGTAATTAAAACTTGAAAATATGTTTCTACCACCATGCCTATAGATGTAGGATCCTAATTTGATCACTATTGTTGCTGAGAATTTTCCTGCACCGCAGGAAATGCAGATGAGCTTTGTGATTTGTATAAATTCATACTGAAAATGCACACTAACAAACAGTGATATTAACAGTTTTGCACTTTTCATGTAGCCTACTTTTGGCCAGCTAATAGCCTAACCACCGATCAAGACTAAAACGTTCAAATCCTGTTGCTGCAGGATTATTTTGCTGTGACAATATAGGTCAAATTAAGATCCTACACCTGTAACTTCTCATATTGTTGAATCTGTCTGTGTCTGATGATTCTATGCATTATCTTGTCCATAACTGTTATAAGCCGTAGATAGTTATGTGTGATTGTAGTTGTTTGAAATACATTTCCACACTCCTTGGCAGCTCTGTGGACTGTCTTCATGGGGTGGATGGTGGAGTGGGTGGGAGGAGAGAAGACAGAGAAAAGACACAGGATCTTATATTGATCTCTTTTATCATTGGCTTTCATGCACTTGGCAGTTAATCATCGGAATTAGAGAGATAAACACTTACTTTAATATCCTCTCTTGGATATATTGTCTTAATTTGACTGTCTGTGCTTACTGTTCAACCATCTCTCAATATGAAAGGACGTTTTGTATTAGGCTACATTAACCCCCTTATGCCAAAAATGTTCCAGTTCCAAACTAAATACAGCCAGGATAAGGCAGGTTATCAGGACAGGTTGTGTACCAACAGTAACTTGACCATGTTGAGTCAGGATGCTGAAGTAGTCCGGGGGAACCAATTTTGGCAGGGGGTCCTCCCCAGAACATTATATAAAAAATAAGAAATAAAGCATTTCTTTCATTTTAATATCAAATAATTTCTGGGTAACAATTAAGTACCTTACTGTAACAGTTTTCCATGAAAGTGGTCAAAAAGAAACAAAAATAGTTTTTGGGCAAAAAACTATTTCTCAAGCAAGAATGTTGCTAGGCCTGTCTGGGAGTGGTCTGAGTGAGGAGGGGAAGGTGGTGCATTAAGCAAAGTGGTGCATTAACCACAGTTTTCCTAATGAGAGGAAACTGTAGCCCTAACCTGAAAACTAGCTGTTGTTGGCAGAGATGTTTGGAACTGGTCTATTAACTTATATGCAACTCCACCCATGCAAAACCTGCTGATTAAAACGTCCTGGGTTGATTGTATTTTCAACCAGCAACTATCAGGAAATAACAGCTGAAATGATCAGCTGTTGTACAATATGATACAAAATTTGATATGATACTGAATTTACACTGCATTGGGACTTTAAGAAGGTTTGCCATCATAGGAAATACAACGGGTGTGAACATTTTTAGCAATTACATTTCAGCCTGAAAGCATTTTTTGTTCAAAATTAAATAAACTTTATTTGGTTGGCTTGACACTTTATATACACTGAACAAAAATGTAAACGTAACATGCAACAATTTCAAAGATTTTACTGAGCTACAGGACAGGGAATACAGATATGCATCTGTTGCTAACAGATACCTTTAAAAAAAAAAGTAGGGGCGTGGATCATAAAATCTGTCAGTATCTAATGTGACCACCATTTTCCTCATGCAGTGTGACACATCTGCTTCGCATAGTGTTGATCAGGCTGTTGATTGTGGCCTATGGAATGTTGTCCCACTCCTCTTCAATGGCTGTGCAAAGCTGCTGGATATTGGCGGGAACTGGAACAAGTTGTCGTACACGTTGATCCAGAGCATCCCAAACATGCTCAATGGGTGGCATGTCTGATGAGTATGCAGGCCATGGAAGAACTGGGACATTTTCAGCTTCCAGGAATTGTGTACAGATCCTAGCGACATGGGGCCGTTTATTCTCATGCTGAAACATGAGGTGATGGCGGCGGATAAATGGCACAACAATTTGCCTCAGGATCTCGTCACGGTATCTCTGTGCATTCAAATTGCCATCGATAAAATGCAATTGTGTTCGTTGTCCGTAGCTTATACCTGTCCATACCATAACCCCACCGCCACCATGGGGCACTCTGTTCATGTTGACATCAGAAAACCGCTTGCCCACACGACACCACACAAGCTGTCTGCCATCTGCCCGGTACAGCTGAAACCGGGATTCATCCATGAAGAGCACACTTCTCAAGCGTACCAGTGGCCATCGAAGGTGAGCCTTTGCCCACTGAAGTCGGTTACGATGCCGAACTGCAGTCAGGTCAAGACCCTGGTGAGGATGACGAGCACGCAGATGAGCTTCCCTGAGATGGTTTCTGACAGTTTTGCAGAAAATCTTTGGTTGTGCAAACCCACAGTTTAATCAGCTGTCCGGGTGGCTGGTCTCAGACGATCCCGCAGGTGAAGAAGCCGGATGTGGAGGACCTGGGTTGGCGTAGTTACACATGGTCTGCGGTTGTGAGGCCGGTTGGACGTACTGCCAAATTCTCTAAAACAACATTTGAGGCGGCTTATGGTAGAGAAATTAAGTTTAAATTATCTGCCAACAGCTCTGGTGGACATTCCTGCAATCAACATGCCAATTGCATGCTATGTCAAAACTTGACACATCTGTGGCATTGTGTTGTGTGACAAAACTGCACATTTTAGTGTGGCCTTTTATTGTCCCCAGCACAAGGTGCACCTTTGTAATGATCATGCTGTTTAATCAGCTTCTTGATATGCCACACCTGTCAGGTGGATAGATTATCTTGGCAAAAGAGAAATGTTCACTAACAAGGATGTAAACAAATTTGTGCACACAATTTGAGAGAAATAAGCTTTTTGTGCATATGGAAGACTTTGGGGATCTTTATTTCAGCTAATGAAACATGGGACCAACACTTTACATGTTGCGTTTATATTTTTGTTCAGTATATATTTAGTTTGCCCCCTCAATACTTTACAGTAGACACTATAGTGTGTGTCTGAGTGTCGCCCTCGCCCCCGCTGTGTCAGAGACTCACATGTTGATTCCCTCCACACAGAGCTGACGCACCCCTTGGCTGAAAAGACTACCGGTAATCACAATCATTATCAGACTTTAAATACCGCTATCACAATTCTCTGCAATTACTATTGAATTCCTGTCACTCTGTGTATATACAGTATTTTAAAAAAAATGTTATTATTATTATTTTTTAGGGGGTAGATCAGCTTTAATATTGCCGATAGATTGTAACTTCCATCAATGTAATTGTCTGCATCACTTCCAATCCCCCATATGTTTTTTTTTCTCGCAAATATATATACATACATACACATACATACATACATATACATACATATACATATCCTTTTTTAAAATATATTTCCCTTTATTACTTTCCAACCCCACCACCCCTTCCCTAATTGGAGTAAACTAGTGAACAATAATGCTTAGGCGTCTACTTCCAGCTTATACAGTGCCTTGCAAAAGTATTCATCCCCCTTGGCGTTTTTCCTATTTTGTTGCATTACAACTTGTAATTTAAATGGATTTCTATCTGGATGTCATGTAATGGACATGCACAAAATAGTCCAAATTGGTGAAGTGAAATGAAAAAAATAACTTGTTTCAAAAAATTATACAAAATAAATAACGGAAAAGTGGTGCGTGCATATGTATTCACCCCCTTTGCTATGAAGCCCCTAAATAAGATCTGGTGCTACCAATTACCTTCAGAAGTCACATAATTACTTAAATAAAGTCCACAATCTAAGTGTCACATGATCTGTCACATGATCTCAGTATATATACACCTGTTCTGAAAGGACCCAGAGTCTGCAACACTACTAAGCAAGGGGCACCACCAAGCAAGCGGCACCATGAAGAGCAAGGAGCTCTCCAAACAGGTCAGGGACAAAGTTGTGGAGAAGTACAGATCAGGGTTGGGTTATAAAAAAATATCTGAAAATTTGAACATCCCACGGAGCACCATTAAATCCATTATTAAAAAATTGAAAGAATATGGCACCACAACAAACCTGCCAAGAGAGGGCCGCCCACCAAAACTCACGGACCAGGCAAGGAGGGCATTAATCAGAGAGGCAACAAAGAGACCAAAGATAACCCTGAAGGAGCTGCAAACCTCCACAGCGGAGATTGGAGTATCTGTCCATAGTACCACTTTAAGCCGTACACTCCACAGAGCTGGGCTTTACGGAAGAGTGGCCAGAAAAAAAATAAGCAAACACATTTGGTGTTCGCCAAAAGGCATGTGGGAGACTCCCCAAACATATGGAAGAAGGTACTCTGGTCAGATCAGACTAAAATGCTATGTCTGGCACAAACCCAACACCTCTCATCACCCCGAGAACACCATCCCCACAGTGAAGCATGGTGGTGGCAGCATCATGCTGTGGGGATGTTTTTCATCGGCAGGGACTGGGAAACTGGTCAGAATTGAAGGAATGATGGATGGTGCTAAATATAGGGAAATTCTTGAGGGAAACCTGTTTCAGTCTTCCAGAGATTTGAGACTGGAACGGAGGTTCACCTTCCAGCAGGACAATGACCCTAAGCCTACTGCTAAAGCTACACTTGAGTGGTTTAAGGGGAAACATTTAAATGTCTTGGAATGGCCTAGTCAAAGCCCAGACCTCAATCCAATTGAGAATCTGTGGTATTACTTAAAGATTGCTGTACACCAGTGGAACCCATCCAACTTGAAGGAGCTGGAGCAGTTTTGCCTTGAAGAATGGGAAAAAATCCCAGTGGCTAGATGTGCCAAGCTTATAGAGACATACCCCAAGAGACTTGCAGCTGTAATTGCTGCAAAAGGTGGCTCTACAAAGTATTGCCTTTGGGGTGGGTGAATAGTTATGCACACTCAAGTTTTTTTGTCTTTTGTCGTTTCATCTTCAGAGTGGTAGGCATGTTGTGTAAATCAAATGATACAAACCCCCCCAAAATCAATTTTAATTCCAGGTTGTAAGGCAACAAAATAGGAAAAATGCCAAGGGGGGTGAATACTTTCGCAAGCCACTGTAGATACTATATACATTTTATGGACACAGTCAATTTTACAATAATTCTATTTTGTTTGTTTTTACTCCTGAACTTATTTTACCTTCAACCTCTCCGATCATTTTCATGATGTATATACAGTATTACATTCAACCCCAAATGTAGTGCCACGCATTTAGGATTACTTTTCTATATTTTATGTACAGTATTGTGTGATTGTCTTAAAGGTATTATAAAGTGATTGAAATATGGCGGTAGAGAATGAATCTATCTCCCAAGCATTGCATTACAAGACCATAATGTGCATATTATACTAGATACACTATATATACAAAAGTATGTGGACACCCTTTCAAATTAGTGCATTAGGCTATTTCAGGGGGTATAATGGTCTGGGGCTGTTTTTCATGGTTCTGGCTAGGCCCCTTAGTTCCAGTGAAGGGAAATCTTAACGCTACAGCATACAATGACATTCTAGACGATTTTGTGCTTCCAACTTTGTGGCAACAGTTCGGGGAAGGCCCTTTCCTGTTTCAGCATGACAATGCCCCCGTGTACAAAGCGAGGTCCATATAGAAATGGTTTGTCGAGATCGGTGTGGAAGAACTTGACTTGCCTGTACAGAGCCCTGACCTCAACCCCATCGAATACCTTTGGGATGAATTGGAACGCCGACTGCGAGCCAGACCTAGTCGCCCAACATCAGTGTTCGCAGTCGGCGTCCCAATTCATCCCAAAGGTATTCGATGGGGTTGACTTCACTAATGCTCTTGTGGCTGAATGGAAACAAGTCCCCGCAGGAATGTTCCAACATCTAGTGGAAAGCCTTCCCAAAAGAGTGGAGGCTGTTATAGCAGCAAAGGTGGGACCAACTCCATATTCATGCCCATGATTTTGGAATGAGATGTTCGACGAGAATGTGTCCACATACTTTTGGTCGTGTATTTTGAGTTTTGAAAGGCTTTACATGGTTGCATGAATATGTTCAAGTGTAATCCCAATACTCAAAATACACTACATGACCAAAGGTATGTGGACACATTCTCGTCGAACAACTTTGTTGCCACAAAGTTGGAAGCACAAAATCGTCTAGAATGTCACTGTTCTGGGAAGGCTTTCCACTAGATGATGGAACATTCCTGCGGGGGACTTGCTTCCATTGATGGAAGGGAGCGATGAAGGGAAGGGAGGAAAGCTAGAGGAGGAATGGAGGAGGGAGGAGGACTAAGGAGGGGAGAGAATTAACAGATTTAGTGCCATCTCTGTCTGGGAGAGGAGCCAAAGAATCGACCACCTTAATCCCTTCATCCCTCTTTAACTCTGTCTCTGTCTACTCTCTGTCTCACTGTCTCTCTGTCTCTCTGTCTCTCTGTCTCTCTCTCTGTCTGTCTGTCTCCCCCTGTCTTTTCTTTGTGTGTCTGTGTTTTTGTCTATTCAGATTAGTATTTTTAAGGCCTATGTTTGTGTGGCTGTTCAGATCCATCCCTGTAGCCTTCTGTATACTGGTGAAAGGTTGTACTCATTAAGATCCAGAGCCATTCTCTAACTGGCACATAGAATTCTCCTGGGAGGAGATGGTCGGCTAGGGTCATTCATATATTCAGGTGGAACTAATGGTCATTTGTGGTACAGTAATTGCTGTTATCTGCAAGTATGCGAATTAAAATGAAGAGTGGTTGCCATGGCAAAAAAATTGGAAAAGGTGAGTTGCAGCACACAGTAGCTCATCTGTGATGAATACACACAGTATTTCACTACGGTCCATAGACCAGGTACGGATATTCAGAAATTAATTGTAGGGACATTTTAGAATCAAGAGAAATGAAATTATGAGCCTACACATCTAATAGAAAATATGTTAAAACATGTCAAACGTGATTAACATTGGACTGTGGTAAATAACCATTGATCTGTGTGGGGTATCGACACTTCAGGTAGGGGGGTGAAGCAATAGTCATTGGGGAGGGGGATGGGGCTACTGACAGCTTATGTCTACATTAAAGACGCTTTATTAAAGCGTGGGTATCTGTTAATCTGACACCAGTTACAGAAGCAGAATCAGCTCTCTAATCCATTGACTAGCCTGATAATCCCACTCACAACGAGACCTCACTCATGAAGTAAACAAGTAAACACACAGACAGCTGTTCAAACTGATGCCAGACAGCTCAGTCATGGTACTGGCACAATGCAGAACCTTTTTAAGCATTGGTAACTCTCACGTCTAAGAAGTGGGGTGAAATCGATTCATCATAATTGGAATCTACCCATAATACTGTCTGTGAGAAAAGGGGAGGGATGGGTGTGGGAGTGAAGGAGGGAGGCTTAAATTGGCAAGATACAGTGGAGCTTAACAGTTGAAGTGGTGGATTAGATCACTTTTACAATAATACTGAGATTAGACACAGACACACAGGGGAGGGATGGAGATGGACGATAAACAACTGTTGCATCAGTGAATAATTGGTGATACATTTTCAGAAAATAAAGAACTAGAAGAGGAGAACAAATTGCAAAAACTAAAGGGAAACCATTAATTATTTGTGGTAGAACATTATCTGACTGTGTACCTGACATTTACCTGTGTTTCCTGTGCGTCGTTTTCCAGTACAATGTTTTCTTCAATATTGTTATGGGCACAGGATATAGTAGGAGAGGGATGGACTGAGAAAAATACATAATAACGGCATAACAGAGGCATAATAAATAATAATAAACAGTCATTTCCATGTCTAAAATAAGCAGAAGAATGGGTCAGGCTATACTGCGAGCATGGGAGGTGAGAGAGTGGAGAAAGATCCTGTGAGGGAGGGGCCCCCTTATGAGGTGAGACGTGTAAGCCTGCTGCGTGTAACAGAGTTAGTCAGGATTAGGACATGTATCTGTGGGATCAGGGGGAGTTAGAGGGTCCCTCCAGACCATAACCTCACACCATCTGTCTCAGTCAGTGCCCTGCCCTGCTCAAAAACAGGCCAGGTCGCTCTTTTACTCCCTCAGGTCCCTCTCCTCCATTCTCCATTTTCTCTACTATTCTTTTGACCCTTTGACCCAGGACAGGAGCTGTTTTATCGTATTAGGGTAAACAAACTGGGGTGACTGTGGGGTCAGCGCTGTGCTGAGGGGTTGGGGTGCGTTACTGGCTCTGTGGCAGGAAGAGCAATCTGCTCGTGTGGCTAATTATTGCCCATGGCCGAAGCCTGGCCCTCTGCTCAACCACACGACACAAAGAGCAGTGAAATACATATTATACATATTACACTCAAAACTGTATATGCCGAACAGAGTATGATTATTACAGTTACTCGTGTGGATAGCAGCTCAGACTGCTCAATTTTCAGTGACTCAATAGAGAAACCATAAGTGGCTCTAAAGAAAAACTTTGCTATCATAATTTCAGAGGGGTGTAGCAGCATCCCCTCTGAAAGTTAGCCAGCTGACATTGATAAACATGCAGATATAGCCCTACATTTTCCGGTTAAAAATGGGAAAATGTTATATGGGTTGTTGGGAGTATTGAGTCAGTTACCATTTAAATCTCTTCATACATTCATAAAATATGAGGTTATTTAAGGATAGCTGGCTGACTTATTGATGATAAATCACTGTATCCAACCATTGCTGCGGTAGACTGCCTGGAGGTGAGGAATCGGAGCATCTGAATGGTAGCACAATGTTTTGAATCAGCTGAAGGAATAGAGAAAATTGATAGCATCACTCTTTCCAAGCACTGCTGGAGTAGAGCTGGGATGGATGGGGGTCTGCTGAATCATGATGCAAGTATTACTGTTCAGATGAAAGTGCTCAGAACAAGGGATATTACAAAGGAGAGAAAGATATATGTAGGTTGGTTATGGGCTGAAACAGAGTCAGCTATTGGGGTTTGTGTACGTGGTATTATACAGTACGTGAGTTGTGATGTCTGAGTTATGTTGATGAGTACACTACAAGTTTGCATTTCCTGCTGTGCAGAACAATTCTTAGCAACAAAATAGTGATCAAATTAAGATCTTGCATCTGTATTTGGCATGAAGAATGAGGTAAGTTCCTCTGTACCTCTCTTTGTCCATCAGACTCATGGGAGGCCCTGTTGGTTTAACCACTAAGCTTTCCCCCCGGAAACATAGATGACGGGAGATAGTGAGGGAGAGATAGAGGAAGAGGATTGTCTCTAGTAGGATTGTCTCTGGTGGCTGTACTTTCACCACAAGGCCCAATATCTGATTGATTAATAGACAACATCATTTAATGTTTGTGTTGGATAGAGTTAAATAACATGGCCTAGATAAAAATAAATGTTTGCGTGTCCTTTAGTTTTTGTGTGTGGGTGTCTGTGTGTGCATGCCTGTCTCAGTATGTATTGGTTTTGTTTACCCTCCAGATCAGATTTCAGCAGACAATATTAACTGACTGATTCCTTAACGAGACGTTATTAAGACACAGACTCCGGATGAACAAGTTTAGCTTTAGAGGATCATTAAAAAATGCTTGTTATGCGTTTCTCCGCTTGATGAATTTCAAAGCGGTAAAGAAAACTGAGATTACACTGTTTCTGAGGCTAATACCAAGAGACAAGAGGGTGTGAGGGGACATAGGGCAGGGACAGGCGAAGAACAAAGACATGGATCATGCCCAGATATTTTTATATCACTTGCCAGTGCCTTTGGTAACTTTGAGTTGATTATTTCATGTAGAAAGTCAAATAATTATTTGAAGAGAATTTACGTTATTTCCCCCTACTGCATTTACTCCACAAAACCGCATTTTATGATAATCCGATAGGTTCGTTCTTGAATTGAGATGGCATTTGCGTCCCTTGCCTTTGAAACACTTTAAAATTACAAATAGTTACACATCACATATGTTTTTGTTTATATTGAACTGTTTATCAATGACAAAACATTTTTCAAGTCCTTTATACTGCAAAACGGTATGTTTATGCATTGTTTAAAGTGCTTAGGGTAAGCAAATTGGCTTGTCCCAGTAGTGATGTGTAGAGTTATAGCGACATGTTTTTGTTATTTAGAAATATCTATCTATTATTTTAAATGCTAGAGAGTGAACAAAAGTATTTAATATATTGTATGGATCAATAAAAACAAAGAAGGCTATTAAAATACCTACTTTTTTTACTAGTATAATATGTGTCCCACAGTTTTATGTATTGGTGTAACTGCCTTGAAAATCACTAAATACAAAGATATACAAGGACCTTGAGCATTCTCTCCAGTGGGAAACTGTTATTGGGGAGAGGTCTATATTAAATACAATTATTAGTTAATCACACCCTTTTAGTATGTCATACATTTAAGTTTGTATGTCTAAATCCAAAGTGTCACTTGGTGTTAGCAAATTTAAAATGAAGGGAAATAACATTATGAGCATGATTAATCATATCACTTTAGTAAATTAATTTTAAAGGATTGATGACCTTAGATTTGAGAATTTCTGGCTTTCATTTCAGAAAATCCTAATTTATAATTGACCTATTGGTGTTACAATCATTGGTGTTACTACTCCTTCTGGTGGCACAATGTTATCATAATGGTAATTATTATTTAAAACCCTCCCGTTGATACTTTCTTTAAAGTCTCACTGCCTCCTTCTCACAAATGATCCCAAAAATATAAAAATTAAATAAAGTTGGTTCAACACAGTGGCGGGTCATTTTGACCCTAGGACAACGGGAGGGTTAAAGTCATTAAGCTACAATATTAGTTGATTTAGAATGGGAAGATGTACCCAAATAGATTTAAATAAAAAAAGATATATGAAAATGAAATTAATTTTTTCCAAAATGCCATGCCCAAATGCCACTGTAATTCAAGAACGACCAAATAGCTTCATAGTCCCTTCCCCAGATATCAGATAAAAAATGAATGAGAATGAACTCACTTAAATGACACATTGATAAGAAAGCATTAATAAGGTGACATCGTGACGTAGTGCCCGGATGTGCACACTCCTTGTGTTGTGACCACCTTACTCTTAGCATAGTTTACAATATGATCTGGCATGTGACAACCTGATGGGTTTAATATGTGTCTATGTGTGTGTGTGTGTGTGTGTGTGTCTGTGTGTGTGTGTGTGCGTGTGAGCGTGTGTTTGGTTTTACTATCCTTGTGGGGACCAGAAGTCCTCACAATGATAGTAAAACAAGGAAAATTCGGATAAGTGGGGAAATTTCGCCGGTCCCCACAAGGAAAAAGGCTATTTTAGGCTTAGGGTTAGGGTTAGAATTAGGGTTAGGGGTTAGGGGTTAAGTTTAGGGTTAGGGTTAGGTTTACAGGTTAGGGAAAATAGGATTTTGAATGGGAATCAATTGCTTAGTCCGCACAAGGATAGTAGAATAAACGTGTGTGTGTGTGTGTGCGCGCATGTGTAGAGAGAGAGAGAGAGAGAGAGAGAGAGAGAGAGAGAGAGAGAGAGAGAGAGAGAGAGAGAGAGAGAGAGAGAGAGAGAGAGAGAGAGAATTTGAACCATGATTGCAGAGATCCATGGCTTTAGAGAATGGTTTATAAGGGTGAGAGAGAAGAGGGGAGCGTGACGAAGTGAGGGAGAGAGGGATTTGCAACAGAGAGGAGAGGGAGGGAGCAGTGATATTCAGTGACAGAGTACCATACACACTCACATGCGCACACACACTCTCTCTCTCTTTTTTTCGCTCTCTCTGTGTACGCGTTGTCTGTAAATCACTCATTCAGTTTAGTCACTGTTGTGGGGAAAATGGTGAGAGGACCTCCAAACCTATCATCCAATCTATGACCTACGGTAAGAATTTATTTTCAACCTGTCCATCTCTACACGTCCTTTTCTCATTCCCTCTCATCAGTCTCTCTTTTGGGGCTTTATCTTTCCCTAGTTCTATTCTACTTTTTTCTCTCTCTTTCCCCATGTCTCTCTTTCTTTCTGTTGGTTCTCTCTCCCGCTACTCTGGGCCGAAGCCAGATTGAGGCCTCTGCGGCGCCCCATCACAGTTTGCTCTCTCTCTGTCACGGTTCATTAGGGACATCAGGGGGTACAATTAATGTGTTGAGCATTGAAGTGGAACCAGTAGAAACATCTGTCTGACATGGGTTTTCATTATTAATTTGACATTAATGATGATGTTTATCATCAATATAATCAGTGCTGTTCCTAATTATTTGTTGTAGAAATAGTGGGTGATGGTGTCCTATACATTTTGTGGTTGTTGTTCCTGAATCCTATTTCAAATGTTTTTTATGAAAAAGTATAGTACTGTTTTTAGAAATAGGCACTTGTACATGATCAGACAGATTTTCAGTTTGTTTATGTATTTGTTTTGTGGTAATTAGACAACAGTTTAAGTTTCAAAATGTTCTAACATGAAAAGAAATCTAGAAAGATCGAGCATCTCTGTATGAGTTTAATATATTTTGATGTTCAGTGAATGTTGGGGAATGCCTTTGCTGTCTCCTGATGTAAGTCTGTTTGTTGTTTGTAATTAATATTTATTTATAAAATATTCAGATAAATTATCTGCACTGTATAAGTGTTTCTTAGTTCAACTTCCCTTAAGGAATAAAACAGCAGAGAAAAGTTACAGGTCTTCATTCAGTTGCAACCTTAGCTTTGAAACCATTTTTATGAATTGTATCGGATTTAAGACACTATTCAATCTGTATCATTGAAGCGACACAGATTGCGCAACAGACATTTTAAGGTAATTACGGATTCAGCCGACAAATGCAGCGTTTACCGTGAATGCAGTCTCCGCTAACGCAGGAACATTGCCTTTAAATGTAAATCACGCTGTAACAGGCCTTCTTAACTAGCACATGTATTTTGCCTTGCCACGCTAGCTTTGCCCTCATGTGGGTGCTAGCAAGCTAACAAGCATGCTAGGTACTGCTAGGTATAAACAGACAATTCAGCAGGGGCTTGAAGCTATAGTGAGCTTTGATTGGTTAATAGCGCCGCGACATCGCGTAGTATTTGCATAGAGTTCAGCTTTCCCCAATTTGGTTCGGCTTTGTTCAAGCTCCCTCGCCAATGCTCGCGTCGCTCAACGGTCCCCCCGCCCACTTCGCATCCCTCCATTGAAAATGAATGGGGCTTCCATTGTTTCATCGCCCCCATCATTTTATATTAAAATGTACTGTAATGTGGAACTTCAGCGATACGGATTGAAAAGAGCCCTACATCTCATGGGCTTGGAAATCTCCTCTGTTATTGGGAATGCTAATGCTAGTGAATGCTTTTTGAAAAAGTGAAATGTACTTTGACTGGTTATGTTATGAAATGAATTATATGTCTTTCAATTAAGAACATTCTGAAGCTATGAGATGGGGTAGAAGTTATATTCTATTGCAGTTCATTATCTAGAGCAGGGTGTCCCAGACTTGGTCCTGGGGCCACCCCTGGGTGCACGATTTGGTTTTTGCCCTAGAACCACACAGCTGATTACAATAATCAAAGCTTGATGATGAGTTGGTTATGTTAATCAGCTGTGTAGTGATAGGGCAAAAAGAAAAGTGCACCCAGGGGTGGCCCCAGGACCGAGTTTGGGAAACCCTGATCTAGAGTGCACTGTGTTTGCTGGTTTGTCCTCGAAATTCAGATAGCATTGAAATGACAGACAGCAAGACACAGTGAAAAAGATTAGTGGGATTTGACTATGGTCAATTACTTCAGCATCACACAATTCCAGTCATGTGATGTTACACATGGTGTCAAAACAACAAAGTCTTCGGTGTATAATATGGGTATACCTATCTCTATTGTTTGATAAAGCCTATATCAGAGATTAGTCTTAGCTGCTTAATAGCATGTTTACTACTGGCATATAAGAGGAGTGTTAGTTATATAGTAAGGCAAGAATGTAAGAAGACGAATTTCTATAAAAAATATATAATTGGTATCAGTGGGTAGATGTAGCACAGGTTGATATAGGAATATCCAAATCATGTTGATTTGTGTGTGCGGGGCCTAACATGAGCATGCACACCTATATCAGTGTGTGCGTGTGTGTGTGTATGGGAGACAATGGGGATCTGTTGAGGATTAGTCGCTTAATACTTCAACATACAAACAGACCATTGGACACATACTCACACTGGAGAATAGCACTACCTAACATACTGCTGTAAAATCACTTAATTGAGTGCACAGGGTGAGAGTCCTGATTTCTCTACTTTCTGGAAAGTTGCTATAATTGTTTTGTAACTAGTTTATTACTTCTACATGCTGACAAATTGTAAGACATATAGAAAGAGGTCTGGTGAAGAGGTAATTGGCAGTATGAAGTGTTCAATTCTGTTCTTCCGTCTATGGCCAGATTGTTGTTCTTGTGTTTGTTTCCCACATCCTGTAATCTTCTCTGTCCTCTTGATGTTATCTTGACCTCAGTTCCTGTCTACCTAACACATAGAGATGACTTTGCACCAACTGTGAGAGAACAATCATCTATGCCATTTGCTCTCTCTCTGACAGGACCAAGAAGAAACACACAAGGACACAGGAAGACTGTTTTTTCCACAGAGGACAGTCGTCAGTCAGTCTATAACTGGACACCAGGGCTGTCTGAGAGACTGGAGGCATCAAGCCTGTTGTTGTGTATGGACTGCTGCTGCACTAAAATAGAGAGGTGGATTAACACTCAACCCCGACACACGGACAAACTCAGTCTGTTCCCAAAGCCGTGGCCATGTCGTCTCCCTCTCTCCCCATGCCCTCCCTCCCCCCCAGTCCACTGGCCATGGAGTACCTCAATGACTTTGACCTCCTCAAGTTTGAGGTGAAGCCTGACAGTCCTCCTCTTCCTCCCTCCTGTACGTTCCCCAAGTCCGGCCTCCCCCTCGAACCCTCCAGTTCCCCCGGCCCCTATACCAACCACCCTCCCCAGGACTCCAGCCTCAGCTCCAGCCCATACAACTCCCTGCCCCCCTCTCCAACGCTGAGCGATGCCCATCCACCTCCCTCAGCCTCCTCCTCCCTCTCCTCTTCCTCCTCCTCCATCTCCTTCCCCCTGTCCATCTCAAACAGCTACACCTCTGGCATCAGTTCTGGCTCTCAGGGGAATGTGGAGGGTAGCCCCTCCCATGGGGGTGCCCAGGGTCCTAACCCTGCCTCTTTGGAGGACCTGATCTGGCTGGCAGCGCTGCAGCAGCAGTTTGGAGGGGAGGCGGGGGGGCCTGCATCCCTGTTGGGGGCCTTGGGAGGAGGGCCAGATCGGGGAGACAGAGAGAGGGGGCCAGTTGGCAGCTTCCTGGGCTGTGAGGACGCAGTGGAGGCTCTACTGAACTCAGCTGCTGCAGCTGTTAGCTCGCAGGTATGTAACACTGTCCAACTTGTCTAAGGATGTTGTTATTCACTTTTGATAGTGGGTTCGTAATAACATATATAGACTATAATTAGTGTTTCTATTTCTCTCTCTCAGTTCCCAGTGCTTTCCCAGAGTTCCAGCAGTAACCTTGGGGATTCAGGAAGTGACAGTGGAGGTGACATCTCCTGCTCCAAGGGGACAGATATGTGCCATCGTCCACTCCTCTACCTCTCCTCTGGCCCCCAATCACTCCCTAACACCAACCCTTCCTCAGCAACCTACCCACAACCCCAGAGCCCCTCTGGCCGACTTCATCACCATCATCATCATCACCACCCCATGCATGGCCATCATCATCACCATCATCATCACCTCCAAGTAATGAATGGGGTCAGGGGGCATGACAGTATGAAACAAAAGATGGTAGAATAACTGAGATAAGTGTCACTGGGGGAAGGCTAGCAACAATAGCACAGTACTGGTTGGAGCAGGAGCATATGGGAGAGGGGAGGGAGAGGTGATAGAGGGATCATGCTGTAAGGGGTTGGGATTAAAAACAATTAGAACATGATTATGGGTGCATGCCATGTACCTGCTATAAGTATAGAAAACATGCCTCGACACTGAGATGACAATGAGTTTGACTAAAGACCTTCCTTGTTTAAAAATTGCATTATTTGTCCTGCAGGCAAGTGCAGAATATTGAAGTAAATGTAATAAATGGAGAAATTGTTCTTCTTTTTAATAGATGCATGTACTTGTAATACATCAACATTGATAAATGACCTGTGTTAAAGCTAACGTTTACTAGGCTACATCAATAACTCCATGGTCTCCCCTGGCTGTGCTAGAGTTAACGGAGCTGTGTGTGGGGCTGCTAGTGCTGCTGTATATGGAAAGTTCAATACTGTTCTATAGCTGCATTCCCCATCCAGGTGTCTGAGAAAATCTCTATGTACAGTATGTGAAGCACAGTGTGAGCTTCTGATAATATCTGCTATTATTGCCGTGTATAATCCTGATTACTGTCACTCACACTCAGTCAGATTACCTGACAGATTATGGACATGTGCTGCCAAAATGTCCCCCCTGACACAAACAGTTAGGCACATTCTCATCACACATATGCACAACTCAGACACACACAAACAATCACATAATCATTCTTAAATAGACGGGCAGACTGTAATCTCGTATCAGTATTATAGGCCTACTTATAACTAGTACACTATACTAGCTCCATCATATTTCCTACTATATATAATTGTAAATCAGTCAAAATGTTTAAAGTCCTCTCCACAACTGTAATTCATGTCAATATTTGAAGTAACCATGTCTCTCTACCTCTCTCTGTGTGTGCAGTGTGGTGGGGTGGATGAGCGTTTCTCAGACGAGCAGCTGGTAAGCCTGTCGGTGCGGGAGCTGAACAGACACCTGCGTGGCGTCAGTAAGGACGAGGTGGTGCGGCTCAAGCAGAAACGTCGTACGCTAAAGAATCGAGGCTACGCCCAGTCCTGTCGCTACAAACGTTTGCAGCACCGCCACGCACTGGAGTCCGAGAAACACGTCCTCACACAACAGGTAGGACACACACACACAATAACAACAACACACCACTGTCAACAACTCCAAAATAAAAGCTCTAAGAACTCTCTAATCCCTCTGTCTCTCTACTGTCTGTCTCTCTCCTGTCTGTCTCTCTCCTGTCTGTCTCTCGCCTGTCTGTCTCTCTCCTGTCTGTCTCTCTCCTGTCTGTCTCTTTTCTGTCTGTCTCTCTAATCAGTTGGAACAACTACAGTGTGAGCTCTCTCGGGTGCTGAGAGAAAGGGACGCCTACAAGGCTCGCTATGAGAAGCTCATCAGTACAAACAAGGCTCCACCTACCCGCGCCAACAACTCCCCCTCACCACCCCCTGATTACTTCCTCTGAGGATATACCCAGGGAGGAGGACAGAAAAAGTGAGGGATGAGAGCGGTGTGTAAGAGGAGGTCAGCCTAAATAAGGCCGTCACTGAGTAATCAGACTTGGGGAGGAAGGGAGGAAGGGTTTGGTGTGTGTGTGCGTGTGTGAAGGTTGGCAGGCGGGTAGTGGGGTTAGGACTAGGCCCTATATGACTGTGAAATTAGCCCGCTGAGCAATTAGGTGGTACTTGACTGTTAACTAACGGTTAGAATCAGGCCCTATATTTCTTCATAAACAGGACTAATGGTGAAAATTTCAGTTTTGATATCACTGTGACGTTCATTATAGCACAAAGACTCAATGAGACATTTTCAGGATGCATCCTGCACTGGTGAAATCAGGGCATAAAGGACACAGGTCATCCTCAGACTGAGCAATGTGAAACCAAGGGCTTGTCTTCAATAAACAGCTCCATTGTATCATTCATCGCCCCTATCAACCGATCTATGCACATTTCTTTCAAGCACAACACATGAAAAGATGGAACTGATGTCCAGACAATGGTTGGGTTGAATCCATGCCCTGACAACACACTGACAACACCCAACACAGTGTGATGGTGTAGGTTACCTGGGCTCATTGGAAACCCAAAGGTCTGAGTAGTGCAGTGGTACAGGATGTGTGGTGGTGTAGGATGATCTTCAAGTGTCCATGACATGCAGTTGTAATCACCAGCTAATATTTCACAGTTGCCTACCAATATGTTTCTGCTCACCAAGACTTGTTACTCACTATCACATTTTAAAGATGAATAATCATAGAAAAAGAATGTACAAGGATCATTTTCCTGCGAGTATTATTGTGGTTGTGCTAAATGAATAAAGAGATACACTCATGTATAGAATAGATGCATTTCGAAAAAGAATGCAAACGAATCCATACTTTGCTTGTTGAAAAAAAAACGTTTTGTCATAATGACAATGAAGAATATTTGCAGTGTGCTATCTGTGATTGGTGTTTCGTTTCAAGAGGATGAACGGATCTCCCAAGAGATCAGTTTACCCACTAAGACGTGAAGCAAGAGACTGTGGTTGATTTAGTTATTGTGGTCAAATTGGTCTGTACAAAGAAAATCCACAAAAAAGCAACAGAGTGCAAAATGATCTGTGTGACTGTATTGTCTTTAAACTTTAATATTACAATCTAGGGTGTGCTGAAAACACTTTTGTAAGAGAGCGACAACCATAATGCAACAAGCACCACAGAGCTGGACACTGTGGATTCTTAAAGACTGGGGTGAAATGCAAGAAAATGCAGACATTCAGAGACATCTCATGAAATGTTACCAGGGTAGCTACATTAGAGCTATTTGTTTTGGCTAGGTGTAGGTTAATTAATTGATTTATCTGTTTTATTTATTCACTTATTTATTCACAGTATTTATTCATTGTTTATTTATGTACCAATTCTTACTATTTACATTTTACTGGTTTACAATTTCTACAAGCTTAGTGTGAACCTTTATTTCTAAGCAGGATAAATCAAAAAATTTTGATTATTTTCAATAGTATGATTCCAATCATTATTGCCATCATGGCTTTTGCTCCTATTGTAGTGTGGTTTCCTATGAAATAAAGACAATATTTTTACCATCCTTGGTAGCTTTGTTTTTTTCCCACTATTTCTCAGAATTTCTCTCTTTGTCTCCGTTTCATTTGTGCTTTAAACACCTAGTAATCCCTCACTCTGTCCCTTCTCTGTCCCTCCCACTTTTCCAATCTCCTGTAGACCTGTTCTATTTACCTCCTCCCCTCTTCCATCTCTCTCTCCCTCTATCTCTCTGTCATTCTGTGTCCCTCTATAGAGAGGCAGTGACCCTGGCTGAGCACTGTTTGGGATGACCTCACCCTCGGCCCTGCCTCCCTCTCTGTGTCTCTCGCTCTCTCTCTGGCCTGTATAATAGGGAAAGGATTAGGGCTATAATAGCGCCCTGACTGCTCAATGCCGGAGTCCATTGTAGCATTGTGTGGAGAGGACGTACACAGAGTTACATGAACACTCACCCCACTCACAGTTACACACAGCCACTCACACTCACATTCAGGCAGGCACACAACACATATGTTAGAATACACACAGTTTACAGTGATGCGTAAATGAATTCACATTCGTACAATCTCAGCTAGCAAATATTTGAGGTGAAAATTGTAAATGTGTTTTTTTCCCTCTGTAAAATTATCTTTACAGACAGCGTGATAGAGAGAGATGGGAAAAAGACGCTAGCACTGGTGGACTTACCATTAGGCCGAAGAGGCAATTGCCTCAGGCCTCACATCATCAAGAGGCCTCATGAGTTGGGCATTGCAAAAAAAGTAATATAAAAATTATAAAAAATAATAATATAACAATAATTTCTCCACAATAATTTCTCTATCTGTTTAAGCTAGCGATATGTTTTTTTTGCATGGGCTGCGTCTCAATCCACGGCATCCGCCAATGTCGGCCTTCCGCATCTGCGGTGGAAGGGGGCAGAGCTACAGCAGATCAGGAGACACCTCGAAAATTGGTCTTCTCACGAAAACGTCTGTAGCGTCCGAACGGTTTGGCCAACAAATTAATATGACCCATCTATGGAAAGATGAGACTCTCATGAACATGCTATATGACCCCCACAAGTGTCATGGGACTCATCTGAAGGTAACTCGGTACTGTGCTGAAATATTAGCTTTTTATATAGCTTTTCAGATATAAGACAGACACTTCAAAACATACTTCCTTTTGATTACATTTTTGACTATTGGTTTTTCCATGTATGAATCTGTTATTCGATGCGTTTCTGTGGGCTAATACCAGTAAGGCCAAATCATTTTCATATATATTTATTTATACCTACAGGGGTCCTAAAATTCTAAATCAAATATCTAAATTATCCTTGGTATGACCACCTTAAAACAATTCCATGTTAGCTTAATAGTAGTCTCGCATTGCCATACATCCAAAATCACTTCGCTGTCATGCCTCCCTTGGAGGTCTGGAGAATTTTGTATTGCAAAAAGGTTTGAATGGTTCGCTGGGAGCGAATATTTGATTGGATGTTACATTTCAAGAATCCTCCCCCCAGTCCTGGCTATTCTGCCACCCTAGGCGAGATTTTTTTAAATGCCACCCCTACTAGAATAGTCCTAGTAAGCAAAATGACATTGAAAAGACATCTAAAATACTCATTTTTACAGACATTGAAGTTAGGTTCATTTTCGTTTCTGAATTAAAGTTGAAAATACGTAATTTATAGAAATCTATGTTTGGGCCAAATAAAGGCTGGTCCAGACCGGATAAAATCTGAACTAAACATAGAAGTCTGCACACAAAAAAGACGTCCAGTCCGGATAGGAACAAAAAAAAGATATACAGTTGAAGTCGGAAGTTTACATACACCTTAGTCAAATACATTTAAACTCAGTTTTTCACAATTCCTGACATTTAATCCTAGTAAAAATTCCCTGTTTTAGGTCAGTTAGGATCACCACTTTATTTTAAGAATGTGAAATGTCAGAATAATAGTAGAGAGAATGATTTATTTCAGCTTTTATTTCTTTCATCACATTCTCAGTGGGTCAGAAGATTACATACACTCAATTAGTATTTGGTAGCATTGCCTTTAAATTGTTTAACTTGGGTCAAACGTTTCGGGTAGCCTTCCACAAGCTTCCCACAATAGGTTTTGTCCCATTCCTCCTGACAGAGCTGGTGTAACTGAGTCAAGTTTGTAGGCCTCCTTGCTCGTACACACTTTTTCAGTTCTGCCCACACATTTTCTATAGGATTGAGGTCAGGGCTTTGTGATGGCCACTCCAATACCTTGACTTTGTTGTCCTTAAGCCATTTTGCCACAACTTTGGAAGGATGCTTGGGGTCATTGTCCATTTGGAAGATCCATTTGCAACCAAGCTTTAACTTCCTGACTGATGTCTTGAGATGTTGCTTCAATATATCCACATAATTTTCCTTCCACGTGATGCCATGTATTTTGTGAAGTGCACCAGTCCCTCCTGCAGCAAAGCACCCCCACAGCATGATGCTGCCACCCCCGTGCTTCACAGTTGGGATGGTGTTCTTCGGCTTGCAAGAGACCTCCTTTTTCCTCCAAACATAACGATGGTCATTATGGCCAAACAGTTCTATTTTTGTTTCATCAGACCAGAGGACATTTCTCCAAAAAGTACAATCTTTGTCCCCATGTGCAGTTGCAAACCGTAGTCTGGATTTTTTATGGCGGTTTTGGAGCAGCGGCTTCTTCCTTGCTGAGCGGCCTTTCAGGTTATGTCGATATAGGACTTGTTTTATTGTGGATATAGATACTTTTGTACCTGTTTCCTCCAGCATCTTCACAAGGTCCTTTGCTGTTGTTCTGGGATTGATTTGCACTTTTCACACCAAAGTACGATCATCTCTAGGAGAAAGAACACATGTCCTTCCAGCTGTGTGGTCCCATGGTGTTTATACTTGCGTACTATTGTTTGTACAGATGAACATGGAACCTTCAGCCGTTTGGTAATTGCTCCCAAGGATGAACCAGACTTGTGGAGGTCTACAATTGGCTGATTTCTTTTGATTTTCCCACGATGTCAAGCAAAGAGGCACTGAGTTTGAAGGTAGGCCTTGAAATACATCCCCAGGTACACCTCCAATTGACTCAAATGATGTCAATTAGCCTATCAGAAGCTTCTAAAGCCATGACATCATTTCCTGGAATTTTCCAAGCTGTTTAAAGGCACAATCAACCTAGTGTATGTAAACTTCTGACCCACTGGAATTGTGATACAGTTAATTATAAGTGAAATAAGTGTATACAATTGTTGGAAAAATAACGTGTGTCATGCACAAAGTAGATGTCCTAACCGACTTGCCAAAACTATAGTTTGTTAACAAGAAATTGGTGGAGTGGTTGAAAAACTAGTTTTAATGACTCCAACCTAAGTGTATGTAAACTTCCGACTTCAACTGTACAAAAAAGGCATCCGCGTCAGTCCGTGCTTACTGAAGTAGGCCTATAGGCTACAGTGTCACCTGAAATATAATTTTAGGAATGCCCATCTATGTGGTAGGCCTACCATTTGTAAAACACAAATAAAGCCTACCATGTCGGTCCGCAATGGAATTTTAAGTACGCCTGTCCATGTGGTAGGCCCACTGTTTGTAAAACAGGCCTTATTCCTGTGACTAATCAATTTGGCTATTTAAACTCTGAATATCAGCTACCCAACTTCATCAGGAGGAGTTATCCTGAGCCTTTTTGCAATGCGTTAACACAGCGGGAAATGCAGAAGTATTCTATTTTTCGTTATGATCAGCTCCTAAAAAATTTACGGATACAAACTTGAAACCACTGATCATGACAATTTAGCCCACTGTGAGTGCAGTTATGTGAGGT